>NC_090932.1:1172794510-1173097541 GCF_040938575.1 Ambystoma mexicanum | reverse complement strand
CTTGTTTGACTGTTGATAACGGTAAATTCCACTCTGCTATCTCAATTATCTCCAGCGGACTTTGTGAGGATAAGCAGCAAATACAGAAACGTTGTAACCTATTTGATGAATCAAGGGAGATTGTCACCTCTCCCCAGGGGGGAGTTATCCCCTTTGGGACTAGGGAGGTGAGCCTGCTATGCTTAACACCCCATAGGGGACAGGGTAAGCGTGCTCCCTCTGGAGGCGACTCCTCCTTGGGGGACAGTAAAACCCAAGAAAGGGATACAAATCACCATCTCTCCCCCTCAGACACTAACACCTTTATGGGTTACACATGGGCTAAGTGGTATGATAACCCTATACACCCTTTAAACATGGCTGACTGTTTCTGACCCTACCACTGTCTCATCTCCGCAGAAGACGGTGGAGAGATGTGTGAACCAGGCCTCTAGAGGAGCTTCTAGGGAAGAACCAATCAGGAGAGAGAGTCTCAAGGTCCAGCGGAGTATAACCACATTGAGGAGACCACAAGGGGTGTGGCCGGTGAGAGACCCAGTCTTGTCATATAGCTCCATGATGTGCTCTGGGAAAGTGGAGCAAGGCACGGCAGATGAGCGACCAAAGCAGTCCTGGGAAGTGGAGAGACAGGAGACAAAGTAACTCAGTGGGCCTATCTGAAAGATGGCGAGAAGCCACCTAAACAACCCCACACTGAGCGAGTGGGAGACAAGACTCACCCGAACACCCACGCAGAATCCAGTTGAAGAGTCACGTGAGCGGCTCTATGAAGAAAGGAGAGCCAAACCAACCCAACACCCCTCCTGAAGAGCACCATCCACAGCAATCAGGTATGCGCTGGCACCAGTGGAGAGGGAGGTGGGTGGAGGAGTGAGGCAAAGAAGGAAAAACTCCAGATTGAGGAAATATTGAAAGAACCCCAGCGTGGGGAGAGAGAAAGAAATGAATCCCAGAGTGGGGAATAAGAAGAGAGAAAGCCCCACAGTGGGGAGAGACAAAAAAGAAAAGAGGGTGGTGCATGAGAAAGAGGAAGGTGTCAGAGAGGGGAAAGATGGAATAAACCCTGGAGTAGGTAGGACAAAGAGAGAAAGCCCAGAGTGGGAATAAGAAGAAGGATGGACCCTAGAGTGAGGAGAGACTGAAGGAACCCCAGAGTGTGGAGTGAGAAGGAGAGGAGCCCCAGAGCGGGGGTGAGACTGAAAGAAATCCAGAGTGGGACAAGACACAAACCTGTATAACAGTCCAGTCATCAAGAATTGTATCACTTGAACTATAAACATAGGCAAGGGCCTATGGTAACGAAGGATGGGGGTGGGGTCGGAAGCCAGCATCCATCTCTTTCCGTGGGTAGTTCTCTGAAGTCTTTATTTGTTTTTTTTGTTTTCTGTTAGTGGATAGGGAAAGTGATTAGGTTAGAGTAGGATTCCGGAGAGAGGACTTTATTTAATTTGAGACACCTTGAGCTTCTGAGGAGCACCCTTTTTGTCTTTCTGTTGAGTCTGTTGTTTCTGCAGAGTTAGGGAAAGAGTAGGTTTCACTTTGAGAGAAAAAACTCTTAAAACATGCCTGCTGTCTGAGTCCGGATTCTGACCTATCAGAGGTGGTGTCAGAAGTTGGTTGCATACAACTTGGTACAGGTTTGACCCACATGTTAGTGAAAAAAAAGGACCCTAAAGCCAGACTCCCTGAAAAAGCTACATCCTATCCCTTTGGGTTTCAACCTTTTTAGCCTAATAGAGGTAGGAATACCCACCCAGTAAAGAAGACTAATATATCTGGCAATCTCTCCACCATCAGGGATGTATATTTGTTTGGCAGCTAAGTCAGGCTGGGCATGAAAATATTCCTTGGACATATCCTCAGGGGTCATCGACACAGATTCTAGGGGAGAATTGATGGTGGTGTGCGGGGGCCCAAAGCTATACAGTAAAACCTGGAGAACCTACCGCTCAGGGTATCCTAGAGCAGACCTGAGCCCTCATCTACAGGAAGTTAAAGATCTGTCTACAAAGGAGAGGGGTCAGCTAGACTTCAGGCAGGCCGAAAGGAATCTAGCCAGTCTACCTCAAACAGATTTTGAGGATTCCATTAACCTACCTGATCTGACCTTTATCCAAAGAAACAATCAAAACCTGGCTGAGGCTTTTGATCATGCTATAGCCAAGGATCATGAGGCAGAGCAGAAGAACCCTTGTACTTCACAAAAAGGGGCCTTTTATATTGAGGAAGTGTAGGTAGTGTATCCCAAAGAGTCACTGAAATGTTGTGATGGAACTCGCCCCTTTCCATCTAACAGCTGTGCACCAGGGGATTGGGAAAACCCAAGATCAATTACTTGGCACATTTTATTTGTCCGGTGTCTACCCCAATATCAAAACCTATGTGGCATAGTGCGACATTTGACAAAACACTGCCAATACCCCAATACATCAAGCTCCCTTGCAAACTCTAACCGTTATCAAAGTTCTCTTTTCCTGAATTGCGATGGACATTGTGGGACCTCTTGAGCCTTCCAAATTGGGAAAACAATATATTGTAGTGAGCTTTCATTATGAGACTTGATACCTCAAAGCTCCCCCATTTGAAATAACACAACCCAGGATATCCTAAAACACACTTTCTCTCCAGTGTGGGATTTCCTAAAGAAATCTTTACAGATCAATACACAACTTTCCTGTCTCGTCTTATGCAGGAAGTGAAAGAAATGATTAACATTAAAACGCTAAGAACCTCAGTATACCACCTGCAAATGGGCGGCTTAGTAGAGCATTTTAATCAGACTTTAAAATGCATCCTTTGGAAACTGGTAGTGGAAAGAACTGGGATCTAATGATACCTTGGGCTCTGTTTACTGTAAAAAAAACCTCTCAGTCAGCAATAGACTACTATCCCTTTCATCTGTTATACAGTAAAAAAAACCTTAGGACATGTTAGATATGCTGCAGAAAACTTGTGAAGAGAGATAGGATGCTTGTCCATATCTCAGGCTGCAGCCAAACTTAAATCCCACATAAAAACAGTGAGGGAGAATGTCAACATTCACCTATCCAGGGCTCAGGAAGGGCAAAACAAGCACTACAACCAAAAAGCTGATTGCTGGATTCTTTTCTGTTGGGGACCAGGTTTTAGTGCTACTACCCACTTCTAAAAATAAGTCGTTGTCCAAATTGTATGGACTCTACAAGGTCCTAGAATGCAAGCGTCCCTCACACTAATCTCACAGCCCGACCAAAGACAAAAACCCCAGAATGATCACATCAACGTATTGAAATGCTGGCAACCCGCCTGAGAAAAGCACGGCACTGTAACCATGACTGCACTCTTGGTAGAGGAAGAGAAAAAGCATACCTTAATTCCTGATGACCTTAGTAGGGAACAACAGGCTGACCTCCAGGACTTAGTGGCCCAATTCTCTGAGGTCTTTTCAGAGGAACCGAGAAGAGCTAAGATGTCTTCCATTCCATTAGAACACGCCCTGGGCAATTGGTCAAGTTAAAGTCCTCTCAGATCCCAGAGATCAGAAGACATGCTTACAAACAGGATACTCATATTTTTAAATCCCTGATTTAAGAGGCTAAGGAATCAAACTTGAATGCTAGAATTCTACCAGCAAAATCAAGACCTAAAGAGCTCTTACCTATTCTACAGGAGTTAAAAGGAAGCACAACCACTCCTACTATACCTGTAGATAACAGCTGGGGCCAATGTGTCCATGACAGTTTCACAGAGAAAACATGCAAACACCAGAATAATATACAAGAACAGGTAAACTTAATGATTTACACTGCAAACTTTATCTCTAATGCATCAAAAAACATATTCCAGAGTCAACACTCTTCGCGTTCCAAGCAGTGTCAGACAAGGAAGCACTGGAAGTGGTTCATAAACTCAAACCTACATCTTGCTGGGGTGATATTTTTCCAGCTACGCTGTTTAACGACTTTATTTCATTCTTGGTTCCTTGGGTAACAAGGTTTGTAAATCGTTCCTTTCATGAAGCTTTGGTACCTGAAAACATTAAGGAGGCGTGGGTCACCCCCTAATTGAAGAAGGACAATCTCGATCCCAAAGAGGTTGGGAATGATCACATTATTACCAACGTTCCTTTTATCCTGAACATTTGGGATCAAATAGCATACATGCAATATTAGCTGTTAATTGAGAGCCAGAATATTCTTGCAGCTCAGCAATCGGGCTTTCGGCCCAATCATGGGACTGAGACAGCTCTGCTGGATTTGAAGTCTCAGATTACAAGTATCATTAAGGATGGAAATGTGGCAATGCTTTTCCTTTTAGATCTAACCGCCGCTTTTGATTTGTGAACCACTGTCTCCTGGCGGATAGATTAACCACTATTGGTAGGTGTTCCCCCTCTGCCACATTATGGTTCAAATCCTTTCTCGGTTCGAGAAGCATGAATGTTGTAAAGTGCACTGCGTACTCTAATTGGACTGTTCTCACCTGTGGTGTCCCTCCGGGGTTGTACCTGTTGCCTCTGATATTTAATGTCTATTAAAAACAGCTATGTGATCTTTTTTCCACTCTTGGGGTATATTTTGCGAACTATGCCGATGATACACAGATTATAGTGAGGCTTATCTAGCACATACACCGATGATTTTGTACAGATAAATAATATCTTCACCATGATACAAAAATGGATGGCAATGAACTCATTAGCTATGAATAATTCAAAAACCAAGCTTCTCATTTGAGGCACTCAACACAAGCTGAGGAAACTCGATTTTACATACGAGAATGTCATCATAGCTCAACACATTGTTCCTGTCTCTAAAACAGTAAAGACTCTGGGTGTCTTTCTTGACCCCCATTTATCTTTTAAACCGGCAGTTTAACCACTTAAAATTCACATGCTGCTACTACACTCAACTACAATGGCACATTCGTCCATTTTTATCTGATGCAAATCGAGTCATGATCGCAGCTGCTATCATAAATTCAAAGTTGGATTATTGTAGCAGTCTACTTACAAGAACTTCACAAATATTAAACAACCTCAGGTGATTCAGAACGGCGCAGTACGCGCCATCTGCGACCTAACGCGTAAAGCACATGTGATTGCGACTCGTAGGAGCCTGCATTGGCTATCTATCTGACAGAGGCTAGATTTCAAGGGCGTAGTCTAAAAACCAGAATAACAAAGAACCATATCAGATGCACCCTTTGATCAAATGATACTCTTCAGCTGAGTCAACCACGTATCAACTTGAAGAAGATTGGAGGAGCTCGTTTTAATTCCTGGGCTCCAGCCCTGTGGAATGCTCTCCCCAAACATCTAGTTGATAATGACTCAACTATCCTCTTTAAGAAACATCTGAAGACGTTTCTTTTTGATATAGAGCTTGGTTAAAGGATCAATGAACCTACTTTTACTATATGAACACCCACTCTACTCCTAGTCTGTCTTTCTCTTTCAGATATTTAGCTTTAGGCTTTTTTTTCATCTTCTACGAGCACCCTGAGGCCTGTGGGTTAGTGGCGCTATGTAAAAATGCAGATAGCTAGATAGATATATATATCATAGCAGAGGAAATAGAAAATATGCTAAAACTTGGAGTGATAGAAACTTCACAAATTCCCTGGTTTCCCCTATCATTCTAGTAGCAAAAACAGACGCCTCATGGAGACTTTGCATAGATTTTCAAAAACGAAATTCTATCTCGGTTTTTGATAGTTATTTTATACCAAGAATTGATGAGTTGATAGAACGCCTTGGGGATGCCCAGATCATCAACACCTTGGGCTTAATGAAAAGGCTACTGGCAAGTGCTATAGAACGCAGTTGACTGAGAGAAAGCAGCCTTTAACAACCCCCCAAGGTCTATACCAGTTTGCAGTTCTCCCATTTGGGTAACATAGAGCCCCTGCTACATTCCAAAGGCTAATGGATGATAGAGACTTATTTTGCAGGAGCCTATTTAGTGAACTGATAGACCTAGAGTCCTTTAAGGCGAGGTAAAAATACTTAGAGGTAGATGGGGATGCAGACGTTACTCAAACATCAATAATCAAAACGACTCAGGAAATTGGCAAAACTGAGTTCTGTTTTATCATCAGTTATCTAAAACAGGGAGTACAACGGACATCATCCGACGTCGCACAGCATGATCTCAACACATTTCAGAAAAAACTACTTTTATAACAAAAACTCGTACTTGCTGACATCATACTACATGGCAAACTATAAAAACATATGAGTAACGGTGGTTGGCTTTCAGGGAACATATAAGTATATGTTCTATATAGCCAGAGGTTATGATTGGGTATCTTAAGTCAGGTGGGCAACTAAACCTACCCCAAATAAATGGTCATCATTATCATCACTAAATACACCACGATTTATTGGTTACACAAACTATAGGGCTCTTTACTACGTTACCCTCTATGATTGGTTTGGCACTCTTGCACCCTTCTGGAAAATTCCACACGCTAGCAGCATACAGGCTACCACTCCAGGTGCATGGAGGTTTGGCATGGCCTTGCCTCCCTACCAGTAAGCCCAACATCTATTATCACTCCTATAGTCTGCCAGTCAATTAAGGCTTTGAACTTGGCCTCGCAGAAGCTGCTTGCACCTGAGAAAAAAAGGGAGTGTAGCATAATTCTGTCTTCTTGGTTTCAATGTAGCTTAACCCAAGCTATTTTGATCTCACCCATGTTATTAGAGACCACTCTTTCGAGCCTTTTGCTGCATTTACTATTATTAAATGATGAACTCTTGACGCCTTCAGGGTTTTTTCATTCTGCTTCAAACAGAAGTTTGTTCTTTTTTCACGTTCGTTGTAGCCTTTTTTGACAGGCGCCCAACTCACTGAAACCTCATCTTCTTGGTGCTGGGCCAGCCAAGTCTTTCTCAAAATTCGCCCTCGCCATCAGTAATTTCCAACTGCGCCACACACTGAAATCCTTTCCACCCATGGGATTTCGAGCCTTGCTAAAGTGCATCGTGGAATATCCAGGTTCTGTACATTCCTATATGTATATATTGGCACATCGCCGCAAAACTATTCACTACGTAGCCAGCCGTATGATTACTTTTACCTACTTACGTTACTACATCTGTACAAGTTTAAACTGATTTACATATTCTTCAACGTTTCTGTAGCATGAGCATCTTCATCTGGAGCCTGAAATGTTGCTCATCTTTACCATCTTCTCTTCAGCTCTTAGAGAATGTTTATGTTCTTTCTCCTCGTCCATCTTTTCTAGGTGCATCAACTCTTACTTTGCATGACGTCATCAGTCTCCGTCCGTATTCAAATGCACACCTTTTCTGGCACTTCCGCCAGGCAGGCACCATTTCTTTGTGCATTTATATAGGGTTTTCTCAGTGGGTACGTTATCTCGAAGGTTCTTTGCGGTATTGGCATTCTTACTGGAACTGCACATGTCGCCATTTCTGGTTCCCAACATGGGGGCAGAGTTTTGATGGGGGTACTTGACTCCACCTCTACACTCTCCACTCTGGGGGATTCATCGGCCACTCTCTCTTCACTCTTCACATCAGACATCCTCATCTGAAGAAATGCTTCTTTGATACTCCCATATCTTTATGACTCCCTTCAGACCTCCTGCTGATTTCACATGCTCATCAACACTCCAGGTCATAAGCATGCATTGTCCATTGGGGCTGCAGTAAATCCATTTCTCCACATACTTCTTGTGGTGTCTCGGATACAGGAACTTTGTACCCTCTGGTGCGTGAATGCTTGCCTTCACGTAATCGCTAATTTCTTCATTTGTCAGCTCAACATCAATCACTGCACTTGCCACCAGTTGGCCTTTTTATTTCTCTTATTTATTCTACTATCCCATGTACTGCACTTTCCCCTCTGCCTTCCCCCTTGCACTTTTCCCTTCCCCCTTCCCATGCACTTGCACGATCTGAATGACACCTGGCCTAGTAGAATCATTGTCTGCCTTCCCTTTGTTCCCCCTCCCTTGCCTCGTGTCGCCTTCAAACACTTGTGTATAGGCGCGTTATAAATGCCTTATCATATCATAATCTTCATTCCCACAGCTTTCTTTCCAGTCTTCGTGCATTGTGTGATTATTATTCTGATCACACAAAATCCGACCATGACCATCACTAAGAACTTAAACATGTCTGCTATCCATTGTGTAATCTACAAGAAGATCGATCCAAGCCAAATCTCATCAACAATGTCTTCTACTTCATCTATCATCTGAACGTGCAGGTTTGTCAACATTAATATGGCCTCTGATAAGGTGCCATTCTCGCCGTCATGAGAAGGTTTGAATGTGCAACATGAATGTCAGATTTTGGCACAAACACCTCCATCCATAGCTGTGATCATGTCAAGAACATATCTCTTTTGTAGGGTCATTGGTCGCACGGCTCTCAGCTCTACCTTGATAGCATTGAATCCCTTTATGGTAGTGTTGATTGTCTGCAACAGCTCCCATCTGGGTGTTTGTAACCATTTAGTATTTGTATCCATCTAGATCCTGGGCATAAAGATTATTGTGACTATCGATGAAGTCTTATTAAACAATCTGTATTCATATGGGATGGAATCAAAAGCTTCTATTGACTTTGCTGAGAAATAGTTCTCCTTCTACAATTGATTCAAGAGCTCAGCAGATCTCTTCTTTCTCAGGTGAGCATCTGCTTTTCAGAATTCACCAATGTTCAGGTCACTCTTTGGAATCACCAATGCTGGAACATGAACAATCGCTAAAGAACATAGTCCTCCCCAATCTCTGGGTAGCTTCATGTAAACTCTGGATCCACAGGCCCAGTTGTGATCCATTATCCCTGCTGTCCCAATGCTCATTCCTGGTGCATCAAAGATTCAACCACAATTTGGATTCTCTCCAACTTTTCTCATGCCATTATTTCTAAAACACAGCTTTGCATTGTCCAGAGGTACTATCTGCAAAGGACCTCCTTTGTCTTCAACACACATCAGTAATTTTGCAAGTTTCAGCCATAAAGGTTTGCATCCATTTTCCACAATGTCAATGGTTGGCTTGCGGTAACCAATCACTACTCAAGCTCTGCAGATAATTACACCTTCCTCCCAACAGTCTGGAGAAAGTACTGATCCCGAGATCTGCATCTGACCTCTTTCCTTCCATCTTCAGATTTCTTCTGCAGTCTTTCCTGGGCTTTCAAGTCTTCTATTTATCTCCCATCTGATTCCTCCTCCCTTCTTAGCAGGCTGTTCATATCTTATCATATGATTTCTGGTGTGTGCTCATGTTCTTGCTCTCGTCTTTAAATCTTGAACATAGTCATCTTCATTAGGGGATGACCATTCTTTCGCCCATACCAAAGATGCTGTTCGACCCATGAACTGGCCTCTTGCTAAGTGCTATCTGAGACATCCAATGTGCTGTTTGAACATCTATTTCAATGGCTATAAAAACCTTAGACTTCCCCATACTATAAGGCAGGAGTGGACAAACATAGCATTCCTCTTCAGAAGTTTGTTTGCCCGCCTCTTTCATATGTTGATACCACACATTATTTCCTAAATGTGCTGTACTGTCTAAATAATGATTTAATTCGTAATCATCCTCTATTGCATGTCTATTGGGTCTCTTCTTTGCATAATAACTAGGCATCCAAAGATCATGAAGAACAAAGCCGATCTCCCCCCAGAGAGAACCTCAGACCCATTTGTCACAGAACTAGGTGCTTTCTTATGCACCACTGGTGTGGGGACAATTACATAGGGCCTACGCTTTCTTGCAATGTCTACCTCGCCATTAGCTACTGGAGTGGGAAGAATTAAAGGAACTTATCCCTTTCTTGGACTCATAACAGACACAGCATGAATTATCAGGATAAGAAAAACAACAATAAACATTGAGCAAGCATATATCATACACCAGTACATTGGCTCCTTTCATCTGCATCTTTGATCACTTTGTGGAATAGCTATGTGGTTTATGGACCACATGGTTTGCCTGTAATTACCTTTAAGGAAAGAAAAACTCTTTTAATTCAAGCAATCTCATAACATATTCTGGCAGCTGTTGAATCTGCTCCACAAGCAGCTGGCTGATTGCAGGACGATTGATAGGATTCCGAATGAACACAAACGTGTTGTCTTTGTGCCAAACAAGATGAGGATGTACTTCAAGCAAATAGTAAAAGATCAAGGTCAATAAATTGTGAATGTCATCACTCGACAGGACCATTCGTGCATCCATAGATGTTCAGACAATTGTCTGATCTAGTCTACAATTGCTGCCAGAAGACGTCTAATCACTGGGCCATTCTCAGGATCTTGGATGAAAGTGTGCACATCAACACGACGCCCGACAAGAGCAGGGTAAGCTCTGAGTGTAAAGATGAAGACAGCAAGAAGTAGTCTGTGTACGCCGACACCAGTGAGCACCATATGGCTCACCAAAGAGAAACTCAGTTTGGAAAGAGTCGAGGAACTGCTCTCTCTTCCAATCGTCAAACAGGAAATCCAGATCTGGCATTGTTTGCTTTTTCTTTTGCACTCCAAAGCCCAATGTCAACACACTTTTGTGGCTTAAAAACAGTAATTTTCTCACTCCTTGCTGTAGCAGATACAAAGAGTGTTTCCAGGGAAGCCACAGTCCAACGTCACAAACCCCTGTGGCTTAAAAACAATTGCTGGTATGCACTCCCATGAAGTGTCTACAAGAGTGCCTGCGAAGGAGCCACAGTCCAAAGTAGCCTTTGTCTATCTATTCTTTCTCGCCATCGATCTAGTCTGCACATACTTGCTTCTTCTTGACTTGCTTCCGAATGGGTTGGGGTTGCAAGGGTCTCTCCAGCGTAGACTTTCACGTCACCTTGATGAATCCAAGCTCATCCTCCGAGGACCTTGACTGCTGACAGTGTGACATTTTCCACAATAAAAGGGCCACCAAATCTAGGCTTGTGCCGCTTCCTTGTGACATTTTTGATCAGTATTTGATCTCCTGGCAATATCTTAGGTATAGATAGTTCTTGAACTCAGGTTGCTGAATGGTCTTCATCTGTGTTCTGAGACTGATACTCCGTCCGCTTGACTTGGTCTGAAATGAGAGAGATACTAGCCATCATACATGTTAAGTAATCACGTAACTCAGTTCCTAACAATTCTGCAATTGTCTGGGCATCACTCCTAGTACTTGATGGAGGAGTTAGAGGCGTTCTCATTCACCTCCCTGTGACTAGTTTGTGGGGTGTGAGGTGGTGGTCTGGGCCAGGCTGATTTCTCAATGCATATAATGCAAGGAGCAGGAAATGCAGCCACCCATTCTTCATTGTTACCTTTAATTTGGCTATGCTTTCCTTGAGCAGATCGTTGAGTCTCTCACATATTCCGTTCACTTGCGGGTGATAAGCAGAAGAAAACTTGTGCTTTATACTAAGCAACATACTAATTTTCTCGAACACTTCATTCACAAAATGGGGCCATTATCTGATCTCAGCACCTCACATACTACCATCTAGGAAATACATCTCGGACTAAAAACTTTGCAGCGCAAGTGGCATCAGGGTGTGTGCATGGATCTGCTTCGATCCACCTTGGGAAGGGGCATACCACCACTATCATATACCTATATCCATTACACACGTGCAGCATATCAACATAATCAATATGTAAATGCTGAAATTGACCATTTGGTTGAGGGATAACTCCACAGACTGTTCTCAGCGTGTGCCCAGCAGTGAACTTCTGACATACGATGAAATTGACTACATAAAAAGCAATGTGTTCTAACAGGTTCGGCACAAACCAGTCCTCCGCAATGGTTGCTGCAAGGTTTTCCCTAATGACATGTGCACGGTAATATAGCTGTTCTAACGCCACCCTTAAAGGAATAGTGCACTCAAAAATGTTATTGTCTCGAGCATTCTGACATGTAGTTTTAAGCAAACTGTGAAAAATCATAAAAACATTTCCTATGCACCTTACCTTAGTTTTCTGCACTTTTACACATGCAAAATCAGGCAACAGGCCACAGCCATTTTGTGCTAATCTTATCCGTTTGCTGCATTGCCCTAAATTGAACTGCCCTTGCGGCACTAAATCATATCCCCCACCCCTGAAGCTGACATCACTATTCCCTGTGATATTCTCCACCTATTTTCATGACGTTAGTGGACAGTGTAGCCAAACGCGCCTAGTCATCACCTACGTCTTAACGTTAGTTGAAGCAGAACCCGGAATATCAACACACAAATCCTCTCACAGCACAGCACGTCCCAAATCGGATTAGAAAACACAATTTTTAAAGGCAACACTAATACTCTGCAATTTATAATGTGCTTTTATGTCACAATAAATGCTCCAAGAACATCCGCCAATTTCCATATTCAACCCAATTTTTTATTTCTATGTTTTCAAAGATTTATCTTTATCATGAGGCACATGGTATTCCTTTCGGAGAAGAAGCACATTGGATGCACCTTGAATCGCAAGGTTTCGGCATCAGCTTCTTGCTAGACCACCGTAAAAGATGTCAGGATGCTCCTTGTCGCTGGTACCACGAAAGGGCATATCGGTCTGGCGCGATCGTCCCACATCAGCGTAATTGTAAGCCAGCCATTTAGGTATATCTGCCACTGCCCGCTGAAGAACCCATCACTGGGTATCTGGAATCAATGACAATTGCAGAAAGGAAGGATGTAGCTGTGTAGAAAACATAACAGAAATATATCTCAGTAGCGTTCTTTATTCTAATTTATCCATTTACCCTTTAATTCTGCACCAGGTGAAACCTAATAATGAACACAAAACAGAAACAATGGAAACACAGAGAAAACATTGTGGAAAGTTGGAGTCTACGATGTGCTTGAGAGATTAGTGCTGTGGAGTGTGTTTAGCTCGCTATGGGATGTGGATGCAGAAGCTGATGGAAGAATTTGAACAACACATAGACAGCATTATAACAGAGTATTAGCAACGAACTTGGCATTGGTGGAACATGGGAGAACCCAGACATGGACTCCATGCATTTTGGTGCTAGACTGCCCATGTGCCCGGGACAAAGACAAATACATACAGGTTGCATTTGCATGTTGTGACAATATGCCCCAAGCAGCAACCCATTACAATGTAAGCCAGCAAAACCGGTTAGAAAATTAAACCTTGACTTGTTCGTCTGTGAACACATCTACAGTAAAATTACATTATATTTGTTATTTCCATTCTCTTGGCGTAACGCAGAGTGTCCTCTCAGATCAACGGTTTTCATGAAATGAAATTACATGTTCCTTTGTCCAGTTTTGAAATGGTGAATCTTATAATTTTTGCAGGTATTAGACACCTCAATGTCATTCAATCTATAGCAAATCCTCCCTTTCTTCCAAGGACGAACAACAATTTAACCTTCTTAGGAGCGTGTATGCTGAGTTTCCTTTTGGAGAAGGAAAGCCACAAATCAAAAACATACTGTACTTGATTCGTCGGTGTGAACAGCCCACAAGCAACATCAAACGCAGTGACCTTCACTCCCATGGGAGCGATTAGCCCGGCCGACCAACGAGGCATTTCAAATACGTTAAAAAAACAAACAAATTGTATGCTGGCATACACCAATGCCGCGCTATTGTGAATACTTTTTTACTCTTCTATATTGATAGTGATTTAGTTATTTTATGACAACAGTTCCAGTTAGTGTCCTCCCCATTGTCTCATCTGTGTGCGCCTTGGTTATGTGGAGGAATGTGCTCTGCGGATAACGTGGACACTGACAAGTCATAAATCCAAGTGCCCTTCCATCTCCACTGAACTTCCCATGCCCTAACAAATGTTGGAGGAGAGGCGGTATATTCCAACCCCCAATAATATGTTTAAATAGGTATAAAGAATCCCTATTAACATGAAAACATCCTACTCCACCAACGGGGATATAGATATATGTAATAGACGCTTTGAGATTGTGCAGCAGCCATGGCTCCTCTGAATCGAGTGCTGGCCGAGTATGTTTGAATGCTATTGACTCTGTACTTTATTGCTTGATCGTATGGATGTTTCCATTTCAACTTGTTCATTACTGAATTGTGAATTGCAGTCTTGATCCCTACATTGGTGGAGGTGTGGCGATACTCTAGCGGACTGTGACGCTTTGTTGAAGTATTGATTTCTCATTTGGAGGGAAACCAGCAAATTTGTCATCCTGTGACGTGCTTTGAAGTTTCACCATTTAAAGGCTTGGAGGTTGTTTTCCTTTTACCCTCTTGGGTGCCTGAATCTACCCTTTCAACACGGTGTGGAAGAGATTAGTGGATGCTTTTAAATTTATCCCCTGAAGAATGTTCGCCTGAACTGGGCAGTTAAGAACAGAAACATGTTGGGATGCTTGTTGTTTTAGTGACACATTGAGATTTTTTTGTGTGTTATGTGATATCTTCTGTGTCGTATAAATAAGTCATCTGATGTTTTATATTTGTTTTATATTTGTTTTTTAATGTTTAGTACACTGTGTTAGGTGAGGGTAGTGTTTTTTGTTTAAATTCAGTTTGAATTATTTGAATAATAAACTTGTTATACATTTGTGTAAATCAGTTATAGCAGACGGTCCATTTTTTCAGGACTAGTGATGCTGGAAAACCTTATAGAGTTCCTGTGTGCGGGGGGTTGGAGGCAAGTAAACAACACGTATCATCTTGCTCTTTATTGTATTACACATATTCCAACCCCCTGCACCATTCTCGTACTGGACAAATGATGTATAAGCTTTGGTGGGATACATCTCCACCCCTCCTGTACCTATCTGCATCAGCCATGTTTCATATCAGTATATTAAGGCTGTGCTAATGTGTATTCTTTGAACTACATTTTGTTTCCTTCCAAACGCCTTCTTTTTTGAGGCCCTCTGCCCCTCTGGTGAACTGTTCACTCTCCCTCCCCCAGCGCTTTGCACAGCCAGCCCCCACCACCTCTGTCCTCTGTCAGCTCAGCATGTCTCCTGTTCTCACAGAAATTCAGCTATTCATTTTTGCAAGCAGCAAGTATCGAGCCCTGACAAAATGTGCTCATCCAAGAATGTGAGACCAAGGCCTGCTCCAACCTTAGTGCCCCACCCATCTCTGCTGACTGACTCATGCCATCTCCAACCCCTCCCTGCCAGGCCACAGTCCCTGAATCCAGGACCCCAATTCCCTTTGAACGCATCTGGTCACCAGACCCTACCCCTGCACCACCTCAAATTCACCTACCATATACCGAATCTAGACTGGTCTTATAATCTGGTAACACTAACACCTATCCACACTGTGTTTGAAATTGTAAGACTCCAAAGGCCTCAAATCAAAGATCAGCCCTTCTGATAAGGCATCTGAAAGCAAAGAACCCTAACACATGCCCACATAAAAATATAGGTCAGAATGCACCTATTTCACACCAATATCACCCTTTCATGCGGTGTTTTGCTTACAGTCATTAGCTCTTGCATGCCAAGTTTGTTATTTAGCTTAGGTCTCATTCCCTAGTGGGACACATATTTATTCTGTCTATTTGGACATGTGCATGCTAAGGCAACTGCAGACCCCGCTGTTGCTTTCATGCTGATATCCATCTGACCCTCCCGTGCCCTGATCAGTGAAGGACCCACAAGAGCTGGGCGAAAGCGGGAAGGTGGAAAACACAGAGTTACACTGTATGGCATCCTCGAACAGGCACTTCTTGCCAAAATAATTGACAAAGAGGATACATTTGAAAAGACAATTTGGACGCTTAATACTTCTTAATACTTATAATAGCTTTGAAATTCAAGTTAAATAGATTTCCATTGGTCATGTACAATGTACAAACATTGTGGAACATACACACTGCTGCTAATCATTTATACCAGGAAGTCAACTATTCAATGGGGTCCGCTGTTGGTGGACAGGACACGTTTGCAATGTTTTGTGGCAATGTATGTGTCTTAGGAACAAAATCATGATCAATTCCATGAGAATACACGTCCAACACAGTCAAAGTGAGATCTTCCACAAAATCGAATTCCATTTCCTATAATATTGGCTTGACCAGCCATTTTTTGCTTCTTTTTGCAAAGGCCATTTGTAACGAAGCATCCCAAAGTTTCCTGCAGTTCTCGATTGTTCTCTCCCTATCTTCCCGTTATGGGCTAATACTGCTAGTAATGTTCGATATTGTATACCGTCTATGACGAAATGCAACCTCTTGGGCCTGTACTTTAGGCACATATTGTGGAACACCTCCAAATCTCTTGTGTGACAGAATTCTGTGAGTCGCTTCAGGCCTCTTGAAAGAGTTTTAGCAAACACGATCTTCTCAAGAGCTTTGTGTGGAGGTGAAGATGGAACCAACCACTTCTTCTTGCATTCCTGTTCTTCCGATAAAGGTCCATGTGCACATTGGTGAACATTTTGGTTTTCTGTCCATGAGTGAACGTTGGAACAGTGTTGCATCAATGAGTGCCATTTTTCAAGTAGAATTTCCACAGACCCATCACAAGTTTTGGAGCTCCACCAAAGATGGTTGCTGAAAGACTGGGACCATGGTAAAATATTTTCAGAAGCCTCTTTTTAACTGCAGCTGTGATTTATTTATTGATTGATTTGGCAATGTGCCATACATCAAATTGATGGCGAATGTTTGGAAATTGCTCTCACATGGCCTTGGCTATTGCAACATGTCTGTCAGTGGCTATGAGGTCTATTTGCATTCACCTGTATTGAAGATGTTCGAGGGATTTTATGAAACCATGTTTCTCCATGGCCACTGAGGATTCACATTCGGACACCTGCACGACCCCTGAACTCACAAACTTTTAAGTTTCCATGTCCTGAAAGTGGTATGTGCAATACTTTGCTGAAAATCCAGGGTTGTCACACTGTCCATTACCAGCTAGCCTAAACTGTTTGCTAGAGATTGTCCTTTCAATTGACATTTGTTAAATTTTCCAGGCCTGACTATTAGCAGGGAATACAAATTCTCTTCGATATTTGTAGTACCGCGTTTTAGCAAGGAACTGAAGTCCCACAAATTGACAACCTACTAAAAGTAGAGCCACTGAAAAGTAGAGCTGCTGAACACAGTAGATTTCCAGATGGCACTTTGCCCAGCATTGGTTGAGCGGACCATGAAAATCTATGATGGAGGTGGGCACAGGTGGCTTGGATTTTCGGGTTAGTGCCTTGTGATACACAAGTCACAATCAACAATGGCTCCCCGTATATTTTCCCCCTCACTGGATGCACACATTTCAGCATCAGTATAATCTCTACCAGGCAGCTGTCAAATACAATGTATTTCTGCTCCTTTATTAGCCAATCGTCCTGCATGATTGCGGTTTGTGACTCAACTGTAATGGACAATTTGCCCAAACTAGGCAAACTGTAGTCGAGACCTTTGGCAAGTTCCTCGGTCAATTGCGTTGAAGCTTCAGTCTCTGTTAGTTCAGCTTGTGTTATTTGCACACGAATTGGAGAAACCATCAACAATGAATGTTTATTGGGTGGACCTTTTTTTGCGGGTGTAGATTGTGTCAAGTGGTCCTCCAGGAATTCCAATTAATCTTCATTATATTCAGTTTCATCTTCATCTTGTCAAGGTCTCACATTGTAGCAATGGTCCAACAACACTTTGCTGGCTTCGCCGGTCACATTGAATTCATTTTCTGGCCACTGGGCATGAGCATCTCCAGTCTGCTTATTGACTGGACCACGCTGCGCCTCAAATAGTAGTTGCTCCATGGTGAAATCTGTTTGGCAAGCAGCATCGTTGGTTTCATTTGTTGTCTGTGTCCTTATACTTTTCTGGGCATCTAGGAGATGGGTTGTAAAAACATGTTCAATGTAAATCACACGTACAGTAGATCGTACTTTAAATAAAAAAACATGTTATGAAGAAAACACCAGTCCAAAACACTTCGAGAAAATGAAAAAAAAATGTTACCCTTTTCTTGATTTTCTGTGAAACACTGGTCTTCTCTGTAACGACCATACCAGCAAGCTGGTCCACCACCTCTGATCCATGTGCCTCCTCGTCTAATTTCCGACCTTGTATACATTCCTTGAATAGAATATTGATTTTTTTTTAAAAGAATCAAACATTTTTTAAATTAAAATCTTTCATCGCACACATCGCTTACATACATACCCTCCTAAACAGAGTACATCATTTAGTCAAAATATACATTTCAAATTTCACCTGACTGATGGCAAGTGTACTCGATCAGACATCACCATGCCAAGCATACTGATTGTAATGTTGCCCTCAAACATTTTCCAATGTATTCTGCATTAGGGAGAAATTGTAATGTTAGATTTGAAATGATAAAAGTTTGAAAGACTGCACGTTTATAAGAATGTCACTGTCTAATGGTATCCTATGTAGGATTTACTTTCTCTGATTCAAGGGAACTGTCAGTATGCATACCTCATACTCTGGACCAGCTCCAAAGGATGATGTAATTGTAGTCGAAGTACCAGCATCCCCCTGTAACATAGTACTTGTTTTAATATGGATGAAAACAGCAAAATGCAACAGAGACAATGGGATGCAGACAATGGTACATATAAAGAGAAACCCTTAAATGACACAAAGTGTAAACAACTGACAGGATACATAAACAATTTCATATTATTTGAAATTCCAAGCATAATACATTCTCGTAATTGAAAAGTGAAATAAAACTACCTGATAGGCGCTAGAAGTTGTTGTTGACTCCGTAAAAGAAATGGATGCAGAATCTTGCTCCTTCATTTTCACTGCATTGTCACGAAGTGGTAAAAGGGAAAATTCGATTTGCATTAGATATGTGGGAAGATCCAACTCTTGATAATATGAACTTCTGCAAGTCTGTAGGGCTCACCATTGGAATACTGGACGTGTTGGTGGTGTAGTCATTTGTGAGGGTCTGTGCTCCAGTCAGAATGCTCTCCTGAAAAAATGGACATGTCAAGCACTCGATTACAAAAAGATTGAAGGGCACTATGGAATTGTTTTCTATGGTCATAATTGCTTTCTATGATGCTCCATAAACCGGGGACAGATGTGTAGTAAAATGTGGTATAGTTAAAAAGCAATACAATCTGGTAAATACCTGAGGCAGCGTGTGCATGAATAGAGTTGGATTTGCATTTGGAAGCAATTTACATGACGATCAGAGTTGATGCTTTTTTTGTGTCTCTCAAGACAGCCTTGACTCTACTTTCAAGGTCATCCACCGGAAATACACATTCTATTATTAAATCAATATTCGTCAGGTATTTATGCATATAGTGCCCATGCTTTTGACATGGCTCCTAAAACCATACAAGCAGTCTTTCTTGAAAAATCTGTATAAAAAAGTACACATAATTACAAAATAATTTTACTGAATGCATGAGATTGATGGGATTATATCAAAGCTTTCTATGCAATGTTTATTTTGGTCAAAGAAGCAAAACCTGTGTAGAATAGTCGAATATACACCGGGATAACTTTCATACAGAATTGATAGATGAGATGTAAATCGTAACGTGTTACTTGTCCGTTGAATGTACTTTCATGCATCAAAAGGAACCATGCTTATAGACATGGTTCGAGAAAGATGCAATTCTATAACAATTGACACTGATGAAATTTGCTATATATCGAGATGGGAACACTTTAAATAGTAGACAATGGTAAAGTCATTGAGATGAATGAACATTACACTACTAGGTACATGTGTTTCGAAATAGATAAAATGTTGAGATCAGAAAGAGATGATTAGGTGACCTGCCCTTACCTTGACTAACAAACAATTGGATTCAGCAAGCAGGGTAGTTAGTAGCAGGAGAACAGGTAGCACGATCACAAGTTGTCTTCCAGTACTCACAGATGTTCTCAGGATAACTATCAAGGGGTTTATAAAGAATTAGAAAAGTGGGTGTGTATGTGATGCAGAAAAGGGCCGGAACACTGCTGAATGGAGACGCACTTATGTGGATTGCAGGGGCGTGGTCTGCTTCAGGGGAGCCTGCCTGGAGATACTTGGTCTGGCTGGGCCATGAGAGCAATGGCCCTTGCGCGGAAGATACCTTTGAAGTGTACATTGTGTTTGGCACCTTGGCCGTTCCCACCCTGCCAGCCCTGCAAGGACAAGTGAGTGTGTCCTTGATTCAATGGAAAATTGAAGCAACTATTCATAAAAGATGATTTTTTTTTTTGCTGATGTTTATGGCACAAATGTACTACAAATTGTATACTTCGGGTTGCAGCACAGTGTGGGAAAATCCCTGTACTGACCGCTGTCACTGGGGAATATATGCCACCAACGACACAGGTGGGTATTACTCGTCGAACGCTCCAGTGAATCCACCATGTAAACAAACGATAGGCCACCAGCCAGTACCACCTGTGGAAGAGAAACATACAAACTGTATTTAAATGAACATGATATTTGTACAAACCTTAATTAAAAATGCATCCTATCGCATAGTTGCCAGTACAAATGTTACTTCATAGATCAATCAACTTGGACTTTAAAGTGTAGACACATTACAAAAGTGAACACCCACGCAATCCATAACGTTTGGGGGGCAGAGAAATATTGTTTCTTGGTTGTACGTGAAAGACACATAAGATGACCACTATGATTTCCCCAAATCGTGAGAGATGGATTGAATTGCCAGACTACATTCATTTGGCAGTGATAGATCAAAGTTACGACAATATAGGAGAAAAAATAAAACGTTAGTGGCCTAAGTTACATTACATCTAGAGTACACTTACTCGTTACTTGGATTGCGAGGGCAAACTAGTGTTGCGTGAAGTTTGTGAATAAGCACCATCATAATCCTCAACATGGACCTTGTGAGGCAGGCTGCCCTCAAGTCATACAGCTCGGTAACGCATTGCGGCCATGTCTCGTCTTCCGATATGCAGGCTAATCATGCAGAGTTTTCTCTACCACAGCAGTTCCCCTCCTCGGTTGCCATGACCTAGCACTGATTGCAGGTACACCAGGATGAGACGTCTTCCATGCGACTAGGCTCTGGTTCAGGATCCGGTGATTCGTCCTCCCAACTGTTGTCCGATGCCCCAATGTTTCTGCATCTTTCTCTTTCAACTAATTCCACCTCAGAATACTCTGGCTCGTACTGGTAGGGCTATATTGGTGCCATTATATGACAAAATTAAAATTGATAGTAATGCTAGTACTAGTATCTGTTCGTACAGGCTACGAGCAACGAAAATAGCTGAATAGAGCAGAAAAACGAGTCACAGGAAATACAAAAAAAGGCAGTGAAACAATTGAAAAAGCAACTCTGATGTTGTCTGATGAGAAGCAGTCTGTTTATACTTATTGAGGAAAGAGGCGTCCTGCCATTTCCATGGAGACACGCCATTAGCTGGCGCACAGAGAATGTTGACAGGAGACGTGCATTCGCATTGTGAAATGGGCCGTACGAGTCTAGTGATGTCAGCTTCAGGGGCTGGGGATGCAATTTAGTGCCGCAAGGGCAGTTTAACTTAGGGCGATGCGGGCAACGGATAAGATTAGCACAAGATGACCGCGCCACAATGCTTGATTTTACATTTGTAAAAGTGAGGAAAACTATGGTAAGGTGCATAGGAAATGTTTTTATGATCGATCACACATTGCTTTAAACCACATGCCCGAACGCTCGGGACAATAACATTTTTGAGCGCACTATTCCTTTAATAAGGCTACAGGTATTACTGGTTTATCAGTGCTGTCTTGTCGCTACAGTACTTCGGTAGGGGATAAAGAACAACCCCTTCTTGTCCACGGGTCTTTCTCTTCCTGTGGGGCTCCACCCTGAACTTCCATAAATTGCGTTTTTGATGAGTGATTAGAGCTTTCATTCACAATCATCATTACGACAATCTTCCCTTTCACATCAGGCGTATCAAAACTCTTTATGCCAGATGAATATGCAACCCTTTTCAACTCTTTGTCTGTGGCTTTATTTCTGCATGAAATAAAGTCTGTTCTCTTAGTGTGTGCTGTGCAATTAACTACTGCGATGGCTACTGGGAGTTGTAGTGCCTTAATGAGCCTATCTAATAAAGCAGCGTGTTGCACCAGAGTGCCATCTGCTCTGAGGTAGCCCCTCCTTTTCCAACATGCTAGCCCTGTGTGCACGGTTGACGTCACATAGGCAGAGTCACTGTACACTGTTAATTCCTAGTCTGCGTGTTCCTCGAGCATGACAATCAGTGCCACTAACCCTACAGCCTTTGCTGAAAAGTGAGACGGTAGTCTTGCATTTGCCATTTCTTCAAACTCCCCATTAGCATTGTGCTTTACTACAGCGGAACCTGAATGTCTTTCTCCGTCAGTTTGATCGATTCTCGAAGAATCGTCAATAAAGAGAATTTCCCCTGCTGCGAGAGCATTCTCTTTCACTCTCGGAATATCATCATAGAACTCCTCATAATTCAAACAGTCATGCACTTGTTCATCTTCTGCCAGTGGTTCAGCAACAAATGTGGCAGGGGTCACTATTTTACACCTGATTATTTTGATCGCCGGATTCAATAGTACCACCTCATAAGCAGAGGCTCTTTGAGATATCAGTCTACCTTAGGTTTTGCAAAACAGCAAACATAGCACGCTTGACAAATAACATCATGGAACACTCCATTACTATGGTTGCAGATTTCTCAACAGTGAACGCGGCTGCTGCCAGCGATTGTTCGCAAGGAAAGTGACCCCTCATTACTGTGTCCAAAATCCCACTGTAATTTGCCTTTTTTTATTCTTCAAACCCCTCCTCCATTTCCTCAGTCCATTCAACGTTTTCCTGATTCTGCTGTGTCTTTTTCAGGGCTTGCAACAATGGTCTTGTGTAAGAACTATAATTAAAAATACAATGTTCTGACATAATTGCACAGTCCTAAAAACGTATACATTTGCTTTATCAAGTGGGGTTTTGCTGTTTTCAAAATCACCTCTGCTCTTTCAGGTGTAACCTTCTTTCATTCGTGTGAGATTAACTGCCCTATCTACAACACCTCTTCCTGGCAATACTGCAATTTCTCTTTTTCTATCTTTTATCCTTTCTCTGCTACTAAAATAATTATTTACTGAATTGAGTCTCATCTACACTCTTCTTCTGATGTGCTGCAGAATATAATGTCGTCTACGTATTGCAGCACAGCACTTGGCAAATCAATATTGCTTAGGTCCATCTGCAGGACCCTATTGAAAATCGATGGAGACTCACTATACCCTTGAGATAATCTTGTACTTTTCAACTTAATCTGATGGAACGTAATTGACGTCAGATCTTGAGAATCTTTATCCAATTGGATTGAGAAAACTGCATTTCTCAAGTCACTCACCATGAAATAGTGTGCCTCTACAGGGATACTACATAGGATTGTCGCCAAATTTGGAACTAGAGGAAACTCTGCCTCTACAATCTGGTTAATCGGCCTCATGTCCTGATTTAAATGTCACAACCCCCTTTTTGATTTCTTGATAGGGTAAACTGCGGTATTGCATGGTGACGGTGACGTCCCTAAAATGCCTTGATCCCTCAGGGCTGATGTAGTCTTAAAAATTCCCTCATCCACCTCTTGAGACATAGGATACTGCCTTGTGTGAGGTAAATTGCTCCTGGCTTCAGCTTAATCTTAACTTCTCCCTCCCCCTACAACAGGCCTACGTCATAAGGGTTCCGTAGTCCATAAGGAGATTGGTATTTTCTCAATTTCTTCATCAAAAAATGTGGGACGCTGCCGCATGATCACCATTCGCTGCAGGATCTCTCTCTTTTCTGTCCTGATCCAATATGTAATGCTCATTTCAAACACTACTTCGTCATCTGACGGGTCATCTCTAAACATATCTTCATCAGTGACGTCAGTCAACCTACACCCTTCCCCAATAGCAATCACTGTTCTCCATGGCCTGCCATCGTCATCGAATCCTTCGAGCATGACCAACTCCCCTCGTACTATGGCAGCCTGTAATTCCAGGGGAAATATCTGTCCCCCCTCTTCGTCCATTGGTATCTGTGGTCTGACCAGAA
Organism: Ambystoma mexicanum; assembly: GCF_040938575.1. Taxonomy (NCBI): domain Eukaryota; kingdom Metazoa; phylum Chordata; class Amphibia; order Caudata; family Ambystomatidae; genus Ambystoma; species Ambystoma mexicanum. The sequence goes on along the minus strand of NC_090932.1, from coordinate 1,173,073,576 downwards.
ATTCATCAGGTATTCTCATTAGCTTGCCCACTAAACCAGGTAGCCATGTTAACAAAATGGGTACCCCATAGTGAAAAACCTCAGGTTCTAGCAGCTTTCCTCGCAAAGCTATTTGCCTTGTGAATGCTATAATGAATTCATTTACATTCAAATAATATATTCCTGGTATAGAGCACACTATGCCTTCATCAGTAAAGGAAATTGTCATGTTTAACTTTGTCATTAAATCTCGACCCAGTATATTAACTGGCGTCTGTTTCAAATACAATAATGGAACACACATATCACATTCTCCTATAGAGACTGGCAATTTCTCAGTAAAAATAACTCTACTTGTAGCTCCTGAGAATCCTTGAGCATTCATGGCATTAGCCGATAATGAGCGAGCTGTTCCAGTGTCTACTAAAAAAAAAAAAGGATTTGCATCCTATCGTGATGTCAACCCTTGGTTCCTCTTGAGGATTAGGTGTCACAGACAGTACTGAACACCCAATGAGCTGTCCTATTGTGGGTACTTACTTATTCCAGTACCTGTGAAAGGAATCCCACCCTCCCGGTGACACCTCCTATTCTAGGGGTCAATAACTGTCATGTATTTGCACTTTTCTGTATCTGCATGGGTACGGGCTGTGACTGTCCTTGTGGCGGACTCAATGGTGCTTGCTGTGATTGCAAAGCCTACTGTGTTCGTTGTGCTTGTGTCTGATACACTGTCTGCTCTTGGGTGAACCCTTTGTGGGCTATATGCTGGAGGATAAGCTGCTCCCCTTCTCTTGAGAATTGCCCATTCTGTGCATACCCTTGGCTCCCACATGTTCGCTCTATATGTCCTGTCATTCCACATGTCCAACATACAGGAAGGAATCGTCTAAGTTGCCCATCCTGCATGCCCTGATTGCCACCTTGGTTTTAAACCTGATGCATTTCTGGACCGGGAGCCAGTGGATGTTTTGTCTGGCTGTGGAAATGTGGTCTTTTTTAGAGATATTTAGGGCTGATTTTACAGTGTTATTTTGAATTACCTGGATTTTTTTATGTTGCGATCATTAGTACCTGTGAAAAGGGAGTTGCAATAGTCGACCCTTTATAGTATGAGGGCTCTAGAGAGTGTGATGCAGCTATCCATGGATAGGAATGGCCTGTAGACATTAATCAGTTTCGCAGTATGAGCTGCTTCTGATGCGATAGCGTTTACATGTCCAGTTAGCGATGACGTGTAGTCCAGGCATACACCCAAGGTCTTTACCTCTTTGGCAACGGTGATTGTATTCCTGTCGATGGAACAGGCTTTGTATGAGCTGCTGCGTCTGTTTAACCTATGTAGTATACTGATGAGGAGTAGTTTGGTTTTCTCATCATTTAGGCATAGTCTGTGTTGTGCCATCCAGGCCTGGATAGTTTGCTATAGTTTGTTAAGTGCATTGGAGTTAGTGTAAGAGTTACCGGAGATGGTTAAGAGGATTTGGGTGACATCCACATAGATAGTGTAGGTGACACCATGGACATCGAGGAGGTCAAAGAGGGGTTTGGTGAAGATATTGGACAGTGTCGGTGAGACACATGAGCCTTGAGGCGCTCCACGGGTGACTGGTGCCGGGGGGGCTACCGCTGCGGTGGAGAACACTCTCATTGTGCAGTTAGTCAGGAAGGACTCCATCCAGGCTATGGCTTTGGCTAAGAAGTGGGCAGCTGAGGAGAGGTGTTGGCAGAGTATTATGTGATTGACCAAATCAAAGGCTGCCGAGAGGTCAATTAGGAGGAGGCTGCCCATGTTGCCATTGTCCTTGATTTCATCTATTTGGATTTTTAGGTCCCAGAGGACGTATTCCGTACCATGACCGGGATGGAAGCCTTGTTGCCAGAGGCCGAAACGCTTGTGGGTTTCCAGATAATGTTGGTTTAGCAGATAGGCTGCTCTGTCGAGTATTATTTTTCGGAGGAAGGGTACGGTCGTGATGGGGCAGTCATTGGTTAGAATGATGGCATCTAGTGTGGGATTCTTGAGAAGTGGGAGTACCCAGGCTTCTTTTAGATTCTCTGCAATATTGCCAATTGAGAAGGGTGTACTGATTATCGGCGTGATGAATGGGGCAGGTTCTTCAGCACAATCCTTTATGAAGGTGGCTGGACAAATGTCTCCTTGGCATTTTGAGGGTTTCAGTCCTTTAATAATCTTGGTAGTTTCTGTGGTTGTGATCGGGGTGAACTCGAACCTGGGAGTGGAGGGAGGGGTGAGGGGCCGCTGGTCTAGAGGCTGTTCAGTTATCAGGAGTTTCTTTTTATTTTTGCAGTGATTTTGGTTTGGAGTAGGGAACTTTTATGAAGGAGAGCATTTTAGATGTCCTTGCACCAGCTGAGGTCTTTGGTGGAGTTATGAGGAGTTATCGGCTTTGCACATACATATTGTTGCAAGGCCTTTTACACTGATAGAGCAAGTGCTAGGAACTCAGCAGCATGTCAATGGGGAGGAGACAGAGGCAGGGTTTGCTGTAGAGGAGGACAAGTAGGGTGTGAGGATTTGCCATCTGGTAGGGTGCAAGCCCTGGCTTTTTTGATTTTTATTAGCACATAAAATGATGCAGGTGATTTCTTCTCCAAAGTGTAATCTGCCTACCAGATCCCCCTTTGCCGCAACTCCATGAAAAAAGCATAGTGTACTTATGCCCTACTGCATCAGTAGCCTGATCCGCAGCACCTACTCCGGTCATGGCACAAAGCAGTTTCAATGGTCACAAGATGCCCACTTGGCCGCCACAGCGACAGCCTAGTCACTGCAGCACAGGGGCGGCATTTAAGATATGGCCCTTGTATCAATACGATGATAATGAGTGCCCCATGCTGGTGGCAGGGTAATCTCTCAAAATAAGCTATGCCTGAGTTTAGGTATAGTGCATGGTGCTACTTATGATCATAACCACCACATTCAAATTGATATTGCACAATTGATATTGCACATGAGTCAGCTCCTGTGAGTCAGCTTTGCTGTGGAAGGGGAATGTGTATTCGGGTCACACAGGTCGATACGGCCAAATGGTAGAAGAGAAACCCAGAAAACCCAACCTCTCTTTGATCCCCTTTGTGAGGGCCGGTAACACCCTTCCCCAGAGACAGCCATTTGGCAGGCAGCTGTACTGGGCCCAGGTATCAAAGGAGCAAACCGATTCAGGAGGAATAGCCTCACACCAGGGTAAAGAATGCCGAAAGGCCTTTGTTGTCAGAAATGGGCAGGATATGGGAGTAGGATAGGCAGATTGGCTCTGGTTAGTGGAAGAAGCCTTACACCATCATGTTTCACGCTGTCTCTCTTTCCCGTTCCTGTTCCATCCACTTCCTCTGGAGCAAAGCACTTTGGGTGTGACATCAACGGGGCAAAGTTCACTCTGGCCAGGAGCATGGATTGGTCCACTAAAGGAGGCTAACTTTAAACCAATCACCTGAGGATTTGTACCTTTACAAGAAGGTGTCGCTGACCCCTTCAGCAGATTCACTCAGTTCGTCAAGGATCCTTTAAGGTCGAACAGTCATTCTGAAGATTCTCATTGGACTTCCTTTGGGACAGTTGTACTGTCCAAAGCCCTCAGCCTGAGGTGAAGAATGAGCCGTTCGACACAAGAAGATCTGTCTCTAACCAGTCCCAGGGCACATCAGGAGTGACCAGTGCTATGGACCAGGACCAACCTCTCTGCAACAGATCTCTTACACTAGGGAAGCAGAACCTGAATGGAAGCATCCTGTCCCTGTGTCCGCTGCGGACGCCTCACAGCAATCGGAGGGCTAGACTAGCCGAAGCTACCTGTTCTACAGCACTGTACCGATCACTCCGTTTTCACCACATCTGAACAAGACTGAAGGCTCTGGTGTCTTCATTTCTTCAACCAGCTGAACTATTGCTTGCATCTAAACCAGCTTGACACTGCATTGTGTCCTAGTGAAAGCATGTCACTTGCTGGGCCTGAAGCGACTTTTGCTGACTCGAACCGGGGATACAACCACAGCTCGGCCCTACTAGTCCAAGAAATGCCACCTCATCAATCGCACATAGAAGCACCCAAGGTCACCACTTCGCAGACCGTCACCTGCTGATTCGAACCGCTGGAGCATCACTCATCAACCCCTCCCTGCGGCCCAAAACCACACTCGGCCTGGACAACTGCGAAGCATGCCCCAGCATGCGTCTTTGAAGAGCTGCTGTTGTACTGCACAAAGCACCGCATTCGCCCTACTTGACACCCGCTTGCTGCCTCCACGATCCTACATACCCGAACTGAGCCTGATCAGCTCGCATCAATGTTCGATCCTGGGTCTGATGTGTCAGCCCACTAAAAACTGTATTTAGGTATTGTTGACCTTGTACTGCTCACACGATGCTGTTGGGCCTTAGAGACTCGGTAGGTTGCAATTGCTCCTGTTTTTTGCGAGATATCCTTTTTTGTTTGTTTTTTTAAACTTTTGTTTAAAAGACAGTCATACAGCAAGCAGCATATGGGGAGGCAGATGGGGAGCAGGTGCAAGTGGATGTAGGTCACCAGGCCTAAGCCCGTCCACCTGGTGCTTTCTGCCTGCTGCTCTTTTTCACCACTTAGCAAGCCCCGCCCACCTGGTGCCTTCCTGCTTGCTGCTCATTTTCCGTACTGAAGGAGCCCTCCAGCCTCTTTTCCTATGCAGATGGGGAGCAGGTGCAAGTGGATGTAGCTCACATGGCCTAAGCCCCACCCACCTGGTGCCTTCCTGCCTGCTGCTCTTTTTCACCAGTTAGCAAGCCCCACCCACCTGGTGCCTTCCTGCTTGCCGCTCTTTTTCCCTACTTAAGGGGCCCTCCAGCCTCTTTTCCTTTGCAGATGGAGAGCAGGTGCAAGTGGATGTAGGTCACCTGGCCTAAGCCCCGCCCACCTGGTACCTTCCTGCCTGCGGCTTTTTCACCACTTATCAAGCCCCACCCACCTGGTGCCTTCCTGCTTGCCGCTCTTTTTCACCACTTAGCAAGCCCCGCCCACCTGGTGCCTTCCTGCCGGCCACTCCTTTTCAACACTTAGCAAGCCCCGCCCACCTGGTGCCTTCCTGCTTGCCGCTCTTTTTCCCTACTTAAGGAGCCTTCCAGCCTCTTTTCCTTGGCAGATCGGGAGCAGGTGCAAGTGGATGTAGGTCACCTGGTCTAAGCCCCGCCCACCTGGTGCCTTCCTGCCTGCCGCTCTTTTTCACCACTTAGCAAGCCCCGCCCACCTGGTGCCTTCTTGCATGCCACTCTTTTTCCCTACTTAAGGAGCCCTACAGCCTCTTTTCCTTTGCAGATGGGAAGCAGGTGCAATTGGATGTAGGTCACCAGGCCTAAGCCCCACCCACCTGGTGCGTTCCTGCCTACTGCTCTTTTTCACCACTTAGCAAGCCCCACCCACCTGGGACCTTCCTGCATGCCACTCTTTTTCCCTACTTAAGGAGCCCTCCAGTCTCTTTTCCTTTGCAGATGGGGAGCAGGTGCAAGTGGATGTAGGTCACCTGGCCTAAGCCCCGCCCACCTGGTGCCTTCCTGCTTGCCGCTCTTTTTCCCTACTTAAGGAGCCCTCCAGTCTCTTTTCCTTTGCAGATGGGGAGCAGGTGCAAGTGGATGTAGGTCACCAGGCCTAAGCCCCGCTCTCCTGGTGCCTTCTTGCCTACTGCTCTTTTTCACCACTTAGCAAGCCCCACCCACCTGGTGCCTTCCTGCCTGCCTCTTTTTCACCACTTAGCAAGCCCCGCCCACCTGGTGCCTTCCTGCTTGCCGCTCTTTTACACCACTTAGCAAGCCCCGCCCGCCTGGTGCCTTCCTGCCTGCCACTCTTTTTCACCACTTAGCAAGCCCCGCCCACCTGGTGCCTTCCTGCTTGCCACTCTTTTTCACCACTTAGCAAGCCCCGCCCACCTGGTGCCTTCCTGCCTGCTGCTCTTTTTCACCAGTTAGCAAGCCCCGCCCACCTGGTGCCTTCCTGCTTGCCGCTCTTTTTCCCTACTTAAGGGGCCCTCCAGCCTCTTTTACTTTGCAGATGGAGAGCAGGTGCAAGTGGATGTAGGTCACCTGGCCTAAGCCCCGCCCACCTGGTACCTTACTGCCTGCCGCTTTTTCACCACTTATCAAGCCCCACCCACCTGGTGCCTTCCTGCTTGCCGCTCTTTTTCACCACTTATCAAGCCCCACCCACCTGGTGCCTTCCTGCTTGCCGCTCTTTTTCACCACTTAGCAAGCCCCACCCACCTGGTGCCTTCCTGCCGGCCACTCCTTTTCACCACTTATCAAGCCCGCCCACCTGGTGCCTTCCTGCTTGCCGCTCTTTTTCCCTACTTAAGGAGCCTTCCAGCCTCTTTTCCTTGGCAGATGGGGAGCAGGTGCAAGTGGATGTAGGTCACCTGGTCTAAGCCCCGCCCACCTGGTGCCTTCCTTCCTGCTGCTCTTTTTCACCACTTAGCAAGCCCCGCCCACCTGGTGCCTTCCTGCCTGCCGCTCTTTTTCACCACTTAGCAAGCCCCGCCCACCTGGTGCCTTCCTGCATGCCACTCTTTTTCCCTACTTAAGGAGCCCTCCAGCCTCTTTTCCTTTGCAGATGGGAAGCAGGTGCAATTGGATGTAGGTCACCAGGCCTAAGCCCCACCCACCTGGTGCGTTCCTGCCTACTGCTCTTTTTCACCACTTAGCAAGCCCCACCCACCTGGGGCCTTCCTGCATGCCACTCTTTTTCCCTACTTAAGGAGCCCTCCAGTCTCTTTTCCTTTGCAGATGGGGAGCAGGTGCAAGTGGATGTAGGTCACCTGGCCTAAGCCCCGCCCACCTGGTGCCTTCCTGCTCGCCGCTCTTTTTCCCTACTTAAGGAGCCCTCCAGTCTCTTTTCCTTTGCAGATTGGGAGCAGGTGCAAGTGGATGTAGGTCACCAGGCCTAAGCCCCGCTCTCCTGGTGCCTTCTTGCCTACTGCTCTTTTTCACCACTTAGAAAGCCACACCCACCTGGTGCCTTTCTGCCTGCCTCTTTTTCACCACTTAGCAAGCCCCGCCCACCTGGTGCCTTCCTGCTTGCCGCTCTTTTACACCACTTAGCAAGCCCCGCCCACCTGGTGCCTTCCTGCCTGCCACTCTTTTTCACCACTTAGCAAGCCCCGCCCACCTGGTGCCTTCCTGCTTGCCACTCTTTTCCACCACTTAGCAAGCCCCGCCCACCTGGTGCCTTCCTGCCTGCCACTCTTTTTCACCACTTAGCAAGCCCCGCCCACCTGGTGCCTACCTGCCTGCCTCTTTTTCACCACTTAGCAAGCCCCGCCCACCTGGTGCCTTCCTGCTTGCCACTCTTTTTCACCACTTAGCAAGCCAGCCCACCTGGTGCCTTCCTGCTTGCCGCTCTTTTTCCCTACTTAAGGAGCCCTCCAACCTCTTTTCCTTTGTAGATGGGGAGCAGGTGCTAGTGGATGTAGGTCACCTGGCCAAGCCCCGCCCACCTGGTGCCTTCCTGCCTGCTGCTCTTTTTCACCACTTAGCAAGCCCCACCCACCTGGTGCCTTCCTGCTTGCCGCTCTTTTTCCCTACTTAAGGAGCCCTCCAGCCTCTTTTCCTTTTTAGATGGGGAGCAGGTGCTAGTGGATGTAGGTCACCTGGCCTAAGCCACGCTCACCTGGTGCCTTCTTGCCTGCCATTCTTTCTCACCACTTAGCAAGCCCCACCCACCTGGTGCCTTCCTGCTTGCCACTCTTTTTCACCACTTAGCAAGCCCCGCCCACCTGGTGCCTTCCTGCCCGCCGCTCTTTTATACCACTTAGCAAGCCCCGCCCACCTGGTGCCTTCCAGCTTGCCACTCTTTTTCCCTACTTAAGGAGCCCTCCAGCCTCTTTTCCTTTGCAGATGAGGAGCAGGTGCAAGTGGATGTAGGTCACCTGGCCTAAGCGCCACCTACCTTCTTAGCCCTACCTCTTCTTTCGTGCTCTTACCTATTAGATCAAGGATGTCTCTCTCCCGGGCATCCTAAGCGAAAGGCAGACAAAGTAACAGGCAATTCCTGTTTGGACTAGGAGGATCCAGGGCCCGACCCCCTGCTCAGACAACAGGTAAGCATGCACCAACATGTGTTACACCCTATGTCCCCACAGGCCATCCCCACCCCCTCTGGTCCCCCCGTGATGCTCCTTTGTACCCCCACTATTCTCGCACATTGGTATTGCCTGTTTTGCTTGATTCTTCTACCCTGCTCCCCCCTCAACCCACTCAAGCCTACTTCTGCAGGAGTCTGTCCTGATAAATTCTGGTTTCACCATCACCGTCTTGTGGCCAATGCTGGATTTTTATGGATTTCATTCATTCACGGTGCGTCACCCTTTCTCAACTCTCATGCTGGACTTCCTTTGCATCTTGTACTCATGGTGCCCCTGAATCATGCTGTTCCCATCTTCATCTTGTATCCTGGCTTGCAACATTATGTGTTAATACTGACTTCTGCAATTGTATTCACTCTCTCCTCTTGCTTCTCCACTCTTTTGACTGCTCTCTGTTCTCTCCTCCTTTCCCTTCTCCCTTTTCCTATCTCCTCCCCTTATTTTCTTCTATGCACTTACTCTATCAGAATTGTCCCTGGACCTAGTATGATAGCAACCTCGTCTGTCTCCTCCCTCATCCCCTTACTGGTTTTTTCCTCCCCACCCACCTCCAGCACTATCTGAAATGTCGTCAGGCCTAGTATGATAGTCGCTTGTTTTGTTCCTCCCCAACCTTTCTGCACCCCTCTGCCTCACCTTTTGTTTTTCTCCGGCTCTACCAGAAATGTCATCAGGCCTAGTACGGTAGTCGCATGGCGAATTTCCATTTCCTTCCCACTCTCCCCCTCCCTTCCTTATCTATGTCTTAGCCCTTGCACTATCTGAAATGTCGTCAGGCCGAGTACGATAGTTAATTTCACATCCTTACTTTTCATGGCCTGTAAGAATGTCATTGTATTTTCCCTTGTTCCCTCCCTTGCCTTGAAGCGCTTTGAAACACATTGTGTATAGGCGCTATATAAACTATCATATCATATACAGCACAACACGATTGGCAGTACAAAGTGTTCAGAATCAGGCACCATGTCAGTATAACGACATACAGTAAAAATAGTTTGGCACCTACACAAGTACATAGACCGCTGAGCAGTTCATAGTGCAACATCGCCCCGTTCTCCCACCCAGTCGAGCTGAAACATGCTAAGAATAGTCTGAGCGGATTCCAAATGTCTTTGGGCCCACATGCGGAAGTTGCAGAAAGCACATAGTCGTCCTCTTTTTCATTGGTGTATTGCAAGTCAAGTAGCCATTCCTCACTGCTAGGGTCATACTTTGACTTCCTGTGTTTAAGTATACATTTCTTAGCAATAGCACATGCAATGTTAAAAAAGAGTCTTGTAACAGACTAGCAAATATTTGAGCAGTGCTATTGCCGGCAGGATTTCCAACATGGTATCCAATATGGCCACGATTTTGCCCCAGAATATTAGGATGTGGGGGGCATCCCCAATACATGTAGAACGAGTCGGCTTGCACTTTGCCACATTTCCCACCACAGTCACCACCTGCATCGGGGCGAATTTAACCAGCCTAGTCGGAGACCTGCATTAAGTGAGACTGTTTTCGTCAACTGGCAGCATCTACTCCATCTATCCTCCTCCAAAGTTAACCCCAAATCTCTTTTCCATGCAGCTTTCATCATGTTTCTCGATTTAACGTGAGTTTGAAGCAGGCTGTATAACCTGGACACCCCACACCTAGTCCCCTCTGCCATCACAATTTTACTGATACACTCATGGGTCTCCATTAGGGAAAGAGGGCCATTGTTTACGGAACACCGCCTGCATATGACAGTACTGTAGTACCCAAAGCAGCCAACCCCAAAGCTTCTCGGAGAGATCTGCTGGGGCACAACCTGCCCTCTGGGAAAATATACCTGACGAGATATAATTTTTTATGGAAGTACCTTACCTAGAACCGCAGGAACTACGTATAGAAAGCTACTATCTCCAGTATGTAGCATCTTCTCTATTCTTCCTTTAGGGTGGGTTTTTGTTTAGTAATCTCTTGTCATTCTATGTGCAGATGGTGTGTTTAATTAAAGTGTTCATATCTGTATAGAAACTAGATTGGGCATTTCCTTTATTTTGAACTGTGCTACTGTGTTGTTTGGGTCACTACTGGTTCACCTTCACACCGCACTTAAGAGCACAGCCTCCCCTCAGCCCATGCTACCACAAAAGGCAAAGGAGGTATATCTCTTATATGTCCCTGTTATACCTTTATGGCTGCCTTGTGTTTTGGTTTGGAGGCGTGTGAGGGCTCATTGGGTCAGTTTACCCCTACTCATGTGTGTACTCCTGCAGAGCAGAATCCCATTCGTCACATAGGGGATCTAAGATGGTGAAGAGAGGAGGGAAGCAGAAGTAACAATACTTCAGATACAGCTCCCTGGATAAGTGCAAGATCTAAAGGTGTTATGGAAGGAATCCGTCTTAATGCTCTTCCTGAAGCAAAGGTGATTGTTCTCCATCTTTACAGACAGTGAAAGGTCTTTCCAAAGGGCTGTTACTGCAGCTTCCATTTCGTTCTACCTCCACACCTCTTTCTCTTGAATGTTGCAGCAACAATGTTTTTCGCTGCAGAAGAGGTTCTGAGAGGTCTTGTCAGACAGTACATTTTTATTTTCCACGCGAGGCAGGTCAGTCCAGTATCCCAGGAGGCTTGATTGGTGATCACAGAATTGTAAAGTTAATGTGGGTTGTCACTGGGAGCCAGTGGAAGGAGCTCAGGCCTGGTTAAATGTGATCCTGTGGTTTCAGTTGCAGGGTCCCCCTGGGAGCCTTGTTCTGGACGGCATTGGGCTGATGGATTAGGCATTTGAGCAGTCCAACACACACAACTTTGATATAGTCAGGCTGTGAAAACACAATGGCTGGTGTCACCTGCACTCTTTGTGATAGATTCATGAGGGGTAGATTGTGTTTAAGACTAGTGCCATAGCCACAAAGATAGTAGATATAAAGGGTTTATTAAAGGTGTAACCAACTGGTCTGGGAAGACTGTGGCATTGAATCTAAGGGATTCCCTACGACTCCCAGAATCATTTAACCTAGATGGGGAAACCTAACGTTCATGGCCTTTATATCTATCTAACTCCAGGACCATTTAAGGGATACCTCTGCTCTCTTGGACTGCCCGGTGTCATGGGGGTTTCTTTAAGTCTCTCCTCTGCCCCCTCTCTCTATCTATATCCTCTCTCTTCCCTCCATGATCTTACTCCCCTGCCTCTCTCCTCTCTCTCACTCTGTACCCCTTTCCTTCTCTTCTCACTTCTCTCCCTTCTTCTATTTCCTCCCCTCTCCTTCTCCTATCCCTTCACTTCCACCACCCTCACACTACCTGCACCTCTGTCCTCTCTCTCTGTCCATTTATATCTATTTTCTCCCTCCTCCCTCCATGATCTTACTCCTCTCTCTTTCTGCACCTCTTTCCTTCTCCTCACACTTCTCTCCCTTCTCGCTCCCCTTCTATCTGCTCCCCACTTCTTCTCCTATCACCTCACTTCCATCCCCCTTGCACTACCTGCACCTTTCTCCTCTCACCTCTCTCCCTCAGCATCCCGTCTACTCCTTTGTCTCCCGATCTTACACACGCTATCTGCATATCATTCCCAGCAACCTTCCTCCTGAGTCACTCTGCCCTCATCACTACTCCCACTACCACCCGGTAAACTCTCAACATTCTTCTACCAGGTTCTCCCTCTCTATTAATTCTGCTCTCACTCCCTCTCAAAATCCCCCTACACTTCTCTCTCTATCTCAAACCTTTCTTTGTTTCATATCTTACACCCCCCTCACCTCACTTAACTACATTGGTACCTCTCTTTACTACATACAATACCTTACCTGCACTCCGTCAGAACACTGTCAGTCTCCTCAGCACTCCACTCCAACGTTTGCCCTCTGTCTGATCCCTTGATCAACCACTGCTCCACCTGATCTCACCTGAACACCTTTTAATCTCCTCTGTGCTGACTGGGATTTTATAGGCCAGCCCTCCCCCTTCCAACACTCTTCGCAGCTCCCATTGGCCCGCCTGGTCACATGCTCCCCTTGACCAATCTCTGGCCTAGCTATCCATGGAAGGCTTTAAAAAGACATTTAATCCCACATGTTTTCAATCTCAATTTGCAGTATAGCAGCCATGAGGATAGGCTGCTTGTTATCCTTGTGTCTTTCTTCATCTGCTGGTGCGTTCTACTTCCAATTCGGTTGGGGGGACTTCTGTGTCTCCCCCACAACCCCTGCAGTCCCTTTTCACTCTCAGTTCATTTTCTGTTGCACCACCTTCCCCTTGCGGTCCATCTAGGGTTGGATCAGTCCGTTATTGGGTTTCTCATCTCTGTTGGGCAGGAAAAATTCCAGTCCATTCCATGTCTGTTCTTGAATGCATTGCCCTGGTTCTGGTTTTCTTGCGTGTACCCAGGTGCATTCTGGGAGTTGGTGTCCTGAAAGAGAAAAGTGAACTCTGGCCAGGAAAGGTCCTGACAGGCACTGCGGAAGGGACTTCGGTACCAGCAGAGGACACTCTGGGAGGAGGCTGGGACTGCCCCTCTTCACCCAAGATCCCTCATCCTCCCTCTCAAAGGCCACGCAACCCGGGTGTGACATGCTCCCTGTTCCCCCTGACAGGATCAGGGCCTTAAATAATCTAGTCCGTGTGGATGCAATAAGTAGCCATGTTGTTCTCTGCCCGGGAATTGTGCACGGATAGCAGTTCAGGGTGTATGGTGTTGCTGGTGCTGCCAAAGTCGAACAAGGCCCTGACCGTCTCACCCTGGATGTGGAACAACCAGAAGGTTTCTTCAGGCAGGTCACTTCAGGCATACAGATGGCGATGGTGAGACTGTCCGTTGGAAGCTCTTGCTGTTATGTGGGAGGAGCTTCAATGAGGGAGGCTGAGAAGAAGTGAAAGGATAGGCCCATGTGTTTTTACCATGGATTTTTTTCATGGCAGAATGGTTCATTTTTGACTATTCACCGATTTTCGATTCATTGTGGCAGCAAAATGTGGGGAGAACTCCCCCAACCCAATATTGGCACCCAAAACTCCCTTATTACTTTTCCCAAATGTACTGCCTACAAAATGTTTTCAATTATATATTGTCAGTGAATTTCTTTGAATGAGTTTTCTGCACTGAAAACTGTGAGCTGGGAATATTGTGCCATCAAATCGCTGGATGCCAATAGCACTTGTCGAGAAGATGAAGGTTGGTGAAGCAAAAGCCATAGTCAGGATGGGTTGAAGTGTGGAGGAAGCAAGAGACAGAAGAAAAGGGGTAAGGAGAAAGTAAGGGCCACAGAAGAGTGTAGTTACTGGCTCATGGACTACAGGAATTGCATAATAATTTAGTGTCCGACATAGTACCAAACGATTAACAAAAATGCGGTGGTGGACCCTATCAAATCTACAATTTAGGGAGGAGCAGGGAGACATTTTTTAGTGCTTTGAGAGTATTCACAAAGCTGTATTTCACCTTGCTTTAATACCATATTTCAGCTGGACTTAAAATGTTGGTAAAAATGTTTTCCTTTTTAGCAAATTGCTATTTGAGGCTGTGGTTGCCTGGATGCTGTACACACTGAAAATGCAACGATGCCTCTTCCCAGTACTAACCCCGCATAGTGCCAAAATTAACCACTCTGTTTGGCATTTACTTTAAGGTCGATTTTTTCTCCTTCACCATTCGCCCTGTCCATCCTTTACAACTTTCAGTTTTTAACCTCAAACCAGGGGTGGCTGGCCTATATGGAACTCTGCAGATTTCCCGTAGGCTTCTAAACCCTGGGCCTCTTTTGTGCAGTAACCTATCTTATTTCCACATTTTCTCATAGGAAAAGGGTTGTGCTTGCTGAAAATGTGTATGTAATATGGGGCACCTTTGAACATTATTTCCAGGCCCTCTCTCTTTTGGTTCCCAGTCCACCCCAGCATCAAACACAGGTATAGATAGCGCCAGCACTCTACATTCAGGGCACCCACATAATTCGACACCTAGCTCCAAGTCCCGCCCACACCACTAGCAACTCCCCAGCCCCCAGCACCACCTATCACTGCGCCCAGTTCGAGAAATTGACATTTATTGGGGGAACCGTCACTTCTTAGGAGGGGCCGGGCTTTTGGAAGGAGGGTCTGGGTGAAGGAGCGCAGCCCCTGGCCAGGTTGCACAAAACAGGGCCTCGTTACGGGTTTGGCGGTAACCCTGCAGGTGCTACTGGCAGGTTGCCGCCGGACTCGTAATATTTTACCGGCGCCTGACTTCCAGGTGCCACCGGCTCATTACGAGTCCGGCAGCCCTGGAAGTCAGGCGCCAGCAAATTGTAGGTCCCCATTTCCATGGGACGCTATGGGGGTGGGGACACAGAAGCCAGTGCTTCCGTGAAGAGTTTGCCTACCGTGGCCGCTGCACCCGCAGGGTCAGACCTGTCGGGCACAGCGGCCACAGCAGGCAGACTCAGAGTTTGCCGATCTGGAAACAAGGGTGCCAGTGAGCTTACTAGCACCCTTATTTCCAGACTGGCAAACTCTGAATGAGGCCAACAGTATCTCTATACAGAACCTAATCCTGGCGATTTACATATAAGCAAAGAGCATTATGGGAACAGCATAATGACCAAAATGTTAAATGTTAAACATGTTTTATTTATTAAGAAAACCTTTTAAGCGAATAATGGACTTTTCTGTTTTGATTGGTCACAATATCCACCCTAATAAAGAGATGTCTGTAAAATGCAGGGCATATATACCAGTTTAAACAGCTGAAAAACTGTATGTTAGGCTTTGGCAGTTTCTGTATGCGGGCTTGGCTTCAGTGCTCGTTGAAGAAGGAGCAGCCTGCGCTCTCACCAACGCTGAGTCTTTTGAAAGAGTCGAGTCTGGGACCCTGCTATGTCTTGTTCCGGCCCATTTCCTGGAATCATTGCACTTCGCCCGCGCGCACACGAAGGTGGGTGGGAGGGAAGTTCCCCCAGTACATTTTGTCCATATTCAGCACTGAGTATAAACGACTATTTACATACATCTGCTCAGGGACATTTTTATGGGAGGGCAAAAGGGGCCCTTGCCCAGGGCCTCCACCATGGAGGGGGCCCCGCAAGGGTGCCTGATCTAAAGAAGTAACATTCCTTTGTTCGCCAGACTTAAATAGCACACACAAGGATATTGCTGAGGCTCTAAACCTATTGCCTGTCTGTTTTGGAAAGTACATTTTACCTCAATCAATTCCTCATGTAATGCTTTCTGTGTTCACTGTGGTATATATAGTTTGTGTGTTCCTTGCGGCACAACTCCTGTAGCAATCTTTCCTTTCTGTGGGAATTATGTTGATCATGTGCAATAGCCACATTTGAAATGCATACTGGTAAATTGAGTGCCACAATGGTTTAAAGGTTAGCTCAGTGTGTTAAGCACTCATTGCAGTATTGTGTTACTATGCAGGATTAGAATAACACATTCCTGTAAGGCTGGCTGAGCCTTCCTATGTCTGAAGTTTATAAACCTGCCTGCATATGTACTTGGTCTTGCAGCACAACAGGTGCTATTATCAGCAATATACCTGCACCAGATAGGGGTTGCTATAAAAACGAACATGTCATCCTTATGGTGAAGGTCTAGAAATTGGTGTGCTCAGTAGGGTGTTGTAAAACCTAGGCAATCACCTCCAACGATGAGTATAAACTGTTAGTCCAAGAGATGAATAAGTATCAGAATTTGGAACCAAAGCATTCATGCTTGTATCCTGGCTTTGCCAGCAGACAATGTAGTGATCCTATCAATCATCTTATATCTCGTACATTAGTGTACTGTCTTCTGTGAAGTTTGCCTCCTCGGATGCTGGTGGCATCGTTTAGCCCATTACTTGATCTTTCTTCTTATGTAGGCCATTTGAGTGGAAGGGGTGGTAGACAGAAGGGATTTCCTTCTCAGGGTATGATCTTGAAAACAGCTTCACTGATGGTTTCACTGGCTATAGTGTTGCTTCCACTGTAATAGTGAGCATTGATATATTGCACACCACAGGAACTTGTTTATTTGATCCTAATGGCAACACTATTTGAAAACCATGTCCCACTTCTAATCTCTGTCTGGATAGAGGCACCTCCCTGGTAGCTTCTAATCTGCCTCTACTATCCATGCTATGGTACGTCTAGCTGTCTCCTTCCTACCAATTGGTCTGCTCTATCCATGCTTGAGCACGCTTGCATTCTGTGAGGCAGCAAATGTGAAATCTCTGTCTATTCTGGATTACATGTACCTTTTACATAGTCCTGCATTAATACTACAGGCTGGATACCGTCCTGGATTCTATTGATATAAAGTCTCCTGTATCTATGCTAGAACAGAAGTAACCTCTTCGTAGACTGATAAACAAGTAGCATTTGAAGGCCAACATTATCAGTCTGATTAGAACAAGAATGAAGAGGGTAAGGGGACTTAAAGGGAGTAAACATCCTTATTTTTAATGCTGTGGGGCAGCATATCAATTTATGGGTTGTGATTGCGGTGGGAAAGGGGGGGCATCTCAGATATTCTTGATCATTTACTTCCTTTAGTTTGGTGGAGGGGGGCCCCAAAGAAGTCCGTGCCCAGGGCCCCAAAAGTGCTTAAGATGGCGCTGCATCTGCTGGTGCTGTACTATGTTGCGCTATGTTTTCACAATGCACATACAAAGTGATAACGCAGCCAGCTTTTTTGGCGCAGCCTGATCTGGGCGCTGCTTCCTACTTGGTCCTCCTGCTGTGGTGGGCAGTCCCGGGCACTCCCTTGTCACTGCATGCGACCTGCTCATTTTATTTGCTGTCACTGTATGTAGTGGTCTGAACCGCCTCTAGGCAGATTTCATGTGTGTTCACTTCTCTTGGGAAGCGTCTCTGCACGAGAAATTTGCCGCAGAATAAGAGGCCTGTGCCTTCTGACCCAAGAACACAAAGGAGCCGTGTTTAAGCAGGCCTGTCAATCCCCCTCTTCCTCACTTACTTCAGCGACCCGAGCAAGGCCGGCAGTTGGACGTGCCGCTTAATTGGTATGAAAAGGCCTCTGCTAATCCCGCTTTATCCCGTGGAGCCCAAAGAGGACAGAGCAGATGCGTAATGGCCGCTTACACTCCTCTGCCACACAACATCCGGCAGAGCCTGGCCAGTATCAGCGGGTCTCTCTTCACCAACAATAAGACGAGCGTCTACGGAGCCGAGAGGCAGGTGTACCATCCAGGTATGAGACTCCAAAATGACGAGACCACAGACTGAGCAGGGGAGGGGCAGTGGCACCGCCCGGCCGGCGCGCAAGGCCTTTGAGGTAACTCGGCTTGAGCCGCCCGAACTGTGAGCTGGGGGCGGGGCTTCTGCACATAGCTTTATGTTATTCAGAGAGGGGAGAGAAGCCTCTCCTGAAACCCGTGACTATGCAACGCAGCAAAACTTTAAAGCTGCTAGTTTTAAGAAAGGCTTCCCTCACCTCTCTGCCGAACAAAAATCAAATGCACACATCCTGGGGTGCAAACGAACCTACATTCGGGGGTGGAGGGGAGGTGTGAGGGATGGGGAGGAGGGGTGGATAACCCTTAAAATGTTGAGTGAGGCACTAACTTCAGACACAGTGGGGGAAGGTCAAACTTCTCTGTGTGGTGGGCATCTAAGTTCTTTACGCATTCAAATCAGACTAGTCTAGTGCTACTTCAATGTTACAAGCAATTAACTCTCTCCTTTAAGTATGAAAGCATCCACTTAAGGATTGCTGTGAGAATGAGTGGTCTCCTGCCCCCCACCCTCTTCTCTACCCTTTGGTTACTACCCTGGCATGCAAGTACTAACCCCACATCACAATTTCAATTGCCTACACATGTATTCATATGAATGCAGGTGCTAACAGTGAAATGCTTTATGTTAGTAATTGCAGGGCCTTTGTTAACAGAGAAGTTCAGGCGCCATTTACCATCTGTGTCCTGTTCTGTCAGGTTGCTGCTCCGTAAGTCTGCTAGGTCCAGTTAACATAGTCCAAAACTTCTGCGGGGGCGGGGGGAGCTGAAGCCCAGCCAAGCATCCATGGGGAAGGGGCTGATGCGCACACTTTCTTTTTTTAGGTAGAGAGGCCATGGACGCCTTTTCTGAAACTAGCAGTTTTAAAGGGTGTTGCATGTTAGTTCATTATGTATGTATGTCTGCAAGGAGTGTGTACGTAATGAATGTGTTAATGAGTGAGTGTGTAAGACTGAGTGTATGGTGTTTGATGGGCTAGGTGCGCCTGTAAATGAACGAGTATATGGTGAATGGGATGTTTAAATGAGCGAGTGATTGTGTAATTGTGTGTGTCTGCGTCTGTGTGTCTGTGTGCGCTTATGTGTAATGCTGGGCAGCTACCACTTGGGGCCCACGCCTGACAACCCTTGCGGTAGAACAGAGGGGGTAGAGCCTCCAGGTTTGCCACACCCATCACCACTTAGCCCCCCACAAATATTGTAGGTTTTGTTGCACCCCTACTGCCCAGGTATGACAAGCAGAAATAAGGAGACCAGGCTGCGCTTGGAAGGGGCAGGCGCATTGGCCAGGTAAGACACGCCGAAATGAGGAGACCAGAGACTGCGCTGGGGAGGGGCAGGTGCCATGGGTGCCGACTTTTGATTTTCATTACAGGGGCAAGATTTTTATTTGATTTTACATTTACTAAATCCTTAACCCTAATGTTGCAAAAGTTAGCACGATTTACTCCAACGAGTTGTAAACACCTTAAAATTGTTGGATTCTGTTGTAAGGTGTCCAAAAGAGCATAGCATAATGCTTTGCATTTCATTCGGGAGACTAGTACAAAATATTCAGTTTATTGAAATGACCACTATTGCAGGCAATTCCAGGCAAATATGTTTTCATGTACCGTTGCAATCTGATAAACTCATCCATTATGGTGTCCGTGTCCAAAAGGTGCAGTGTATCAGAATGACAATTTTAAATCGAGAAATGCTGGCAACCCAAAATCTGTCCAAAAGAGGCGTGAGGTAGGACATAATGCATGCCCATTCAAGCCACGGCCTCACAGCTGAGACAGTAAACAACGAGATTGCAGTCAGTACCAATATGCTGTGATTTGATATGTTATGTTATGGTATGTTACTTTGCATTTATGTAGCGCCTTATGTACCATTGGTATGATCACAAGGCGCTGGTAGGTTAAACGCCCTCGGGAACCGTAGTTCAAGTCAGTAGAGAGAGAGAGAGTTATAAGGTGCGTGTGTGCACCGGATATGTGTGCAGCAGGTGTGGCACTCGTTGATGGCTGCTTCTTAGGGGTAGGTGTGGTGGTTGGGAGATCAGGAGTATGTGTGAGTTCTGGCAGGGTGATACCAGATTGACTCTGGCTGCGTTAGGCCTGAGGAGAACGCCTAGGCTGACGGGTGTGCAGCCAGCTGTGTTTAGTTAGGATGATGGGAAGTATGTGGCAGGTGTTGGTATGAGAACAGCTATACCGAATGTGTCATAGTATCACTGTGTTCTATTTGGATGGTGGTGTATAGAAGAGAGTGAGCGTGGTGATGTGATATGGTGGTTTTCAGTAGGTGCTTGAGATCAAGCGCCTTCACGCTCCATGCGTTCCACACACTCCAACCGCTCCACACACTCCAACTGCTCCACGCACTCCAACCGTTCTGGGCACACCAACCGTTCCGCACACACCAACCGTTCTGTGCACTCCAACCATTTCATGTACTCCAACCGTCCCATGTACTCCAACCATTCTTGTGCAATGTCCATTCCATGCGCCTTACTTGTTCCAAGCAATCAATCCCTTGCATGTGCTCCCTCAGTTCTATGCGCTGCATCAGTTCAATCAGTTCCATGCTTTCCTTTGATCCATGCATTCCATTTGTTGCACCCACATCATCCTTTGCACACTCTCCACCCGCTCCCCACACTCCGTCCGCTCCACACATTCTCCATCCGCTCCACACACTCTTCGTCTGCTCCACACTCTTCGTCCGTTCTACCCACGTCATCCGTCGCACGCACTCCATCCATCCCATGCACTCCCTCCATCTCATGCACTCCACCCTTCTCATGCACTCCACCCGTCTCATGCACTCCACCCATCTCATGCACTCCACCCGTCCCATGCACTCCATCCCTCCCATGCACCCCATCCCTTGCATGCCCTCCATGTGTCCCATGCACTCCATCCATGTCATGCACTTGATTCATCTATTTCATTCGTTCCGTTCACTCCATGCACTCTGTCATTCCATGCCATCTCTTCGTTCCATGCACTCTATCTATTCAGTGCACACCATCCGTATCATTTACTCATCTTTTCCATTCTCCCGTCCACTTATTCATCTCATCTACTTCGTTCCTCTCTTCCATTTCATTGATTTCATCCATTTCCTTACTTTCATCCACTTCACTGCTTTCATCAAATTTATTCCTTTCGTCCACTTTACTAATTTCACCCACTTCACTCATTCTATTCAGTTTATCCATTATAATTTACATTGGCGGTTATTAGCTTTTGATTTCTCGCTCGGATCATGATGCTGGATTGTTATTTATGATAAAGCAGCTTTGGGCTAAGGTCATTGATTTCTGTTATCCAGTTTGAGTTAAGAGCCATGTTTTCAGTAATTTGCGGAAAGCCATGAGGTCCTCGGTGAGTCGGATGTGGGGTGGAAGTGAATTCCACAGAGTAGGGGCCAGGGCTGAGAATGATGATCCACCTAACCTGACTGAGTTGGTTTTGGGTATGACTAGGAGGTGGCAGAGCTTGATCTTAGAGTGCGTGGAAGATGGTAGGGTTTTAGTTTGTCTTGAAGATATTGAGGTCCGGTTTTATGCAGTGCTCGGTGAGAGATGCATAAGGTTTTGAAGGTCACCCTTCGGGCGACCGGAAGCCAGTGCAGAGTTTTGAGGGCTGGGGAGATGTGGTCTCTTGGGCCAAGTGCTAATAACAGTTTGGCTGCACCGTTTTGTGCCCTTTGTAGTTTAGTCAGTTGGTATGCGTGGACCCCGAGGTAGAGGGGGTTAGCATAGTCCAGTCTTGACATAACAATTGCTTGGACAGCGGAAAGTCTGTTGGGAAAGGAGAGGTATGGAAAAATGCGTCTAAGAGTTTTAAGGTGATAGTGGCAGGACTTGGAGACGTTGGCTTAGAGTGAGAGGGTAAGGTCTGAGTCTAGGGTGCATCCAAGGTTTTTTACAGATTTTGAGGGTGCCGGGGAGATGCCCATGGCAGATGGCCAGGGTAGCGGGTGGGGAAGAAGTTCGGTGTTGCCACATACCATGATTTCAGTTTTGGAGGGATTTAGCTAGAGGTGGTTTGTGGTCATCCAGCGATCTATGTCGAGGAGGCAGGAAGCGAGGTCGGGTTGGCAGTTGGGTTTTGAATTCAGGAGTTTTAGGATTAGTTGTGTGTCATCGGAATAGTTATAGCACAGGATATTGTGCGAGCGGATTATTCGTGGGAGGGTGGACATATAGAGGTTAAACGGGAGGGCCAATAGGCATGCTCCTTGTGGAACTCCTGTGTTGATCGGTCAGGCGTGGGAAGCATAGGTGGAGAGTAGGGTTATTTGGTTCCTATTGTCGAGGAAAGACGCTATCCATTTGAGAGCATTTCCACAGATTCCTAAGGAGTGGAGGCAGTCAAGGAGGGTTGAGTGGTTGATTGTGTCAAAGGCGGCGGATAGGTCAAGAAGGATTAGAGCGGCGCATCCCGCAGGGTCAGCCGTGTTTTTAAGGTCATCCCAGATTGCGGTTAGGGTGGTTTCGGTTCCGTGTTCGGCTCTGAAACCTCATTGAGCGGGGTGAAAGAGATTGTTGGCTTCGACAAAGGCATTTAGTTGGGAGTAGGCAGTTCAGTCAATGAGCTTGGCGAGGAACCTGGTGTTTGAGATGGGGTGGTAGTTTTTGGGCTCGAGAGGGTCGAGGGAAGGTTTTTTTTTTGGAAGAGGCTTGACATGAGCAGTTTTGAACGCGTCGGGAAAAATTCCCAAAGAGAGGGAGTCGTTTATGATGGTTCTTGCGTGTTCTCTTGCGCGGGGATGCAAACATTTCTTTGAGGGTTGTTGCTGGGCAGGGGTTGAGCGGGAAGCCGGATGGTTTGTGGTCAGAGAGAAGTTTGGGAAATTGGTCAGTTCATATTGGAGTGAAGGAGTCGAAAGTCGGTTGGGTAGTGGTCGCAGGTGTTGGGATTGCAGGTAAAGTGGGTGGATTGCATGGTGGGTGTATGCAGAGACGTTTTTATGGGAGGGCAAAAGGGGCACTTGCCCAGGGCCCTCACCTTGGAGTGGGCCCCCATAAGGCTGTCTTATCTAAAGTAAGATTCCATTGTTCACCAGACTTAAATAGCACACCCCAGGATATTTTATGGCATGCTGCTGAGGCGCTAAATTCCCTGTCTGTTTTGACAAGTACATTCTGCCATGATCAACTGATCGTGTAATGCTTTCTGCGTTCACTTTGGTATACAGAGTTTGTGTGTTCCTTATGGCAGAGCTCTGTAGCATTCTTTCCATCCTGTGGGAATTATGTTGATCATGTGCAATAGAAATTGGTGAAATGCATCTTGATAAATTGAGTGCCACAATGGTTCAGAGGTTAACTCAGTGTGTTAAACACTCATTGTGGAGATATGTGTTCATATGAAAGATTAGAAGAGCACATTCCAGCAAGGCTGGCTTAACCTTTCCTATGTCTGAAGTTTATAAACCTACCTGCATATTTACTTGGTTCTGCAGCTTAAGAGGTGCTATTATCAGCAATGTTTCTGCAACCAGATAGGGGTTGCTGTAAAAACTAACATGTCATTCATATGGTGAAGGTCTGGAAATCGGTTTGTTCAGATTGGGCGTTTTAAAACCTAGGCAATCCCCTCCGAAGATGAGCATCAACTATTAATCCAAGAGGTGAATAAGTATCCAAATTCAAGACTGTGGAACCAAAGTGTTCATGGTTGTATCCTGGCTTTGCCAGCAAACAATACAGTGATCCTGGTAAAATCATATAATATCTCTTGCATTACACTGCTGTCTTCTGTGAGGTTTGCCTTCTTGCATGCTGGTGGCATCGTTTAGCTCATTACTTGATATTTCTTCTTACGTAGGCCATTTGAGTGGAAAGGGTGGTAGGAGAGAGCGGACCAGATGTTGTAGGCCTTTGGCAAGCATATTTTAAAGTCTGCTTATTTGACACAAAAAACGTTTTGCTTTTTGTATAAAAGTCAATGGTTTTTCTGCACGTTTATGAATGACAATTTCACAAGCCGTTGTTTTGGAAGTATTTAAAGCTTAAACATACAAAAGACATACCTATATTAAATCTGTTAAATCACATTGATTGGTATGCTGGTACTTATATACTTCCCTTGATGATGAGAATGAAGCTAGAATCATTCCCATTTGGCATAACACCCTTCTGTAATATTTTGGTTTTAAAAATGGTCAGGTTTGGAAATGTGATTTGTGTACTTTGCAACTCCGTTTTATATAATGAGATTGTTTTAATACATGGTAAGAGCTGGAAAAGAAAGTGCTCAAATCCAAAAATTGCAGAGTTGGCACAAATCCCAGCTTCACCCCTTAAGCAATGTTACCCCTTAAGCAATGTGTGATCCTGGGCATCTCATGTAATCTTTTATTGCCTATTCTCTCAAAATTGACAGTACCTAAACCTTTCAAAATTGTCAGCCCTTCAGAGTGATTTCCTTGTCAGGGTATGATCTTCATAAAAGCCTCATTCATGGTTACATTGGCTAAATTGTTGCTTCCACTATAATAATGAGCATTGATATACTGCACCCCACAGGCAAATGCTACTTGTTTATCATTCTGATTAGAGCAAGAATGAAGAGGATAAGGGGACTTAAAAGGAGTAAACATGCTTATTTTGAATGCTGCGAGGCAGGATATCAACCTATAGGTTATGATCACGTTTGAAAGGGGTCTGGGGGAGGGTGTGCCACCAGATATTCTTGATCACTTAATTCCTTTGGTCTGGTGGAGGGGGGCCCCAAAGATGTCCATGCCCAGGGCCCCAAAAATGCTTAAGATGGCCCTGGGTGTATGAGAGCAAGTTTGTTGGTTAGAGAGTTTGTTCTTTCGAGAGCTGTGGTGTAAAAGTGTAGAGAGAGTGAGTCGCACAGTGATTGTGAGGGGGTGGGAAGGGTGGTGGTACATGATGGCTTGGTGAATTTGGCGATGATTTTGTGAAGTTCTTTGCTGGGGTTTTTACAGTTTATGATTCGGGAGTTGTAATGGGCTTTATTAGCTTTCCGGGTTTCGGCCTTGTAGAGGCGATGGTGCCGTCCCAAGGAAGATCTGCTCAGGGCTGTTTCGTCTTTCCGCCATTTGCATTCTAGTGATTTATATAGCTGTTTAGTGATCTTCAGTTCTGGTGTAAACCATCTAGGAAAATGGCCATGGCGAGCTGATGGTTTGCAAGAGGGGGTGTGCGGGATTAGTGAGGTGCTGAGCCATGAGTCAAATGCGTCAGAGGTTAGGAGTTTGTTGGGTAGGCGGGTAGGGGGGTATACTGAAGGAGTGCATCGGCTAGGTCGGGAAGGATTTTTAGTTTCTTCCAGCATTTGCGTAGGTCCGGAGGTTCTGGTTTGGTTTATGGGAGCGGGTTGGGAGAGTGAATGGTGAAAGAAACAATTAAGTGATCAGACCAGATGATAGGGGTGGGGGGGTTGAGATGAATCAGGTTGTGGGAGCTGAAGATGGCATCAAGTGTGTTTCCTTTATAGTGAGTCGGCCCGCTTATGTGGGTATGGAGGTTAATCGCGTCTAGGCCGTCAACCAGAGAGTGGGCCATAGGGTTGGTGGGGATGTCGAGCCATATGTTGAAGTCTCCCAGAATGGTGAGGGTGGGGGATGGTTTAGTTGGAGGGTGGCAGTAGAGTCACAGAGGTTGTTTGAGAATTATCTATCATAGCCATGGGGTCTGTAGATGCTTAGGAAGCTGTGGGAGAACAAAGGGGGGAGGGATAGTTTAACGAGGAGTGATTCGCAGGAAGGAATGGATGGCTGGTTGTCAATGATTGAGGCGTGGAAGTGAGATTTGAAGGCGATTGCTATTCCACCTCCTCTAGAGGGACGGTTCAGTGGGATGAGGGAGTAGTCAGGGGGGAAGGCTTAATTGGCAATAGGAGCGAAGTAGTCAGAGAACCAGGTTTCCGTGATAAAGACCAGGTCCGGTTTGTCAAAGGCTAGGAGGTCAAAGATGCTGTGTCTGTTTTTTGCTACAGATCGGGCATTAAAAAGGATGCAATTTACTTTGGTACTGGAGGATGATGAGGGAGTTGCAGAGTTTTGGGAAGGGAGAGGGGAGGTTGGAAAAGGGGGCGATAGAGGGGGGTGCTTGGTGGTCGATGAGACAAGTAGGCAGGCAATTGAGTTGGTGGGTTTGGTGGGTACGGGTTGGACTGGTGTGATAGGTTGATTGGAGTCGGGTTGGAGGATTTGAAAGTGGGGTGTGGGGGGTTAGGAGTTTCAGATGTGGTCGGTGAGAATTCAAGGCAGAGGGGTTTCAGGTAGGGTGTGGCTTGGGGGGTGGGTGATGATGATCGAGATTGGGAGGATGAGGAGATGTGTCAAGACAGGAGTGGCGATGAGTACTGAGCGATTGAGGGAGACCAAGTACGTTTTCTCTTCCGTGTTTTTGTTGAGGTTGGTGTGTGGGAGACGGTAAGGGGGTTAGAGGGGGAAAGGGAAGCACATGCCTGCCCACTGAGAGTGGAAACTTGTGTCAGACATTGAACATTCCTTAGATTTGATCGATACATCGATAAATTGTAGTCAAACCAGCAGCCATGGGGAGTATGGGCCAGAGGGTTAAGAGAAGCAAATACAAAGCAGTAGGAAAATGCAGGGATGTCTGAAAATGTGTCAGGGCTGGTGGTGGCCCATTTCAAAATTATGTTTTGGAGCCCCCTTGCCTACAGCTGGGAAAAACAGTCCAAAAGACCATTGGGGTGCTTACATTATAATGTAGTCAAAAGAATGCAGTGAGTGTGGAAGCTGAAACACTAACTGTCGACTGAAAAGCTATTAATTGCTCTTTGATAGCAGGGTGCTAATGAAGAGGAAACCGGAGTAAAAATGCAACACAGTAATAAGGTTGCTGGATACTGCAAGAGGCCTGATAGAGGTGATGGCCTTAAGGCACCAGCAAAGACAGCCTGTAAAGTCTGCGCTGCAAGCACACATTTAATTTCCCAAATGAAAGGAGCATGTTGCGGTGTCATTAGACTGCCAACGTGGGTACCTTCTCAGGGGGCCTCCCAAAGCTCAGGACCCGTTTAAACTGAAAGGATTGAAGGCATTAACACTGTCCTTGGGAGACTGACAAGAATCCCTTGCCATCAGAGCAGCACTCTGGAGCTGAGAAGAACACCACAATGATTGGTTGATGTGCTCCAGGCCAAGTTAGAAGGAGGGCCTTAGAGAGGCCTTGCACTTCAGGGAGCCTGTGGTTCTGTTGCACTGGTTAGTTGTAGAGTGGCAAATCCCTGCAGCCTCTGCAGGGGTATGGATTATTTTTCTGTTTTTACCTTATTGTTTCTCAGGGTTTGTGTCTACGTGTACATATCTGGGGGCTATGGTTCTAGGCCAGTGGTCTTCAAACTTTTTTGGCCTGGGCCCCCCCCCCCCCTGAGCAAAGTTTGGGCAGGCCGGGCCCCCCCCCCCAAAAGTGCCAGATGGACAGTATGTAGAAATCGCTATGAACTTTAGCGTGCCATCACCGCACCCTACTCCCAGTACAGACCCTGGGCTCTCCCCACCCTACTCCCACCACTATCCCAGTGCTGCCGCCCATTCTGCTCCCACCACAGTCCCATAACACAAGCATACACACATCCATACACATTTAAATAAAAAATAAATCACCATAAACGTACCTCGCGTGGTTGCTAAAATGCCCCGCTCCAGGTTGCTCTGCCCGTATGTGCGAGGAGGCGCAGGAGCACCCCCTCGCACATACATACATGCAGTGCCCCAGCCAGCATTTCCAATGAGCTATGCAAGGCTGGCGAATCAAAACAACCCCAGCGTTGCATGGCTCAGTGATCATGTGCGGCTGGGGAAATAAACTATCAAAGGCAAACAGAGTTTCCCTTTGACAGATCAGCCAGCCCATTAGCATTCCCTCAGCTGGAAAAAGCAGCTGAGGGAGTGCTCAGTGTTTCACTGGGCTGGCTCCTCGGCTCCTCCATAATGGGTGAGGTGTCGAGTGGGTGGACGCCCCCTCACCCATCATGGATGAGCCGGCAGGCTTGGACTGGCCTATAGGGCAATAGGGAGATGACCGTACCAAAAATGCAAAATGCTAGTGTAGGCCAGTAAAAATGGGCCACTTTTTTGGCCAATGTGGGCCAGTTTGAGGAGTTACTTTACTATGCAGCTAGTAGTTTTGACCATTGTTGCTGAATAAATATTCTTTAAATATCACCATTTCTTTACATTTGCACAAAAAACAACCCCTTGGGTACTATTCAAACAGTCTGTGACTAAACACTGAATATCCATCTGCAACTGCTGGCCATTTTTTCATTGGTGCCTAAGACCGTTTTATGGCCCAGTCTGACCATGTGAGCTGCCCCTTCCCATTTCCTCCAATCTAAAAAAAAAAAGAAAACATGATTTTTTATTTTTTTTACATTTCATGTTGGGCTCTGGCGCCCCCCCTGGGATGCGGCCGCGGCGCGCCCCACAGTTTGAAGACCTCTGTTCTAGGCTATGGTGGGCCACTTTGAGTATCTAAACAATCCCTGCAACCGCTCCTCCACACTTGCTTTTCATCCCATCTCATTCCTCTTACCACTATCCCTCCATAGTCCCAACTACCCTCTACCAACTCTCCCTCTATCTTTTCCGAATTGTAACTCCCTCTCTCCATCCCTCAAATGCTTAATTTTTTTTCCCTTTGCTTTTTCCATCACTCTAATTCACACTCCCTTAGTCTCATCCCTCCTTCTCTCTCTCCACACATTCGTTCCTGATGCCTCCATTCTTTCTTCTTTGCTCGCCCCTTCCCAAACCCATTTACCTATTCTCTCACACTCACCCTGCCCTCCCTCCCTCCTATACGCTTCACATTCTATCCCTAGCACACTTCCTGCCTTTCTCTCGCTTCCTCTTTCTCTCCATGTCTGTATCTACCTTGCTCCCTCTTTCCTTTCTTCCCCTCCATCTCTCTGTATTTCCCTCTCTTCTATTCCTCTCTGCCAGTCTCTTAAGCAGCTGGACCTTCTGGTTGCACACAGCATTTCACAGCAGGTGCATAAACATGCCGAGCTAACTTATTGGAGTTTGAATCAGTGGACTCAGAACAGTCATGCACATGTCACCTGGGAGAGGGTGGGTGGCTCACTTAAGTTCTGGAAGCTTCTGAAGGCCCTCCTTTTCTCTTCCTCCTTCCCTCTTCCCCTCCTCTGATTATGTGCCCCTCTGCTTTTTAAACTGGCTGCCTGGTTCCTTCAGATTCTTACAGGGCACCAGGGCCTCCTCGACCAGTCCACCCCTGCACTTGGTCTCCCCTGAACCTCCCCTAGCTGCACTTGTCCTTCCGGGCTCCCTCCCCCTGCACTAGCCTGGCTGGGCCTGCACCCCTTGAGCTCTTTCAGCCTCGCCCCTTGCACTTAGCACGCAAACCTTCTTTCCCCTGCACTCTCCACGTTCCCCTTGCTCTGTCCAGCTGGCCTCCCCTGGCACTCGCTTAATCCACGGGCCCTGCCGCCCTGACTGGCACTTCCATCCTCCCCTCTCCCTGGCACTTCTTGTTACTGCACTTGCACGATCCGAATGTCACAAGGACTA
This sequence comes from Ambystoma mexicanum, assembly GCF_040938575.1. NCBI lineage: Eukaryota > Metazoa > Chordata > Amphibia > Caudata > Ambystomatidae > Ambystoma > Ambystoma mexicanum. The sequence continues at coordinate 1,173,044,736 of NC_090932.1, read as the reverse complement.
GTAGAACCGTTTTTCTTTTTCTTTATCCGTGTTCCCCCCTCTTGCTTTGTGTATATGCACATTATAAATACCCAATAAATAAATAAAAAAATACTTACCATTTAAGAGGGAGACAGCAGCAAAACCATGGGGCTGGGGTGGTGGGAGACAGATAAATGAGGGAAAGGAAAGAGGAAGGTTGACAGGTGGGGAGGCTGAAAAAAAGATTCAGAAAGAAAGAGAAAGTTAGGGATGAACGAATGGAAATAAAGTGAGATGCTAAATGTCAAAGCTAGAAAAATAAAACAGATTAAAGAGAAAAACAGTATGAAATAACAGAACAAGAACGTGCACGGCGTGTCCACTGTCCCCACAATCAAAGTTGAGTTGATGGTGAGGCTGTCTTCCCACTTTGAAGTGAGCAGCACGTGCTAACTTTGTAAAATGCATGCTAGCACTTCACCAACACAGAGCACTGCAGGAGGGGCCCAGAAGCCCTTCCATGCCCTCTGAGCCTGTAAACAGTCACAGCTTGTTTGCCTTTTAAGATTACTTTCACCCAAAATCGGGTATTATTTTCGTTTTTGGTCGCACTTGCAACAATCCTCATGAAAATATGTACATAATCTCCACGGGGGCAACATGACACACCTGCTCCCATTGCTGAAGGACAACAGGGGCAAGAGACCCCTATGCCCCCGTGTACTCAGCACCTGTGACAGGTGCTTTGGCCAAGTATGACACGCCGAAATGAGACCAGAGACTGCGCTGGGGAGGGGCAGCTGCACTGACCAGTGATGGCATTCTGGCCTTAGTAAGCCTTACACCTACCCCTCCTCAGCGCAGTCTGGTGCCTTAAGTTAAGGCACCAGACTGCGCTGAGGAGGGGTAGGTGTGAGACCCAGGTACTGCACTCCACAATGATGAGATGATGAGACTATGCTGCGCTGGGGAGGGGCAGCTGCACTGACCAGTGATGGCATTCTGGCCTTAAGGCACCAAACTGCGCTGGGGAGGGGCAGGTGTGAACCCAGGTACTGCGCTCCACAATGACGAGACTGTGCTGCGCTGGGGAGGGGCAGGTGCACTGGCCAGGTATGACACGCCGAAATGCGACCAGAGACTGCGCGTGGGGTGGGGGGGGGCAGCTGCACTGACCAGTTATGGCATCCTGGCCTTAGACGACCAAACTGCACTGGGAAGGGGCAGCTGCACTGGTCACGGTGCACTTAGGAGGCCAAACTGCAATGGGTTAGGGCAAGGTATGGCACTCCGCAAGGCCAAGTCCAGACTGCGCTGGGGAGGAGCGGGTGTGCCACTGATCTCTGACAATAGGCAAAGATTGAGGAGTGAAGTGGCAGCCTGGTGAACCCCCCCTAATATATGACCATCAGCAATGGCGAAAGTAGAGACTGCAGAAGACGGGGTCTGGTGTACTGCCCGCGAGCGACACCAGAAACTTCCGTGGGGTGGAACAAGTGTACTGCCCAGGCATGATAATGGCCAGAGACTGAGTGAAGTGGCAGCCTGGTGAACAGGTGCCTGGGAATATGGCTCCATGGGACTCGTGCTCCATAATGCTCTGGGGCTCGAGGGCCCGAGGCAGCCACCAGCTTGTACTTTCCTAAAGGTGGCAGGCACCTCCCTGAAAATGCTGAAAATTGTGCTTTTAAAGTGTATATCACTAAGGGCTCTTTGATGTTCTTTGCTGCTGTTAAGCAGCCCATCTGACATGTATTTTATTGCAGGCTGTAGCAGAAACAAGTGCGAATCGGAGAATGGGAGTATCCCATTTATTTGTTTTGGCTATTAGGTGGCACCGGCTACACGCTGGAACTATTGCACTAGAGTACAGGCAGGGAGAAAAGGCATACGAGGAGGGACACAACGCTTGTTGGTATTGTTTGGTTATTTACCCACCGATTGACTGCCCGTGGCCAGGCCAATCCCTATGGCCGTTCCACCCACTTCATTCCCCTCCCTGCCCAAAACAGATACTCCTAGGATCTCTTTGAGCTAGCTTTTGCAAGCCATATCATCCAACATTCTACTCGAATTGCCTGCCAGTGTTTTTTCAAAGCAGTCTTCAGAGAGTTAATGACTAATTTGGAGCTGTAAAGTGCTACTTGTGTAATAAAAATGTCTTAACCAGGTCTGCCTTCAGGCCCTCGATTTATAAGCAATCTGAGTGTCCTTCACTGAGTCCTGCTAAGAACACCCATTGGCAACGCCAACAGTTTTGGCTTGCTTTTAAGTATTAGACATTTGAAAGGCACTGCTATTAGATGGCCAGGTACTCACACAATGTTGCACCTGCTACCCTTAATGGCCAGTTAATACCTCTACGGCAGTGCCTGGAAAGTACCTTTCCCATGCCTACACAAAAGCCCAAACTGCTGGCATTGCCAATGCTTGATATAAAGGAAGTTGCAGCATCTTTCTGGGGGGAGGGTTCAGAAGCGTGGCACATTGATTTGTGTGTGTCAGTTGCCAATTAAGGTATGCACCTGTTTTGTGATCTGTTGACATAAGTTGTGTCCATTTCGTCGGGCCTCTACCCACCCCTCTCGCTTCTTCGCTTTTCCCACTCTCTTCCCTTGGAACCAACTAGCTGGGATATTGCTTTTCATAGATGGCTTGGATATTGCTTTTCATAGATGGCTGGGATATTGCTTTTCATAGATGACTGGGATATTGCTTTCCATAGATGGCTTGGATATTGCTTTTCATAGATGGCTGGGATATTGCTTTTTATAGATGGCTGGGATATTGCTTTTCATAGATGACTGGGGTATTGCTTTTCAAAGATGGCTGGGATATTGCTTTTCATAGATGGCTGGGATATTGCTTTTTATAGATGGCTGGGATATTGCTTTTCATAGATGGCTGGGATATTGCTTTTCAAAGATGGCTGGGATATTGCTTTTCATAGATGGCCGGGATATTGCTTTTCATAGATGGCCGGGATATTTTTGGGGAGATGATCTTTTCTGTCAGCAACGGCTCCACTAGATTTTCCAGGTCATAGGAGTTCCATTAAATATCCGAGTTCTTGAGATTTCGAAATTCGACCCCATTTCACCCAGGCTCAGCATGCTGTTATGGAAAGGTGCAAAGTCAGAACTCCACAGACATTCCGTGCATATGTTGTACTGATCCTAACTACGATTTGTCCAGTTGTGTTTATCTGATGATGCTTTTTCACCCTCATGTGATTTTACGGTGTCTTCGGTTGTATTTGGGGGTCCATCTCTAGCATTCGAGGTTCTGTGACCTTGTAAAGGCACTCTGCCTGCATCCGCGCGACTCTGTAACCATCACAGAACCCCTCAGGGACTTGCGGTATCCCTATAAGGCACACTTTGGGGTACTCTATCCCATATGTAATGTATAGGTTTATGGGAGATTGGGAGTCCACCAGGCTCCTGGGCAGGATGGGATTCCATATCCATTGAATTGTATAATAAGACTTATCAAATGCAGCATAATATACATGAAATAAATAGAGCGCACAATGTGGCATAATATACCCAAACCTATTATACAGCAATTCAACTGTAATACCAACAGCAACATGACATACACACAATTAATTAATTTAAATGGAACAGTAGAGACTGGTGAGAGAGAAGAAAAGGGGAGAGCATGGGACATAAGAGACTTAATGATTAGTAAATAAAAAGATAAAGGGGAAGTCCTGATGGGAAATAACATGGAGTCGGAAGGAGAGGAGGAAAACAAAAGAACATGGACACAGAGTGGTTGATTAAGGAGCCAGAGAACTAGAAGACGGCTCACTTAAGGAAGGGGGAGATGTAGGTGCCCACCTGGAAGTATTATCATTGAATTGTGACGTGTGTGAACTGGAGATATGCCATCATTAAACTAGACAAGAGATTGTTAAACGTCGTTAAACTTGCCATGACATTCCTATGCTCCGAGTAGTTACAACTGCAGACATTGGCTGGGTGGAGTTCCCAGAGCAAGAGGTCACAAGGAAGGTCATTGTCCATTTTAAGTCCTCAGGAATCGCATGTTTTATTTTGCAGGAAGTCGATGAATTGCTTAAAAGAGGTGTTGACCTGTTGGTGTTAAAGGTAAAAAAATCTATTGTTCACTGGAGTCTTTTAGTGAAGAGGGAAAAATGTGAGGGGGATACAAGCTGAACTGAAAAAGAGAGAGTCATCAGAGGACATTTGCGGAATAACGATTTGAAAATGGCGTGCTCTAGATAAGATGTAAGTGAACAGAGAATGTTGGTACGTATTGATATTGACGGGAATTACCAGTGGATGCCTAAGGTGATAAAAAAGGAATTAATGTCACATCCCTAATTGCTGCTATCTTGGAACACTAGAGATTTTTGCAGTTTTTTTTTACTCAGAATGAATTAACAAAAAATTGTATATTTAAGCACAATATTTTAATGCTGCAGGAAACCTGGTTGGTGGATTCTCTGATTTTAGATGCTTATAAATGCATTTCATACCCAGCTCCCAAGGGCGAGTGGAGGAATAATAATGGTAGTCAAAATAAATTTAGTATTGAGAGATTTGGAGAAGTGAGCAGCACCATTTTGTTACTGGGGCGGGTTTGTCTTAGGGACCGTTGTTGGAAGGGGAAAAATATTTAATGATCTCTGCATAAAACACATCAGTGGTTGAACTTTTTAATATTAATACAGAGGACGTGAAAACAATTCTAGAAAAGTGGACGTCCTTGGCAAGTTTTGAAAGAATATTTTCTGTGGGGTCTAAATGCCATGGGTACGGAAAAACAAGAAGAAAGCGTAGAAGAAAAAGTAGGGAGAAGCGACCTCCCTACACCCAATCTTCTGCAAAAGAAAGGGGCCACATTTGGGAAAGCTGGGCTAAATGCCTTAAAAGATATAACAGATTGACTCATACGGGGCAATATACCTTATTTAAAGTTAATCATGGGTTTCTAGTGGTTTATATCTTCCTACCTCAAGTTACACATGAGGAAATGAGCAGATTGAAAATAATAAGAAACAATCAGAATGATCATACAGTCTTCCCTTTAAACTGGCATCCAACTTTGAGGGAAAGGGAAACTTTACGTATGATAGGATGGACGGACACAACAAAAAAGCGAAGAGTGCTGGTGTAGTTTGAACAAAACATACACAAAGCCTCAGGCCAGCTGTAGTGTAAAGAAGGACTATTTAATACAGTATTCGGGGGACTTAGAAACCTAAACCAGAAACATTTTCATAGATGGTAAAAAGCTGGTCTCAGATGCGTGCCACGATCAAAGGTGAGTTTTATATGGTTAAGAAGGAAGGAAGGTTGGTGCTGTCTGATTAAAAAATGGCGATAGAGAAAAGAGAGCTCTGCCTTAAAATACAGACTTTAGCCAATAAAGGAAATAACAGGGAGGAACGGTATATAATTCAGGTTAATAACATTAAACAGAAGTACATGAACTGGCTAAAATCCTATAGAGTAATCAAAGTCGGAGCATTGTGGGAAAAGGGTGTTAGGTATATTTTGAATAAGGGACTCTAAAGCCCTTGGGGGTCGGCTACATTAATTTTTCCTCTAAGAAAAACATCCCGCAGACTAGCCTCTTAGCGGCTCTGTTCTGGAGCCAATATATTAGAGGCAATTTGACATTACATAATGGCAAGCGTTCCCCTTGTATAGAAAATGCGAGTAAACCATGGGGTGTGTCACCTCTTAAGAAAATATGTTAGACAAAAAAATGAACCTGCAAAAAAAATCTCGAGCCCCACGCCCAGATGGCCTAGCCAATATTGTTAAAAAGGTGCTACGTAGCTTGAACGTATGCCTTTTAAATATTGTTTGATCAAATTAAAACAACTAGAATTATGCCCGAATCACGGGTAGAATCACTAACCATACCAATGTTGAAGAAAGGGGAAAGGGAAGAGCTGTGTTTGTGCAGACCTATAGTCCCCCTTCATGTGTCCAGCAAGATTTTGTTTGGAAGAGGTTAATAAATGGTAGAAAATGAGAAGATTTTGTCAACATTTTAAGCAAGCTTCAGACATGGCTGAGGCACAAATGCAAACCTTATAATGGTAAAAGTACTACAAAATAAGTGTGAAGTGACATGAAAGGGTCTGGTGTGCGCTGCTTTTCTAGAGATGTCGGCAACATACAACAAAGTAGATTGATTGAGGCTGCGGCAATAAATGGGGAATTTGGGCACGGATTAAGAACTGTAATGCTGCTCACGATCACCCACACACACCCATACCCACGAGGTGAGATTAAATGTAGATGGAGAGTTTATGGAAAAAATTCAAACTGACTGGGGACTAAAGCAAGGTTGGGTGCTATGCCCCACCCCCGCCTGTTTAATTTATACCAAGCACACATTGAAGAGACTCTCAAAGAGTTATATTCGATCATACTACAGTTGCTTACAAAGACGCCTGGAGACTGAAGAGAAAACGCAAAGGAGAATGAGCAGTCTTCAAAAGGCAAAATGATTATGTGGGTTGCTCAAAAGAACAAGAACGTTAAGGATACAGAGAGGCAAGTGGAAAACATCAAAGTGGTAAAAGTTATGGATTTTTTGTATTTAGGTGTATTGTTGAATATGTCTCACTCAGCAGCAAAAAGGTATGTGAAACTAAAAACTAGAGCTCAAAACCGCATGGTGGCTTTTTGTGACTTTGACAGGACATGCAGGCATTTACGCTAGTTTTTGTAAATGAGGTATACAAAATGAAGATATTCCCGATTATTCTGTATAAATTGGAGACTGATCCTAAGGTGTGCTGAAAAGGTTGGAAGAATTCCTCTGGAGACCAGCCTTTGGGATTCCCAAGTCGGTTCCCACAGAATGGATAGGGTTGGAATTAGGGCTTATATTCTTAGAAACATCATTAGAGGTAAGGAAAGTAGCAACTTCGATAAAGATTTGAGAAGCAGAAAAATACACCATCTGGTAGCATTTGAAAGACTGTGTTAAAAGAAGCGGGAAGTCTCCTTGGACCATAGAAGGCTATACGACATCCATGGCGCTTATTGGGTATCTTTGGGAGGTAGATTTAGGAATAAATGATCAGAGGATGACCCTGGGTGATATAAAAAGAAAAGCATTGCGGTGGGACCACATGAAGGATTATGAACAGTTAGGGAGGATCTACAAGAGTTCTTGTTACCATAAGGAGTCAATCTTCAGCCATCAAAACACTAAGTTTAGCAACCATTTAACATGTATTGTCAATTCAACAAAGAATTAGGATTCAGTAGAAAAAAGAACACACCTTTGAAAATAACCATATTCATATAATAACTCAACGATGCAGGATAAAAAAAAGGACAATACCTCAATTCTAGAAATATAAGGACCCGTGTTCGCAAAATTGGTTCACAGTCTTTTTAAAAACAGCCATATAAGAAACACACACAACTCAAGAGTGCTGCCACCACCAGACAAAAAGTGTCCAAACTTCAATTATAAATTAAACTTCAATTAAAAAAAGTATTCCTGAAACCCTGTGTGTATCATACACCTAGGAGTGCATTTGTAGGTCACCCCAGCCTCACGCCAACCTCCTGTGTGCTCCTGTGTGCTAAACCAATATCTAATGGGGTAGATAGCACAGCCAAATCTGCCGCTATCCCCAGCTAATTGATCGGGAAACAAAATTAGTTGTATTCTGCAGTTGCCTACTCGAGTTTCTGCTTGACAAGGGCCAAGCAGTTCAAGGGTCAAGCCTTCCTCAACACATATATGCAAGAAGAATGGTCAAAATGCAGCAACCCACAATCTGTTAAAATACAACATTAAAAGATATTGATTACATTGAAAGAGTATTGCTTATTGATCCCACTTGTGGTCCTTGTAAATCACACAGTGGGCTTCCTCTTCTTTGTTGTGGCAGTTAAGGAAGAAGACAATTGTACAGTAGGGAGCTAGAGGCGAGGTAGAGGCAGTCATCAGCAGTCTCTCTACCCTCTCTATCCTTTCTACAGTGGGAGGACCCACTAAATATCTGTTTCCAGAGCGGAGCGGCGAGCGGAGCTAGAGGCGAGGTAGAGGCAGTCATCAGCAGTCTCTCTACCCTCTCTATCCTTTCTACAGTGGGAGGACCCACTAAATACCTGTTTCCAGAGCGGAGCGGCGAGCGGAGCTAGAGGCGAGGTAGAGGCAGTCATCAGCAGTCTCTCTACCCTCTCTATCCTTTCTACAGTGGGAGGACCCACTAAATACCTGTTTCCAGAGCGGAGCGGCGAGCGGAGCTAGAGGCGAGGTAGAGGCAGTCATCAGCAGTCCGCGGCATGTCCGCGCCCCGCGACCTTCTGAAAATGAAGCCTCGCGGTTCATGTGAAGTCCATTCACAGGAAAGCTCAATGATCTCTACATGTCCGCAAGAAGCGCAACAAGTGCGGCCAGATTGCTCAGTGGAGCAAAGACTTCTAAGAAGTAACTTTAAATGTGTCGATGCTACGTCAATGAAACATCCGGCTACAAAATCGAAGGTCCCAAGGATCATTGCTCTGACACCTTAGGTCAGCGATTTTTCTGGTAGCACCCTGTCATCCCTGAAAACCTGTTTTGATTTCGAAAACCCTTTCAGCGGGGGCCACCGTTCTCTTCATGTATCATGTCTGACGCCTACGGAGCTGTTATCCAGTGCTGCAAAACCTACAGAACCTACAGAAGCGGAGGCAGCTAATTTCTCGCATCCTTCAACTAACCAAGACGCGCCTACCTCGGATCCTTTCGTCTCCCCAGTTGGGAGGGGACGCTGTGTTGGCGACCCTTTGGTTTCACCGAGCTTCCAGGGCGTGACGCCTTCCTCGACTTCTTCGCCGTCTGCCTTGCGGGGCTCTTCCCCCTCCTCCCCTTCCCGTACCGGCGTCCAGCCTGCCCAGCCTTCCCGCCAGGCTCCGACGATGGCGAGAGGTGCGGACGATTCGGCGGTCGGAGGACCGCCGGCATCTACCCCTGTGCTCGCAGCCCGGGTGGACGGTCTTGAGGGGGGAGGCCACAGGACGACGGAGGCGAAGCTACGAACACGAACCCAGAGACGCAGCCTCAAGTACCAATGCCGAAACCCTTTCCTCTTGGCTGCGCCGCCGCTGCCCCTGGTAATGCTCTGTCTACTCCAGCGGCAATCTCCTCCGCATTGGATGAGCATGCAACTGATTTACCAGAGCCCATCAGCAATCATGAAAACACTCCGCAGGTACCGGTCAGAATCCTGGCCCAAATCCACGCAACCAACGAACATTTACCTTCAATAAGTCCACAAAGGGAAAAAAATCCCGGAAACCACTCAAGTCCCAAAAACCTTTCTAAGCCTAGAACAACTAAACCCTGCAACATCAACACATCGAATGAACATATTGAGGAAATTGTGGAAGAACCGGCCTCTGAATCTCCCGCATCCCAAATAGCCGCTAAGAACCTAAAGCGTGATGTTCAACTCAAAAAAACACAAAACCCTGAAAAGAAATATAAGAAAAAAGATACAGGGAAAAAAAATCTACCCTGCCCATTGCTGTCATTGCCGTTAAAAGACTTTTTTACAAAACAATGTAAAAGAAAATTGGATGAGGTCAATGAACTCTCAGATGCAGAAATCTTGGAAGCAATACAGGACCTCCCCCCTGCCAACAAGGCAAGAAAAACATCCTTGTATCCCAAAAAAGTAATGGATTCTTCAGGTGCCAACAAAAACGATTCTAATCTAAACAATGTCCAGAATAGGGAAAGTTCTACTATGAAAATCCAAGCGGAAAAAACCAAACCGAATCTAAAAGAAACCACCCTAGACTCTATGTCCGACATCCTGAAACCCGTGCAATTACCACCACCTAGCATGACTAGCTTGGGTACAACGGAGGCTGCAAATAACATCAAATCTTTCACACCTCCAAAAGGGAAAGATCGAACTGGCGTACTGCTGCCCCTAATCGCTGAATTGCCTCTAAAAAAAAAACAGTCAACGAAAATGCTCCACTGTCTCCTTCGGTCCCAAACAACCAGCAACCGCCGGAGACACAGCTAGAGTCGCAATTGCCGCTGGAACAACAAATGCAAAAACCGAAAAACCAAGACCAGCTTTCTCAAACAGATGAAAATCTACTCTCGCCAGAGCAATTGCTGCACTCTTCACCACGTCCACTGCCAAGGAACAGGAGACTTAGTGAAATAACCCCCCCCCAAATTCCAAAGACTCTCCTTTAAAAAAAAACGACTTAGCAACCATCATGTCGGCTATTACAATATCCTTAGCTCCTTTTGGGAAGCTTTATGAAAATATTAACGACTCATTAAAGGACAGCATCACAGTTTCAGCAATGATGCATACAAAGTTGATATTTGTAGAAGGATTTATTACTGCCTTGGAGCAAACTAATAAGAAACATAGAGAAACCTGGGACCTGAAATTATCAGTTTTGGAAGAAAAACTAAGACTGCTACAAACTACAAACCTGGAAAAAAGCTCCCTGGATGAGAAAGAAACTCAGACTTCACCACAAACACAACCTATGAAAACAGCACCGCTCTTTCTTAACGAAAAAAGTAAATCACCCCACAGAAAAACGGCGCCACCGAAAACGGGACAAAAGCCAATTCCAAAAAAACATTACCCTCAACGTCAAATCAACCTCTATTGAAGTTAACAAAAAGTCCTCAACTAGATTCGTCCAAGAGATATAATGAACCCACAATAGAGCCACCATCTTCTCTCAAGAGAATCTCTAAAGAGATCAGAACTTACTCTACAGATGAAGTGACAGCATACGAAAATGGCTCACCTGGCACCTACCGCCCTATCCAATCGCCTCGATCTGTCGAGGACTTCATCTGCCAAAGTTCATTGATGGATGTATCTCAATATGAGGACCCAGCAGAAATTATTGATCTTGATACTGTGACGGGAGACAGCGACAGAAATCCTCATGAAACGCAATCGCCCCTACAAAAAGAAGAAGTAAACATATCTGCACCTAGCCACGTTGGCAAGGGTGAGACTGATCCTAACCAGGCGGGTGACTTGAGTATCAACCAACTGTATGAAAAATTAAAATCCACTAAATCTACCATCTCAAGTAAATCGTCTCCTTATAAGGAAAAAGTGGCGAAAACCAAATACCAACATGAATCCTCAGTAAGAACCAACGGCAAGATCCGTGATTCAGTGCGCCTATTCAAGATCGAACAAAAATCGGCAGAAGACCATTACATGATCTTGAATAGAAGAACTGTCCTCAAAATTCTCAAACAGGTCGACATACTTAACACACTAAAATCTGACGACTTTACGCTCATAGAGCCGTATCACAGAAACAAGCAAACGAAAGCATATCTCCATATTAAGAATTCGGCGCTTCAAGCAATCCCCCAAGAAGCCTACGCAAAAGTGGCCCAAGAGGGCTTCATCCTGACTGAGATCCCGTCTCAAAAAACCACCAAGACCCAGATGGAAAGCAATAAATCCCCGGCAGTAAAAAAATATAGATATAAATCACAGACTGAAGATTTGTATAGATCGAGAAGACGTGGAAGAACACCGCCTCGTTGGGATAAACCAGTCTATCATGAAACTAGAACGTCGGGGATAGTCCCATCTAGAACTGTTCATTCGAGACACTACCGCTATGCTAATGAAAGAAAGGAAGACAGGAATGATACAAGAAATTGGAATGAACATAGAAGATCAACTTCGCCATCGCATACATTGTCAGCGCGCCAGAACGAACAAAGACCACCATCTCCAGCACATTATCTACGACCTAAACAAGAGGTAGACCAGTCTACGACACACCGATACCCTACATCAACAAAGGATACGTGGTCCTGGCTCCGAAATGCCTTTACTCCAGGTCTAAAGAAATAGCAGCAAACAAGGGGAGCCAATTCACCACGTCGGCGACCCGAATCCAGAAATGAAGTCCAAATGAATGCTACTTTATCCGTAGCGTCATGGAACACTAGAGGCCACATGCATCTAACTAAAATTGGCAGCTACAACCTGGGAATCCATGACATTATATGCCTCCAAGAAACGTGGTTATTGAATAAACCGGCACTTGATGGCTATAACATCGCGATCTCGCCGGCGCTAAAGGGGCCTTTTGGCAGACCATCTTCTGGCCTCCTGATAGCCATCCGGACTGGGTCTAATCTACAAATCATCAAGACAATCATAGCCACTTACGCTTTCTTGGTAGTGCTTGTAAGAACGAACAACGAAATGACTCAGAAATCTGGGCAATTATTAATACCTACTGGAATCCTCAAAGAATGTCGTCCGCTAAATTTTGTGATGAAGCTGCCAACACCATCGACGAAATAATAATTGAACACAAAACCTCTAATATTCTTGTCTGTGGAGATTTGAACTGCAATTGCCTAAAAGCGACTGATTCCACGCCAGCATCAGAAAGAGGAACTCTGTGGCTTTCGCTAATGAACTCTAAAAACCTTCTTAACGCCGCAAATGTCAATAATCATCTCACTATTCCGACATGGGAGCGCGAACAATCTACAGCAACCCTTGATTACATCTTTGTTGCAGAAAATATTTACTCAAGCATTGCGTCTTTTGAAGTAATCAGAACGGAAAGCAGTGACCACAACCTGTTAAACCTCACGTGCAGAACCAAGAGATATGACCAGCAATTCTATAACGTCCCAGTTGAGGTGAACAAGCAGCTCTCTCGTTTACGCATGAACGCCAACGACATCAAATGCTTGACTAACGATTATGAAGCTCTCATCATGGATACTAAAGCCAATGATGCAACATCCAGGAGTAGCTACATCCCTCTGCTCCTGCAGTTCAAAAAACCTCGGAAAAGGTTAGACAGCCGAAGTGAGAACTTTACCCATACTTACAACCGGACTTTAGTGATCAGACGCCGCCACCTAAGAAAACTAAAAAAAGTCGCAACTACGATGAACTCCCCTAGCATATGGGAATCTTACCGTCTGGAGCTCAGAGTATATAAACAGTGGCTAAGAAACAACAGATCACTACTCTATCAAGCTGATGCTGAAAGCATGATCACGATCATAGCTAACAAAAAAAACAGAGAATTTTGGAAACTGATCAACGATATGAAATCTCATCCAAATCTGTCAATGATAAATGCTGTGCCGGAAGAATGTTGGTTTAACCATTTCTCTAAACTGTTTGATCATCCTCCCTCAGACACTGAGAGGGCACATCCACCAACCAAATCCGACTGGGTCGACCTATCCGATACAGACGATATAAAGTCAATTATCATGAAACTGAAACCTTTGCGCGCACCTGGGCCGGACGGTCTAGCTAACACCGACTTGAAGCAATACCCAGAGGCGTGGTCAGCAGCCCTGAGCCTGATATTCAAACACTGCAAGGAACGAAGGATAATTCCGAGCTCCTGGACACAAGCAATTATCGTCCCGATATTCAAAAAAAGCATGAGAGACGACCCGTCCAACTACCGCCCAATTGCCCTATTGGATGTTATCGGAAAAGTTTTTGCCACTTATCTCCTGACCCACTTTCGGAACTGGAAAACAACATCGCCAGCTATGGACCCTCTCCAAACCGGTTTCCAAAAAAATGCTAGCACAGCGGCTAACTTAATGATCCTAAGCATCTTAAAAGAAAAAGTCTTGCTTGGAGCACCGAGACTCTTCCTTGCCTTTGTGGACTTGTCTCAGGCTTTTGACAGAGTAGACAGAGCCAAACTGTGGGCCAAGCTGAAAAACTGGAATTGCCCTAGTCAGATTCTCGACCCAATCATCGCTTTACACACGGATACTCATATATCAGTCAGGCTAAACAGTGGACTACTCTCCAATCCTATACCGTCCAATCGAGGAGTCAAACAAGGCTGTCCTTTGACTCCAGCTCTTTTTATCTCTTTTCTCGGTGATTTCCAAACTTCACAAGAACCAATTAGATCGTTTCCTCCGAAAATAGGAACCACAATGGTTGCCAGACTCCTATATGCAGACGACCTCATCATTTTAGACCACACCCAGGTGGGTCTCCAACGACAACTGGACAATCTGCAAAAGTACACAAAGGAGAACAATCTGGAGATTAACAACTCAAAAACAAAAATATTGATTTTTCAAAAGCAAGGTCGTAAGAAAAAAGAATCGTTGAAGTGGTTTTTGAACCAATCAAAAATCGAAATAGTACCCTCATTCAAATATTTGGGAGTAACCATCGACAGTTCGAAAAAATCTCTTAGCATGCAGAAAATCCTGTGGTGTAAAACTAAAAACTTAACAGCACAACTACGCGCAGTGGACAGAAAATATGGTAAATTCAGTCTTCTCCCTGCAATCCAATTTTATAAGTCCAAAATAATTTTAGCCTTGACATACGGCATGGACGCGAATCTTTCCATTCCTATGACCCTATGGGCAAAGCTAGAAGGTTTCATCTGGAGAACAACTCTAGGCTTACCCAAATCGACAGCAGTGGCTCCTATAAGGCGCAAACTCGGCCTACTCTCCCTGGAGGCTGTAGTTGCGCAGAGCACGATTCAGCTCTACAGGAAACTGCGGAACAAAGACAGCTTGGAAATATATAAAATGATTTCTGAAGAAATATCGAAGGAAACCAACAAATCCCTTACCAACTGGGCTGAGAAACAAAAGCTTAAGCTGCAAGAAATAGCCTGCTCAGAAGAGGAACTAATTCAGAATCCCATGAGAATAAAATCTAAAATGGAATGGCTGGATTGGATAAAAACAAACGACAACTCAACTACGAACAAGTTACTAACCCACCTGCCACCAATTTACAACAAATTAAAGCAACCAATGGAGTACTGTCTGAAATATCCGACTAAGCGCCTCATGAGAACTCTACTCAAAGCCCGTTTAAATCTTCTACCGACTCAAGAAGTCCTGGCAATTCGGGCCACATCAAAAGAAAAATCCTGCAGACTCTGTGGAGATTCTCAATCCACAGAAACAATCAAACATCTTTTGATGGCTTGCCCTTCAATTGACCACGAAAGAGAGGCCTTTCTCGGCCCTATGTTCAAATCATCATATGTCATCGACAACAATGTCTGGTGGAATAGTTTGATCACGGGAGCCAAAACTAGATGGCTAATAGCGGCTTCCAAGCTAATAGACATTGCTTTGGCGAAAATTCTGCAAAAAAATTCAGCAGTCGAAACCCTCAATCAACCAGCGGTATGAGCGCACCAGTGTACACAGGAAACGGTAGACTTTTTTTTTTTCTCTTCTTCTCTCTTCAGTTGATAACAAAGAAAGTTTTCTTCTTCTTTTGTAAAAATCTAATTTTGATTAAATACAAAACAAAAACAAAAAAAATTGTACAGTAACTATATTGGCAATTGTCTGTGGCAAGGGAAGATGTAAACCTACTTGACCAACATCCTAGCTGTCATGTGATTATAAAGCAAATTTCATAGGGACACGTGACGTGTTGGCACCCCTGAGCTAGATATGATAGGCTGTCTTCGGCGTGTAAGCCACGAAACAAAGAAGTCGACATTCTGAAACATCTGTTCACCTTCTGTGCAGCTACAAAGAGGGCGGGAATGGAAGCCTTGGGCCGGAGCGGGCATGCTCTGAAGTGTGTTCATGCAGATCAATTCTGGGGGCGTACTATGTCAGGAAAACAACTATCACTGCTTTCAGTGGCTGCAAATATGTGAACAAGGATGTCTGTGAACTGGGGAGCCAAGTGATCATTGTTAAATGTTGGCATACGAAATATGGGCTAAATTACATCGTTTTATATTAGAAGTGAGGGCGTTTAATTTTAGAATTGAAATATGACATTTCTAATGATTTATTCCACCCAAATGATTCGTTGATTAACTGCATGTTTTTTATTGTAATACTGTAATGTTGTGGATGTTATTTGTGAAACGTTTCTTGTAAACTGTGGCACAATAAATAAATAATACAATTAATAGAGCAGAGAGCATGGACTAATGTATCCACACCGATTATATAATAAACCACCTGTAATAAAAAAAAGTGCAAAATAACACATAACTATAAACGGAATCGCACCAAAACGCTACACCGGTCCAATTTGGAAGATGTTTTTAATGCTTGGAGTAACCAGTGAGTTAATATCAGGCTCACATTGCTAATTTGACAGAAATAGGACTAATAACATTGTACCCTAGCCAAGCCGGCACGTGTCTTGACCAGTGATGGTCTTTTTCAAGGCTGTGCAATGGCTGATGAGTGACACAATGGTTTGTACTCAGTCAATGTCTGTTGGGATTGACTGTTATCCCAGCAAGTGTATTAGTGGGCAACAGGATCATACCCTCCGGGTATCTAAATATTGGGCAGGATTATGCCCCTGACCATTACAACGTAAGTTCTTCCATCAGGTTTATCTTAAATATGAGCTCTATAAGGAGGTTCACCTGGCCGCATTCGGTGTCCCGCTTGAATAATGCTGAAAGCATGCAATAATGTAGAACGCGTGGAATAATGCAGAAAGTGTGGAATAATGCAGAACGCGTGGAATAATGCAGAAAGCGTGTAATAATGCAGAAAGCATGCAATAATGCAGAAAGCGTGGAATGATGCAGAAAGTATGCTATAATGCAGAAAGCGTGCAATAATGCAGAAAGTGTGGAATAATGCAGAATGTGTGGAATAATGCAGAAAGCGAGGAATAATGCAGAAAGTGTGGAATAATGCAGAATGTGTGGAATAATGCAGAAAGCGTGGAATAATGCAGAAAGCATGAAATAAATGCAGAAAGCATGCAATAATGCAGAAAGCGTGGAATAATGCAGAAAGCATGCAATAATGCAGAAAGCGTGGAATGATGCAGAAAGCATGGAATAATGCAGAAAGCGTGGAATGATGCAGAAGGGAATAGTTTCTTACCTGTAACTCCATTTCTCCAGCATTGGTATCTTTCATGGATTCACATGCTTAGAATATTCCCCGTCGTCAGACTGGGACCCCTCGGTACACATATATAGCCTTTTCCTATAGGAAAACTTCCGACACTTTTGTGTCCTATATACGTCCTTTTAGGACCCGCCTACGCATGCTCCGTAGGCCGTCCCAGTATAAGAGGCCCGCCCCCGCGGCTCCCCTTCAGATTTCGGACCCTCCAAAGTAGGAAGGGTTAAACTTATCAATCAAATACATTGCATTCCGGGGAGGTTGGCGGGCGCATGTGAATCCATGAAACATACCAATGCTGGAGAAATGGAGTTACAGGTAAGAAACTATTCCCTTCTCCAGCATTGGATCTTTCATGGATTCACATGCTTAGAATAGATTGTATAGCAGTAACACTTGAGACGGCGGTGAGAATGTAATGTAATGTACCCTCACCATACTACACAATGCATATGTACAGTAGGAATAAGTTAACTCATATAACTTTACCCACATAAAGTATACTGTCATCAAAAAGGTAGAAAACAGATTCTACACAGCGTGGAGCTTACCTTACTGAAACAGATGGCGCAGGACAGCTCTTCCCATCTGCACCTCGTCCGCATGCTGCCTGGCAAGGCAGTAGTGGCGGGTAAACGTGTGGGGCACTGACCATGCCGCAGCTTGGCATATGTCTGTCAGCGGAATTCCTGCCCATAAAGCTGCTGAGGAGGACATCGATCTTGTAGAATGGGCTCTAGGATGTCCTTGCAGTGGCCTTCCGGCCTTAGAGTGACAAAACGCAATCGTCGATGAGACCCATTGAGCCAATCCCTGTTTAGAGATTGCTTTTCCTCTCGTCGACGGACCATATGCGATGAACAGTTGTCGAGTAGACCTGAGTTCCTGTGTACGATGTAGGTAAAATTTCAGAGCCCTCTTAACGTCCAGGGTATGAAGAGCTTTTTCTGCTGCCGATGATGGTGTGGCGAAGAAAGTAGGGAGAACAATGGACGAGTGTTTGTGATACACTGTCGGAACTTTTGGGACGAACGTAGGATTAGTTGCCAGGACCACTTTGTCCTTAAAGAATCTTAGGTATGGCGGGTCTACGACCAGCGCTTGCAGTTCCGAGATTCTTCTAGCTGATGTGATAGCAATCAAGAACGCCAACTTCCACGAAATTAATTTTATGTCGGACGTGGCCATAGGCTCAAAAGGCGGTTTCATTAAGCCTGCCAACACTGTGTTGAGACTCCAAGTTGGGGGGAAACATTTTACCGGGGGAAAAACTCGAAATAAACCCCTCATGAAATGTTTCACAAGTCTATCGCTAAATAGAGGAGACGACTGCCTCTTCCTCGTGAACCTTGAGATGGCCGCCAGGTGCACCTTTATCGATGTGAAGGATAACCCCCTCTCCGCCAAGAGGAGCAGGTAAGGTAGAACTTGTTCCGGCGTCACCAACAACGGTTGTAGGCCTTGTTGTCCTCTACACCATTCACAGAACCTCCGCCACTTATAGGAGTAAGATTTGTTTGTAGAAGGGGCTCGAGCCGCCTGCAGAATTTTTTGACAATCCTCCGAAACGTCTAAAGCACCGAACTCCGAAAAGTCAGGAGCCAGGCTGTAAGGTTGAGACTGTCCGGGTCGTGATGCCACACCGTGCCTTTGTCCCGGGATAGTAGGTTCAGGACTCTCGGAAACGCTATGGGATGTTCCAGCGACAGGTGAAGCAGGTCGGAGAACCACGGTTGCCTTGGCCAGTATGGTGTCACTAGGATTACCCGGCAATTGTATCTGCGTATCCACTGTATTGTCCTCCGTATGAGGGGGAACAGGGGAAAAGCATAATGGAACATGTCCATCCATGGGCAGGAGAATGTCTCCCCCATGGAACCCTCTTGAGGCCATATGCTTGCGAATTGCTCGCATTTCTTGTTGTCTTTGGTCGCGAAGGCGTCCAGAGGGGGGTGACCCCATTTCTCGAACACTTTCATCAGGTGCACTGTGTCCATTTCCCACTCGTGAATCTGGGCCATGCTTCTGCTGAGGGAGTCTGCTTGGGAGTTCCTCACTCCTGGGAGGTGGTGAGCCACGATGGAAATTTCGTGCTTTAATGCCCAATGCCATGTTTTCTGGGCTTCTATGGAAAGAGTTCTTGATCGCGTCCCTCCTTGTTTCCTCAGATAAAACATGGCTGTTGTATTGTCGGTCAGTACTCGTACTCGCAAACCCTTGATGTGTGGTAGGAATGCCTTCAAGGCCCATCGTACTGCTCTGAGCTCTAACACGTTTATGTGTAGGAGTGACTCCGTTGGAGACCAGCGACCTTGCGTTTGGAGAGCACCCATGTGAGCTCCCCATCCGGTTAGGGACGCATCCGTGACTATGGTTCGCTGAAACTCCGGCTCCTGTAGGGGTACACCGTTGTTCAGATTGTGGAAACTCTGCCACCACTGAAGGGTCCGAAACAGCTTGTCGTCGTCGATGGTTATCTTGTCTGACCACGATCCTTGAGCCTGTGTCCATCGGTCCGCGAGGAATTCCTGGACTGGCCTCATGAATAGGCGACAGTTTTCCACCAGATGGATGCAGGATGCCATGGCCCCTAGGACCGAAACGTATTTTCTCACTGAGAGCCTGGTGTTTCGCCGTAGTCGGCTCGCTTGCTGATTGAGTCTTGAGGTTCTGTCGAGAGAAGGTTTCACTAGCCCTAACTGGGTCTCGAACTGTGCCCCCAGGAATACCAGCGTTCTCGATGGCCGCAGAGAGGATTTTTCGAAGTTTATGGCGAATCCCAGCTGTTGTAGAAGCTGCATGGTGGCTTGTAAACTTGTGTTGGTCGACGCTGGGGAGGATCCCCTTACCAGCCAGTCGTCGAGGTATGGGTATACATGGTGGCCTTGCTTCCTTAGCCAGGCCGCTACTGGAGCCAGGCATTTCGTGAACGTTCTGGGGGAGGTCTTGAGCCCAAAGGGAAGAACCGTGAACTGGTAGTGAGTCCGCCCTATTACAAATCTCAGGAATTTCCTGTGTTTCTGACACATTGGAATATGGAAGTATGCATCCTGTAAATCCAGGGACGCTAGAAAATCCCCCTCTTGAACGGCGCGGATCACTTCCTGCAGAGTGAGCATCTTGAATTTTAGGCTCTTTAAAGACTTGTTGAGATTGCGTAAGTCTAAAATGGGACGCCATTTGCCGTTTGGCTTTTTTACGACGAAATATCTTGAGTAGACTCCTTGACCTCTCTGTGATGTTGGAACTAATTCTATCACGCCCTTTGCTAACATGAGTGTTACCTCTTGTTGCAGTATCTTCAGATGGGAATGAGCGGTGAACGTAGGTGGAATGTGCGGAGGGCTGTGTTTGAATTGTAGAGAGTGTCCGTTTCTTATAGTGTCCAGCACCCATTGATCCGTCGTTATTCGTTCCCATTCCTCGACATATGCTGACACTCTTCCCCCCAGAACGGTGTGTTGTATGTCACTGCTGATCTTTATTTTGCTTGTCTCTCGACGACGACGGATATGATGGTCTTTTCCTGGAAGTCTGGAAGTTCCGGCGTTGGTTTGCCATTTGGGAAGCACGTCTGTATCCCTGGGAGGGGTAAGCCGATCTGCCAAAGGATCTGTCTCCAGACGCAGAGAATCTTGATTTACCTGAAGCCCCTCTAAAGGGACAAAAAGACTTGTAGCTTCGGCCACTCTGGAGGGCACCCAATGAACGTGCCGTGTCCCAGTCCTCTTTCATCCCCTTTAGGGCTTCGTCCACCTTCTCACCGAAAAGAAGGTCTCCCTCAAAGGGCATATCTAAAACTTTGTATTGTATCTCTGGCCTGAAGTGGGTACACTTAAACCATGACTGTCGTCGTAATACGACCCCATTATTGACTTGCTTGAAGCCTGACTCAGCGAGGTCCACCGCAATGTTTATTGCGTGATTTGAGGCTTCCTCACCCTCTCGGACAAGTAACATTGCTGCCTTCCTATGCTCTTCCGGAAGATGATCAAGCAACGGAGCTAGCCTGTGCCACATCTCCCTATCGTATCTGGCTACAATCGCCAGAGAGTTTGCGGCCTTTACTGTGGTTGCTCCCACGGATAGCACTTTTTTGCCAAAGGCATCCTGGCGTCTCGCTTCGTTTTCCGGAGGAGTCGTGCACTTGTGCTGGGCCTTCGCCTTCCTCGCCGCTGCCGCCGACACCACCGAGTCTGGCGTTGGTTGGGAGGATAAACACTTGGGGGTAGACTCTGGAGCCTTAAACTTTTTCTCGAGGCGTCCTTTCACTGCCGGCTCTGAAAAAGGGTGACGCATTGTCTGCAACCCCTCCTTCCACACGTGGTCTAGTATTGGTATTGAGAACACAGACCTCCTTCTCTTACCCATGTGGTCGAACAAAAAACAGTCCCTTTTCTGTTCTTCCTGAGACAAACCAAATTCTTTGCATGCCTTCTCCATCATAGAATGGAATGACGCAATGTCGTCCGGAGGGGACGGGTGAGCTGGGCTTCGAGGGGTTTCCAACTCCACCTCTGACTCCCAGGTTGGATCCCTGGAGGGGGATGAGGAGATATCCGACATGGCTCCCCTGTCAGACTCCGAATCTGGCAGCTCCCCTTCCTCTTGTGCCAGTGCTGAGATTGGCGTGCGTAGGTGTGTCGGTGGACGGGACGGGCCCGGCTCGTCGACGGGTGACTGTGGCAGGTTTGCCTGAGGTAGTCTCTGGTCCAACGACTGTAGCAAGGACTGAAGCGTGGACAGAATTTCCAACGACAAAACAGATTGAGGATTGAGAAGAGGGGCAGATACCGGTATACCGGATCCCCTCGTCGACGACTTGTCAGCCACTTGTAGCCCTAGGTCTGCTGGGCCAGCTATTCTCTCGTTCTCGTCCTCCGAGGACAGCGACACAGCCTGTTCTTGCAGTAAAGTATCCGGGGGGATCGGATCAAAAACTTCAGGCCTCCAGGCCTCCTGTAGAACCCCCGTCGACGAGGCCATCGTCGCCGCCGTTGTCGGTGGGGCGGTGGATGCCACCTGCGTAAGTGGCAGGGTGGAGGCCGATGACTGGACCGCCGTCGACGACGGTGACTTAGCAGGTGGTTTAGGCGGTCCCGCCTTTTCCACACTTGGCCTGCTTTTACTCGACTCTCGACTTGTGGTCGATCTATGATGATCGCCCGAGGAGGATTTCCTTTCCTTTTCATGCTTTTTTGATGAAGATGATTTCTTTGACGAGGAGTCTCTAGCTGAGTGACTCCCAGATGACTCTTTTTCCGTCGGTCGAGATTTCTTCGCCGGTGGTTCCGACGAGGTAGCACGGCGTGATGTTTTCGCCAATTGTGTGGAGCCTACCTCAGAAGGGGGGTATGCCCCCGCTCCATCATTCAGCCATGCCACCAGTCGTCGACTCCGGTCTTTGAGGGTTTTTTGAGAAAACCCTTTGCATATGTCGCAGTTATCCGCCGAATGATGAGGGTGGAGGCAATATATACAATCCATATGTCCGTCCCCCTCGTAAACTTTTTTCAAGCTGCACGTCGCGCATGGACGGAACAGCGCTTTTCCTGACATGGAGGAAATTTTTTCTAACTCAAACTCTAGGAATACAACCTTGTACAAAATAGTAAGACAACGCGAGGAGATCCCACTACTTTGGAGACGGTTGAAATCTGAAGGGGAGCCGCGGGGGCGGGCCTCTTATACTGGGACGGCCTACGGAGCATGCATAGGCGGGTCCTAAAAGGACGTAGATAGGACACAAAAGTGTCGGAAGTTTTCCTACAGGAAAAGGCTATATATGTGTACCGAGGGGTCCCAGTCTGACGACGGGGAATATTCTAAGCATGTGAATCGATGAACGATCCAATGCTGGAGAAAGCATGAAATAATGTAGAAAGTGTGGAATATTGTAGAAAGCATGCAATAATGCAGAAAGTGTGGAATAATGCAGAATGTGTGGAATAATGCAGAAAGCGTGGAATAATGCAGAAAGCGTGGAATAATGCAGAATGTGTGGAATAATGCAGAAAGCAAGACATAATGGGTACGTTTTCCATGTTCTCTGCTCTATTTAGTTTATGAATGCTAGTATGTTGCATTTTGTATTGAAGGTGGTTTTATTGTATAACTCAATATTTCTCATTTTAATAAAGGATGAAAGGTTGAGGCGCCCGTGCAGACTTGGACCTGTAAATTGCAGGTGTAACACAGAGAGCTCTGAATGAGAGGCTCAAACCACTGAGTAATCTTTCGCTATTGCCTCACCCTAAACCTGGGGGCGGGAGGGGGTGGGGACATGGTATCCAGACAGTGCACAGAGAACCATGTCCAGATTACAGGAATTAGTTATTGGATGTTTACAGTTTTAATCTGAGGGCCCTCCTGCTGTGGTGTGGGCTACAGAGCATTGCACTTCCTTTGAAGTGATGAGCAGAAAGCATTGCAAACACGCATTGGCAACGCCAATAACTGTGTCTTTCAACAAACAGCAAATGCTGTTTAAAGCAGTTGCTCTTAACGAAGTTCTCTGTTAGGAAACGCGTCAGGGCCTAGTAAGTGTTCCCGTGCAAGGCGGTTATCAGGCCTCATCTAGTTTCTGATGCTATCTGGCGATTGACTTCAGCTCCTGGTCAAGGCTTGGCGCCGGCTATGCTCCTTCAGAGGAACTGCCAGGGAATGTTCACAGATTGCTGTCTCGGTTGGAAAGGCTGCTCGGTGGAGCCGCAGTTTCCTGAAATCTCAAATACATGGCAATATTACAGTTTCCAAAAATGAAAATACTTCTACAGCTTTGTCTGAGTTGTGCATTCGCCTGTTTTTTGCAGTCCTTTGGAATTACAGTGCAATAGCAGAAAGTGAGGAATTGGTAAGGAATTAGCACCAAACTGTACTGCTGGCAGCGTCAGTGTGCAGAGCGCCAAGTTCAGCCGGTACCCGAAAGGAAGGGAATGCCAAAGAGGTAGAGCGCCCTGCATGATCTCCCACTTTCAGAGGGGGTATAGAAGAGTACGTATGCGCACCCCACCCCTTGCCGGGGCGGAGGATGAAGGGCGGGGAGGCTCACGTTTTCTCTTTTCTCAACTGCTGTCTCAAAGACATGGGTAAATAGCCAGAGATGAAACGTGCTCCTAAGACTTTGGCATGCAAAGATTAGCCTCTCCTGCCCAGCAAATATGCAAATATCAATGAGATGTGAGGCTGTGGAGGAGTTCAGCATGAAGTTTGCAAATTGGCCTGCTCACCATTTTCTCTTTAAGTTTCTGTATTTCCTCTGGGGAGATGAGCAACCCTCTGTAGTCATCCATGTGTAGGTGAGAAAGGTGTTAATAGCACTAATTCACATGATAACCTGGTCAGAAAGGTTGACAACTTCAAATATCTAGAACAAACTGTTGCATGGATACATATTCATTGTAGTCAAGTGAACTGGTCCTGATGAAGTCCATGAAAGAGAAAGAGCAACAATTGAGTTCAGATCTATAAAAGGCCGAAACGTTGTGTGTCGACGCATTGTTGATAAAGAATCAACTTGAAACTTTAGATGAATATAATTGTGTGTAAATAAGAGAAAAATACCATGCAAATGTTTTGACTTTGAACTACTTGAATTCTTGAGTAGGCTTGTGGAGGCCTGTCCTATGTTATTGATGGTGTTTGTTCATGCACATATTTTTAGAAACATTTTCCATGAAATTTGAAAAGTTGATTATGCTATGTTTCGGTGTGCACCCAAAACTCACTTCGTAATAATTTGTCAAGAAAAATGACATGAAGTAAATAAATGAGAACATTGTTAGAAAGGAATAATTTTTTTTCAGTCCTAGACATTTTTGTTTTTTGTGATGCAGATACTGTGGGGTCAGGAGTAAATACCAGATACTTCACATATTATTCATTTAATAGCTCTGACACGACGACACAGGCTTACCAGCTGAACTCAGGCCTATGTGCTGGGATACTGCTTGCTTATAAATCAAGGGGCTGAGAAACGTTTTCATTACACAAGGCATAGCTTAGTAGATGTAATTAACTATTCACATTTCAGAAAGCTATTTTTGCAGGCACAAATGTCATCTCCAAATTACCTTAATGTGACAGGAACTTAGATAATGCAGATGTGGTGCAACTAGCGATGCACCTAGTGTAAATCTATCATTTTAAAATGCCAGAAAAAAATCCAAGTCATGAGCCGCAGAATTCATGTTTTTCTCATACAGGCGGCTCCTTCCTTGATGCAAATATCTAAGATAGGCTATCAATGCACTGAGTGAGAAAATCTGACCACACCATAACACATTACAAAAACCAAAAAAAGAGACTGAAAAACCATTCCGTAAGTCATACTTGTGGTAGGTAGCAAGGGGGCGGTAATTAGATGAGAGAAGACTGTTCCCCAAGATTTCATAGCTGAACCTGAAACTCTGTCACCTATTCACCTGCTGCTGACTGGAAATGCCTAAATTCCTGCCTCTTAAAGCAAGCATCGGCTGTGCTATTTTGAAACCCTGACAGATGCTTCACCCTGAAAAGGATGTTCACACCAGCAATATCAGCTGCAGATACTTTTGTTTGTGCAAAAATATTGAGATGCATGGCTTTCTAACTGCCGATGGCCTGTTCCACTGATATGCCATCAAAACAGTAAACCACATTTCCACCATGAGACGCGCGGAGGCACATGATCACTCCCATCACAATGGGACACAAGTCCAGAAACATTACATTTGTCATCAAATGAAACATAATCCCATCTGTGGCCAGGGCTGCATTAACCAATGGCACCTAAGTAAAGCACCAACAATGTTTGACATCCAGAACATCCCTCACCAGCCCTATCTCACCATTGGGCGCAAGTGGTCTGAGCCAGATCCCCCCACCATGGAAAGTGGTCAGGAAGTCCCACCCACTGTGGATGCCTGCTCCGATGGGCGGGGCAAGCGAGTCCCGTTGATTGCAGTAGATCCAGATAAAAGGTGGCGCGTGAGCATGAAATGATGTGCGCAGTCCAGTTCATCAGTGGCTGGAAAAACCTCTAACTCCTGCAAAGTCACATTCCAGACCGATATTCAAGTTTCAGTGGCTGTCCTGACCGCCTATGAGAGCCTGCTGGCAATAGGAATAAACTGTACATTGCAGTTCAGCAAATATTTTGTAATCTAGGGATCAAAACATGACCTCTTGGAATAGGAAAATCCATGCATACATTGAATAAATGATCAACTAACACACAAATAATGATTTTCTATTAAAATTCATGTAGTCTAATAACTTACTTTTGAAGGCAATTAAAAAGAAATTGTCTTCGGAGCACTAAACTGTCTGAATTATTTGGTTTCAGTTGATAAAAATGAGTTCCCTTGAGATGGAATAATGACATACGATATTCATAGGCACTCTAAGCATGTGGCACGTATGTGCCAGTAAGCTATCTGTACATTCGGAACCATCAATACTGGCACATTTGAGAGGTGAGTATGCAATACTTCCATAGGTTTCCTGGAACATCTTCCAATTGTATGTAATAGTCATACCTTTGATATTAACTGGATAAGTAGCCATGCTTTCCATATCACCACATACAGATTCCAGTGGGTAGGAAGTATTCACAGAAAATCAATAATACATAAGCATAGACAGGTTCACAACGCGGGCCAGAAATGAAGCCTTGAGGGAACACCACCAAATGTATGCATCATCTAAAAGCAGCCAGGAATCCTTGGTATGACCACTACAGATGAAAGCATGTCCACAAACCATTCAAAGCAGCCTCATGGGGGCAGCTGGAGCATGTCATTGCCTTGATACAAGTTCACTTCCTACTATATAAAACTTGTAGACAAAAAGAAGCACACACCGGGCAAGAAGCAAGGCTGTTTATTACCGCTGGGCAAGCACACACCAAGCAGAACAGTGGACAGGAACTGATTGATGAGAGCTGCCATCTGATCATACAGCGAGCATTAGTTGTATACTCTGAATACACTGGTCAAAGCATTAGACAAAGTTACAGCTTGAAGATTTTTATTTTCTATTCCCAAGAAATTCATTGGCTATGCTACGTCATATCCTTAGAGCTAACGTATGTTAGTAGAACATGATTGGAGCTAAGAGATCAACAGTATCCCAAATCATCGCCTCCCTGTTTGGCACCACATCGATTCTCACCCCTCCCAGGAACAGTTTGCAATTAGTAAAATAACATTTCTGCTGACCGCCAGAACTTTAATTTACTGCCATTGGTCAGCACCATTGAGAAAAAAAAAACGAGACACCATGCTTCTGGTGGGAAGGGATTCATTCACATGGTACTTACTGGATGTTGGCCTTCACAAACCTTTTAGTGGATACTCTGAAGGCTGGCCACCTCCCCGGGACAGAGAAACTTACTGTTTGATTGGTCCTTCCAGGAATGCCACTTTGTTCAGATTCCCATTCCCATAACCACCTGCCGATAGGCATTCTTGGCCATGTAAATGGTTCACTGGCTTAAGTCTGGTTCCCTTCTTCCTCCAAGTGCCGGGCTAGATATCTTTATTTGGGGTTTCCTCTATGTTTTGTTCTGACGTTCAAAGGTTCCCCAGGCTGATGATACGCCCAGTGCAACCCCAACCCCACATTTTCCGGCCAGGCTTTCTTTCATGGTGTGCCTGCAGTTTCTTTGTGTGCTCATGTTTCACTCACGCCTAGAAGGCACCCTGTTCATCCTTGTTTACTCTCGTAGGTGGTTGGTGCACCCGCCTATCTGGCACTGAATTAGCACCTTTAATACATTCCCCCCTTCGATCGATCTTTCGATCGGCATCTCCTGCCCACTCATTTCCTCTCCCTTTTCCTTGCAGACCCACACCCATGTGACCCTGTTTATGTCCCCTTCTTCTTCGTACCCCTGTCTGTATTTTCTAAATACCAATATCTTTGTTCCATTGGGGGAGCACTCGCCCCTAAGGGCTACATAACATTCTAAGTTTTGTGGAGGTGCTGTAAATATAAATTCCACATCATCCTCATTTTCATTCACACTTGGAGGCTCCTTACCTAACAATTTACCCAGCTCAACTATATTGGCAGCCATTATATATCGTGCCCTCCTTTGGTAGCAGTTGCCCTAGCCGATGACCCACCGGCTGATGAAGATGGCGACGAGAATCATGACGAGCAAAGGGACTGTTATTTTGAACATTGCTGCCAGCCAATCTGGGACACATGCAAATAATGCATCCAACTAGGTGTTTTATGTGATATGTTGTGTTTCCTTAGTCATCCTTTCATGTATTGTTTGTATCCCCCTGAAAGCCTCTGTAAGTGTCCCATTGGTTGCATCGTTTGTGGGTATTGTGGTGCAACATGTGCTTCTGATCTTGTGGCACATGCTGCCTTTCATAGCAGTCATGAGGTCCAGCACGTGCCTATTCTGTAGGATCATTAGACGCAAAGCTCTGAGCTCTTTTCGGACTGCATTTAATCCTTTTTCAGTTGCATTAGCCATTGGAGCATCTCATAACACGTGATTTGAATCCATTTTGTGTAAGCTGCCGTTTGTACCCCAAGAAGTAGGAGTGAGCTGAAGAGCACGGACGCTTTGCTGAAGAGTCTTAAATGTTGTGGGATAGCGTCCAAGCTCTGGGTGGATTCTGCTGAGATATAGTTGCTGGCCCTCTTCCTCCTTTTTATCTTTGGTTGTTCCCCCCACATCTTCATGGGTCCAGTTATTTTATCTTTCCATTTCTCTGTGAATAGCTTGTTGAATGGTACCAGATCTGCATGGGGTACCACCAAGGCAGGGATGTGGAGGGTCACCAGTGCACACACTCTTCCCCAGTCTCGTGGCAGTTGGGCATACGGTCTTGTCCCACAGGCCCACCACACGTCCATCACTGCAGCAGTCCCCTTCTGCAACTCTGCAATGCTCATAGTCACCCACAGCTGGTGTTCATCCGCAGCGACACCGCCCCGTTTGCTCTGAAACAAAAGAATACTGTGCAAGCGGCTTTGTGTAGACTGGGCAGTGTTTTTCATCTATCCAGGTTAAGGCATGTATGTTATTATTCCATATTTTCCTACATCTATTTTCTTCACCACTTTCTCTTCAAACACCACCAATCCTTCTGCTTGGCACTGTACCATTCTTCTTTACCATTTTCTAATGTAATACACCAAACATTGGATTTGCATCAGGGGCCTGGTGTGACACCATGGAATATCATGTCATGTTGCACTCTTACAGAATATTCGCATATTGGCTGTGACAACCTGTTTTCCCCTTTCTCTGTGTTATATTCCAGGATCATGCGCTTGGTAGTTCCACCCTGGGCCAGGAATTCAAGTTGCATATAGTTATCAGAGTACACCCCATCCCGATCTATCCAGGGAGGAAGGATAGCTCAGGGGCAATGTGTTTGTCTTTGAAGCAAGACCATGGAGCACAATGCAGGTTCAAATCCCGCTCCCAGGCTTAGGAAACCCTTCTGGTATTACGTACATTATAAATGAACATTTTTAAATACTTACATCCATTTTACGTCTATGGTGTGCCCCTGAAAGAGCCCTCTGGTTTTACACAATAACATATGCATCAGACATCCCCCTTCCTTTACTGTTACTTCTTGTGAGTTGTGGGATGAGTGAGCACACATTGCAGGTACCATTAGTGTTCTCTCCCCCACCCATTTCATCTCTCTGTAATACACGATTTCAGAGGTGATGTCCCCTCATTCACCAATAGCATTGTAAAATCCTTCAATACTAAATGTTAAAGGTTTTTTTTATAACGCGCACAGGTGCGACGCTCGGAGCTCTGGTGTTTCAGCAGAAAAATAAGGAGGGGAGAGGGTATGGTTAGTGGGAGGGGTGGGAAAAAGAGCAAGGGAGCTGTGATGTACTGTTGCCAGCTTCAGTTCGGATGAGTACTTCACTGAGCCTGGTGCGAGATTCGGAAGCTGCCATCGTGTGGTGTTGTGCAAGGTTATGTGGGCAATGTCTTGTTGCAGTGTTGAGAAGTATGTGCGGTTTGCTGTGCTGAGGAGTTCTGGTTGTCTTTAGTGCAGTATGTGAGAGGAGTATGCGAAGTGTTGAGTGTTAGTATTAGCTTGCCCAGATGCGAGTGAAGGCTAAGCAACACAGTTTGCCCAGAGGTGACAAATGGCTGATTTACGCAGTTCACCTAGATGTGGAAAATGGCTAACTAACACAGTTCACCTAGATGTGACAAATGGCTGATATTTGCATTTCTGTCTTGCTGCAACGCAAGCCAGTATTTACATTTCTGTCTAGATGTGACGCTATTTTCAAAAATAAAGGGTATAGCCCAATAATCTAGGGTCCTGTGGGCTAAATATATAGTACAATACAGGAAATGAACCCATAGATGGAGGATGACAACCTATACATTTGTTTCTTCCTAAATAATAACAAATGATTTAATCTTTTTTACTTTGACACAAAAAAATGTAATAATATTGCATATCTAAAAAACACCCAATGGTGTAGAAATAATTAGAATATAAAACACAATTAATACCTTTTTCAAGCCTGGCTGTGTTGGCACAATTCCTACACAAAAGATCTGAACCTCATTTGCCACCGACAGGGTTCATTCTAGAGTGTGCACGTCTTGCAATGACGGGCATTTATTTCCTATACAAGCAGACTTTATATAAACAAAGGTGTGGTGCAAGCATGGGGGCGACTTTTGCCCCGATGTTGCAAATCTTTTCATGGCAGACTATGAAGATAGGTTTGTCATTGGACCAAACAGTCTCCTTAAACAACAAGGAGCTTTTTGCCATGGCTTGGTGGCGTGGTACAGGTATATCGATGACATTTTCATTGTATGGAGAGAAACTAGTATGTCCTCATAGCCTTTAAAAACTGGCATAATACCTGCAGCGAGGAGATTAATTTCAATGAATGAAGTTGAAGTAAGTTTTTTGGACTTAATGATCAGAAGAATTGACAGCACCTTGGTCACTACTCTCTATCGGAAGCCCACCGATAGAAATACTCTACTTCATTTCTCAAGCTATCATCCGGTGGGACTTCAGCAAAACCTTCCCTATGGTCAGTTTTTGCGAGTGCGCCGTAACTGTTCTGAGGAAAGGGAATTTGACAAACATCCATTGTTCCTGAAGGACAGATTAACCTCATGCGGATATCCGAGGAAGTTGGTGAAAGACAACTTAAAAAGGGTATCCAACACGAATAGAGACATTTGCCTGACTCCCCGGAATAAACGGAAACAAGATCATTTGGTGTGTGTCACTACCACCAACCCTATGAGCAATGATATAAAAAAGATCATTAATCACAACTGGGACCTAATCAAACAACCAGGGTTCCCAAGTAAGAAACCGATGTTTGCCTTTAAAAAGAGCAAAAACCTAAAACAGCAACTGGTACATACTTACCCAGAAAAACATAAGGATCCCACATTGTTGAATCAGTGGGGCCTACCCCCCATTGTAGGGCATTATAAATGCGGGAAATGTGTGGCCTGTCCTCTGACAGAAACCAGGACAGAATTTATCCACTGGACTTTTAATTGGCAATTGAAACATCATACAAATTGCAGAACTAAAAATGCCATTTACATTATCATATGTCCATGTAAATTGCTGTATGTAGGAAAAACCACACGCGAAGTAAGGCAGCGCATCGGGGAGCACAGGAGCTGCATTTGCAATAAGGTAGCGGACAAGCCACTGGTGGAGCACTTCATACGGTTGAAACATCAAGATACAAACCTTAAATGGTTTGTTCTCCACACTGTTAGTCCATCAAGAAGAGGGGGCTATACAGCAAACATACTACACAAAATGGAACAACGATGGATTTATTCCCTAAATAGTGTTAAGCAAGGGCTAAATCTATCAGTGGAATGGAATACCCTCATCACCCATTAATTATACTGAGTACAGATTAGGCTTAGTATCTCAGCTGGACCCCTTGAGTAGCATGAAATTGAAACCCCTGAGATGGGGGTGTGGATCACAATTGGGTGAAACTATTCACTATTCCTCTTTCGCTGGTCTACCCGCTGGAAAACTTAAAATCTGCAAATATATTGAACATGTGATAGAAAGTCAACATTATTGTACAGGTAGCCCGAGGAAGTTATATCATTTGGGCGCGTCACACTGTGACGTTGTGTTGATGATTCTATTGTATACTTCAAAAGAAGCCTCCAACTGGGAGCACAATAGTTTGGGTATAATTTGTATATACACACAAATTGGATATCCATACCGGCACAGCACATAGAAATATATACAGAAGCCTTCTATCTATATAGAAAGAGCAAAAATCCTGATTCGTAATGTGAGAAACCAGTCCTGTTTCTATGCCTATAGTAAAAGGCAAGCCGATCAGCTGACAATATAAACAGGATTTGGCGGCGGTCGCGTTCACTGTTTACCATTGAGGGGAAGCGTTACGTGAGAAGCAGGTAAGGAAGGGCATTACTTGTGTGCAGAATCTCGCCTTCGCACATAAAAGGGAATGGATGCATGTTTGCGAATGCGGTCAGATTGTTAGTGTAACTGCTGAACAACTACAGACATGCGAGGCTATGAGAAGCTGTGTTCAGGCCATAGAGGTTGTCGCGTGTCGAGCATGTAGTTGCGTAGCCATGATAGGTCGTGTGTGGTGCTTTAAATGGTGCCATGCATCTATTATTTACTTGCAGAATGACGAGATTTAGTTGTCACACTTTAAAAACTACTGCCTATTTATGACACAGTCGCGGAGCTAAGACAAGCCGGGCACTGTAAACTAATGCGGGAAACACGATAGAATTCAGCAATGCTTACGAACTTTGGCAATGTGTTGATGTCGTTTGTGGCATAGACATATAATGGTGGAATTTTGAGACGCAGAGAAACAAGAAACAAGAGAGCCCACCATTGTTACAAAAATGATGTACCACGAGTGTGGGGTGAATATTTAGACAATAAAACTTTGAGTGGGGCATAATCAGTCTAAGAAAAGAAATGCAGGAGCATATCTGATATTGGTGACTTTTTCGGCTCCTTCGATATGCATCTAAAAGGCATTTACATAATCTTCCTCTAGGAAAGATTTCTGAAATTTAGCGTCTACTTTGTGAAGTCCGCGGAGTCTTGAAAGTAAAAAGGCAAGAGTGGGACATTTCCCATTTCGAACAAAGTGACCACTACAACAAGGTGAGATGGCATGAAGAGATTGTGAGACGGCCTCTAGGCTAAACGGTGAAAAACCAAAATAAGCTATTTTTTAAAAATATTGGTTTAGGTGTATGCCAAAAAAGTTGAGGATTCTATATCGTAAGAGTTTGGTGTGCTAAGGATACTATGCACACGACTAAAAGAAGTCCTTTTAAAAGATTGGGCTGTTGAGACACTTCGAGCGAACTGCTACTTGGTGTTTTCCGAGTAAGTGTATTTGATTGGTCAAAAAAAGAAAAATAGATAATCTTTGATGTATTATGGTTCAGTGTTGGACTGTATGTTGTGGACGGCGTCCTTATATGGTTGTTCTGATTATTTAAGGATTCCTAGTAGGGCACGTACAGGATTTATCCATTTGGTAGTTGTTTTTCATATCTCTAATAAAAGATGAAAATGTATACAACAGTATGTTCTATATGTAGACATTTTTACCCATTAATAGTGTGTGATGGAATTAGGAGGATGACACAAAGGAAATATGTAATCAAAGTTTTTTATTTCCATTGTTTTTAGGCAATTTGACCCACCCTGCTAGATCGAAAGGGATGTTATTGTTGTTCCTGTTGTTTGTCCTGAAGTGGGTTGGTGTATATAGTGGACTGAGTAAAGTCTAGAAAATACAACCCGAAACACTTGTCGACTTACTGCCTAATGGGATATAGGCGGTTATTCATATGTGAAGATTGTAACAAAAGGATTGAATACCGAACAACAATATATTTGTACACTGGAGTGTGACCAAAATCAATTGGTCATAGAGTTTTTGTTGCATGAATGTTGGTTTGAAAAAGAGATATGAATGGTATGTGGGGTTGAATGTTGTGGATCTTTTGAAAAGGTATTAATTGTGTTTTATATTCTAATTATTTCTACACCATTGGGTGTTTTTTAGATATGCAATATTATTAACATTTTTTGTGTCAAAGTAAAAAAGATTGAATCATTTGTTATAATTTATGAAGAAACAAATGTATAGGTTGTCATCCTCCATCTATGGGTTCATTTCCTGTATTGTACTAGATGTGATGCAAGCCAGTATTCACATTTCTGTCTAGATGTGACGCAAGCTAGTATTCACATTTCTGTCTCGATGTGACACAAGCAAATATTCAAGTTTCTATCTATATGTGACGCAAGCGAGTATTCACATTTCTGTCCAAATGTGACGCAAGCCATTATTCACATTTCTGTCTAGATCAGTGGTTGAAGTGAAGGGGAACGGTCGGGAGTGCAGTTCTACTACTTTTATTTTTTACTATGAACCGTTCAACTACCTTTTGCAACCATTTTCACAATTCTGTGTGAATTTAAAGCACTTCTTTCCACCTTACCACCCAATAGCAATTACAGATACATTGAGATATGTTTCAACTCAATTGCCTGTCATGCAGAATGGCTGCAACCCTTGAAAAATGTGTTGCATGTTGCTCCCCTCCCAGGTCACAGTTCCACTACTTTTTTTGGTACACTTCTACCACTGGTCTAGATGTGATGCAAGCCAATGTTCACATTTCTGTCTAGATGTGACACAAGCTAATATTCACATTTCTGTCTAGATGCAACACAAGTTAGTATGCACAATTCTGTCTGGACTAGCTAGCACAGTTAGAATACAATCCACCAGGATGTGAAATATTGCTAACTAACAGTTCTACTAGATGTGAGACATTGCTAGGTAACACAGTTCACAACGCAGTGAGTCTATATTGGGCAACAGTTGCTAGATAGAAATGGGTACATGCAGGCTACAAGCTCTTGGGTGGTGGGGGAAGATAAGATATTAGAGGCTTGGGGCAGTTTGGTGGGGTGCAGTGATTGCTGTGCCTCCTGTCTGTACCACAATTACAGTGTCTGTCGCTGCTGGTTGACAGCTGCCTGCTTCCTGCTTCTCTGGCACACACCGGCGGACATCATCTGTAGCTGCTTCTGTAGGAGCTGCCCTTTGCCTTGGGGCCCTTGGCTGCAGGGGCTGCAATGGGCAGAGGGCTGCCCTGGGTGTTGGCACTGAATAGGGCTGCAGGCCCAATCACTGAGTTCTGGGGGTGGGAGGGAGGTGGCAAAATGAGGGTGTTAGCTGGGGGGAGTGGGTGCAGTAGCGTGAGAAGGAACCAAAGGACAAATACATTATTTAAAAAAATAAAGGAGACACTGGGAAGCCCAGAACTCACCTCTGCCTTGAGCCAGGACCTTAAGACGCTTGGGTGCAGGGGGAAGAAACCCTCGTGGATAGAACTATGGTCTACCAACCACAGAGCTCGGGCTGGAGGGGGCGGGAACAAAGAACTGGGTGCCGGGGAGCCGAGGCAAGGGGAGAGCACACACATCCTCCCCCTGATGGGCACCTGTGTGCTTTTCAGTGTTGGTCGCCCGACATGTAGGTCGCTGAACCTGGCGGGAGATGTAGCGGAGAACATTTGTCATCTCTGTCAGATATGCTTTCATTTAATCTCAGACTATTTCTGAGCTAGGGTTAGCATCTGGAATTGAATGTGTAGGAAGGAGAGATGCATGCATATTCCTACATCTTACAATTATGTGCAGAGTCAAGTGATGATCCATAATGGGTGAGTTACGCAGAGCAAAGAGTGCAAGGGGGAGTCAAGAACACCAATTTTCGCACAGAGAAGGGGTTAGCTTTGCCAAGCGCCCTTTTAGTAAGCCATTGGGGCGTTCAACAATCCTGTTTGCCAGCAGACGGTTCTCGTCAAAAAGGTCATTGGCAAAGTGCTGACCATTATACGAGCTCGTCTCCTCACACACTGCCCATCTTGGGAACACTTCCCTCACCAAGAACTTGGCAGCACTTTTTGCACAGGGTCCCGCCTAAAGACAACATGAGAAAGGACAAACAACTAACATGTACCTGTAGGAGACACATCATTCTTGCATGTAAACAAAGTCAATGTGCAAGTCCCAAAGGGCCCTCCCGGCTGACGGATCATTGCCCGGATTGTCTTCAATGTATGACCAGACAAAAACTGTTGACACGCCACACAGTTCCCCATGAACTCTGTTACTCTCTCATGAACATTTAGCATGTACCATCCTTCATTCATTTCAGCTGCTATACTTTCTTTGGATGCATGGGTGGGGAAGTGCAGCTGTTCTACCGCTACAATTAGCAATTCTCTCTGGCAATTACAGGCATCCCTGTGCTATTCTGTTGCCAAATTAAGTCAGTGGGTGAGAGTGAGCACCCATGCTGTATCCATAACTCTTTTCCTTCTCTCAGTGCTTCTCCTTGCATTTCTATAATTTGGACAATGGGTATTGTGTTGAAGCTTTCCTCTCTCTCCTCCTACCCACCCACCTTTGTACAGCCATGAGTAGAGCTCTTTCTTTTGCTCCTGGGTACCTTCTTATACTTCCTTCAGGTAGATAGGATGTTTCTTTCGCTGCTCTGTTAGCCATTTTGTTTACTATTGATATTCTGTCTTGTTTACCTGCATGGGTGGCACATTCTATTACCATTTCTAGTGGTACTTTTAGGGCCTCAATTAGCTGTGTGAGCAGCTCTGCATGTTATACCAGGGACCCATCACTCCTTCAGAACCCTATCCTTTCCCATTGTGCCAATCCTGAATGTATTGTTGGTGTAACATAGGCAGACTCGGAAAAAATATTAGCTTCATGTCCTTGCATCATGTTTAATGCACTGATCATTGCTACTAGTTCTGCTGCCAGTGGTGAATAGTGGGAGGGTAGTCATTGTTGGGATGCTATTACATTTTCTCCATTCATGCTGCACACCACTGCCACTTCAGTATGTCTCCTCCCTGTCTCCAGGTCTATACTCGATGACCCTTCAGCATAAACCATGTTTGCCCTTGCTATTTCTTCCTCCTTTATCTGTATGTTCCCTTCCATTCTGTCCATGTGTGCTTCACAATCAGGCATGTAGTCTCCTTCCTCTACAGGTTCTGCTTTGTAGGTAGCTGGGTTGACCAAATAACACGTCACCACTTAAATGGCTGGGTCTGTCAGGATTACCTCATAACTGGATGCCCTCTCATAATTGGAGGCAATAATAAATCCAATCCGGTGCCCTCTCCAATGCAATATGCACTGATTAATGCTAGATCCCTCCCAGCACATGCCACAGAAATTCACAACCTTATCATCAATTTGGACATTGATGCCATAGTCATTGCGGAAACATGGCTCCATAAACCATCAGGACCGGCACTCTCCCTAGCCCTCCCACCAAGATACACCATCGTCTGGGAAGATAGACCTACTGCCAAAGGTGAGGGAGTAGCCCTCATAGCTAAGGAGACTCTAGCAGTAAGACAAACCATCTCACATCTCAGTGAGAACGGCGACTCCCTTGCAATCAAGATCGCTATCTCTCCCAACACCACCATTGCTATTCACATAGCTTACCGCCCGCCAGGACCAATAGCAGACTTCCATGATCATCTAATCCATCTCCTGGGGGAAAATTTGAAAACCACCTCCAAAGCCATTCTTTTGTGGGACTTCAATCTGGGAGTCAATGATCAGAAAGATAAACCATCAAACTCCCTAGCTAAAGCTCTTCAGGAACTTGGCTTCCACCAAAAACTCTTCGATCCCACCAACTGCAAAGGGCGCACCCTAGATACGGTAGTAGATGATAACTGCGGTGTCGACGTCAGTTCCTACTCCGACCCCTTGGACTGACCACCACCTTATCCACTTCCTCATCCCGACCAGCTCCAACACAACGAAAACTCTCATGCCTGTCCCACCTGCTCTAGCTAGATGTGCACGTAACCTAAGCAAAGAAAGGATCCATCCCTACCTAGATACTCCAGTGCTCAAGCACCCACTCTCATCAGACCCTTCTGTGCTGGCTGATATCTACAATACCACGGTCAAAACAGCTATTGCCACCATTGCACCGCTAGAGAAGAAAAAGGCAAAAAAAAGAAAACACTCTAATTCTTGGTTTTCCTCTGAAATGAAAGCACTATCTGCCCTCAAGTGCAAAGCCCTGAGCAAATGGCAAGGATCCCCACAGTACTCCACGCTAACCGCCTACAGAACTCTAACTACTCAATACAAAAAAGCTATAGCCCTAGCAAAATCCTCATCTTACAACAATATGATCACTAGCACTACCTCAGAATCTAAAGAGCTCTTTGCTGTCTTTAAGGAACTATCCACACCAGTCACCAACTCACAAGAAGTCGTTAAAGACGAAGCATGGTGCACCAGTGTACAAACAGCCCTGATTAATAAAATTGAACTCTTACAGAAAAAGATC
Source organism: Ambystoma mexicanum (assembly GCF_040938575.1). NCBI lineage: Eukaryota > Metazoa > Chordata > Amphibia > Caudata > Ambystomatidae > Ambystoma > Ambystoma mexicanum. The sequence goes on along the minus strand of NC_090932.1, from coordinate 1,173,006,441 downwards.
AATGATCATCACAAAGACCTACCCAAATACAACATGACAGCAACTTATACGACTAGCAAGGACGCAAAAGAGAAAACACTCTTCTCGTTTAGGGAAGTAACTGAGTCCGAAGTACTGGACATCGTACGGAAAATCAGACCATCCAATTGCAAAGGCGATGCTTGCCCATCCAGGTCAAAGAATGAGCAGAGACCTTCGCCCATTCCTTAAAACTTTCATTAATGCCTCATTCAACTCTACCACAGTACATGCATGCCTAAAAGAGGCATGAGTTCTCCCACTTCTGAAAAAACCTTCACTGGACCCTGAGATAGCCAACAACTACAGACCACCGTCCCATTCCTGCTGAAAATTCTGGACAAGGTTGCTTATACCCAAATTCAGCAGTTTTTGGAAGCAAACAGCATCCTAGGCAAGAGGCAATCAGGCTTCTGCCCGGGCCATGGGACAGAATCTTCCCTTCTTGATCTCAAGGTACAACTCAGTGGCATTATGGACAAAGGCAAGCCGGCACTTCTCCTCCTGCTAGATCTATCAGCTGTGTTTAAGCTCGTTAACCATGATTCCCTTTGTAAAAAACTCAAAAATGCTGCCCACTTCTCCCCTAGACCCATAGCTTGGATCTCGTCTTCCCTCAAAGGGAGACTTATAAGGGTCTTCTCGGACACTGCTTGCGCAGGACCCACTACCATACACTGTGCACCTGCAATGCAACCACCCTATATAATATTTTCACCTTACCACTCTTCAATGACTTGGACAGTCGCAGCATAGTGTACACAAACTATGCTGACGACACCCAAGTCTTACTCCCCCTAACCGGCTCCTACGAACAAGACTCAGCTGCTCTAGCTAGCATTTACACAGCCATCCAGATATGGATGGTAGCAAATGGTCTTTATCTCAATGGAGAAAAAACAGAGATCCTCTTGGTAGGCACCAAAGAGACGCTCAATAAACTCGACCCCCAACATTGACAATACGCCTAAAACCTTAATAAGCTACAAGTTATGCAAAACAACACCCTCAGGGCAGCACTGAGCATCCCTAAAAGCGAACACCTCTCTCAGGCGAGAAGAGATGTGCACTGGCTGTCAGTCAAAGAGCGCATCCTATTCAAAACCATGGCCATCACACACAAGTGCCTCTCCCACACTGCCCCCCTATCTATCTGAAAAGATCACCCCATCACATCATCCAGACCCATTAGAAGGCACCACTCCAACCAGATCTACGCCCCCTCCTTCAAAAGAACTAAAGCAGGAGGTTCCAGCTTCCAACATATAGCCCCCAAAAACTGGAATGCCCTTCCCACAGCACTCAGAAATGAAACATCATATGCAGTCTTCTGTAAAGTGCTGAAAACCAAACTCTTCAATTAATTATGCTATGTAGACCTACCACCACTTGTCTGTAATGTTAAACAGCTGCAGCACTCCTATGTAATGTTAACAATATATCACTAATAACTGTCTCTGTTACTTGTCGTGGCTCCACTGTAAGCTTGAACCCGTTTTATCTTGTTCCACTGTAACCAAGGAACCTGTATTGTCCTCTTCCCTGTTGTCATTATTGCCTGCATTGTCATCTAACTGTACCCATCTCGCAACTAAGTAAGCATACTGTAACAGCACCACGATGCTCAAGGGCTGTTGTGCGCTTTATAAATTTAAATAGATAAATAAAAAGAAATAAAAAATACTGGATCACTGTGCTTGGCATTTGTACGTTTCACAGGTCCATCTGTATCACCCTGTTAAAAATGCTAGGTGACTCACAGTACCACTGTCAGCAACCCAAATTGATCTGCCCCCTCCTTGATGACGTCATCTACCAGAAGGATCTGTTCCTTATTGACATACGTTCTCTCGTGGTCCCTTATAGACATGGTCCTGGTGGATTCACAAAAGTATGGGGACTTGACAGGTAATCAGCCATAGACCTACAGGAGAGGCTGCTGGACCAGCGGCCAATGGTGGCAGTATATTCAGACAGTGGAATCTGCTCTCAAAACAGGACACATATGGAACAGCAGGGGGCGCTCTATGGTGGAGGATGCAGCAATTCTGGGCAGGGTAAAATTACAAGAACTGCAAGATAGAGTTCAGGGGTTTAAAGCATCTCAATATATCTGTCAGGGACAAGAGCATTTACAGGGGGTGTGGGGGGTAGTGACACAAGATTGGGGTAGAGAGCAGGGGCACATGCACAGCAGAGATTCCATAGTGCTCTTGCAGTCTCTGGCCACTGTGCGGTGCCGAAAGCATTCAGGACTATTTGCTTCTGAATTTTGATTGGTGAACATGTGTTTGCGCATTCACACCGCGTTTACACATGCACGCAGTATTTTTCCACTGTAAATCCAAAGGTGTGATGATTTACCAGAGGCAATTGCTGCACACATCTGCAGTTGTGATAGCAGGAAATTACCTCATCTGGTGGTTGGGATATTTTCAGAAGCTAGCAGTCAGCAGCTCAGAGGTGGAGCACATGATGACAGGGCCTTTTTTTGAGGACAGCGATAATCCTAAAAACTGTTTTGTATTATATATTGCCATCTGACGTGCTGTGGGTTCGAGACTGGTAACCAAGTGGAAGGGCTCTCACTAACTTGGTGTAATTTTGAGGCTTAGCATCACTGGAGCCTTAGGAAGTAGACGGTATCAATACGTCATGGGAAAGCTCCATTTCCCAATTCTGCAGCGATCAGAGAATCACACTTCAACTCATTTCACCAAAACTCTGCTTCGTGCATTTGAAGCCTTGTCTTTAAGAGAGAGTATATCTGGTGCTAGGAGGTGTGGAGCGCCTGCGGAGAGTCCAGTCTCTCTCCAGTCACTCGACAGGAGATTGAGAGGAGAACACAAGATGCAGTGGAAAGGGGCGAAGGACGAAAGCACAGGAAAAGTGGAGCTGGGCATGGTGGACGAAGGCTGGAGTTTCCGAAGCAGACAGAAATCGTGGGCAGTAAACGGTCAGATGGAATTCCCCGCTCTAGATGTCTCTGGAGGGAGGGCCGAAAAACAGCCTCTGCACCAAGTAATGAGTGTATTATCAGTTTGCATTAATGCCCCGCAGACAAATGAGCAAGCCGCTTGTCGAGACCATTGTGAACATTGTGAACATCGTGCCCCCTCTAATGGCCCCCGAATAGCCCCACCCAGTTTGGAGACTTGGAACTGATGCGGGCACAGGAGGGAGTTTCCCCCTCTCCCACTGCAGCTCCTAAATCACAACCATTTAATGTTTCTGTTTTTGGAGGGGGGGAAGAGAGAGTGGGCGAGGAGTGTGGGTGAGCCCGGTCGAGGATAGAAGTGACGCCATGAAAAAGTGCACGGTAAAACTAGAAACTCAAAAGTCAAATCCGGTGGTGCTCCCCGGCCAGAGCCTACCTGACCTGGCTGCCCCCGGAGGAGGCAGACACTGGTAAAAGTATTGGTCGCCAACCTAGGTGACATTGAGCAATGCCAGAGTCTTGGGACAATGGTAGAGGTCTTGTTTACACCGAGCAGAGATGTGGAAAATGCTGTATATTGCCTGCACAAGGAAAGCGTCCCCAGACACAAAATGGGCATAAGGAAGTAGTGCAGAAAGTTGGGCTTTCCTCCTTGGTCAAAAGAAAAGAGCCTGAGGAGTGTGATCAGAGGAGGGGTGCATTGAATCCCCTCACAGGAAGAGAAACATCGGATTTCCTTAGAAAAAGTATTGCTGTCCATCACAAACAGATATGACAACCAACAGAAGTAGCGGATTTGACGGACATAGAGCTCTTGGAAGGACTTGAGGTCATTGAGAAAACTGGATAGCTAGGCTCTGCTGTGAATCCTGTAATAAAGCAGGTTGTTCCTGCTATCAGACTATCCAAACAGCTCAACGTTACAGCGAAAAAGAATATGCGCTGCCATGCCACACAAAGAAAAGTCGCATTGCAATTTCAGTCCCTTACGACCCCGCAGGAGCATTGTGCAAGTCTTGGTTCATACACCTCAATTGACATGGAAGTAGCCAATACTAGTACTCCAAATCGTCAAGAACTCATATCAGTAAAAACAATGAGAATGGAATTAGGAGCCTCCTTATGGAACAACATCAGTAGAGTTCAACATAAGATCCAAATGGTGGACTCTAGAAGCCTAACACCTGTGAACTCAAGTAAAAACTCAAATGACTTACCATGACCAGAAAGATCAAGAGACTCCACATCAGAGGAGAGTTTGGGACTTGAGATCTCTCATAATGAGTTTGAGGCAACCTTGAGGGAACTGGGAAAAGAAATGCCACTGACAAACTCAAAAGGAAAATCTCTGGAGTGTGCGCTATGCGATTCCTCAACATCATATGCCTCAACTGTGGCATCATTTTTATACTCCAGCTTTGAACCTGGGACGGCCGAGCAATAAGAGGTGGGCAGGTGTGGCAGCCTAATTGGGAAACCTAGAAACACTAATTCATCTTCAGATATGTTTACTCAAATGTCGGCCCTGTCCCTTGCAGTGGCTCTGTTTCTCAAGTTGTACGACTATATTAATGACAACTTGAAAGATCAAGCAACCTTGATGGCAATGATGCACACAAAAATAACATTTATCGAAGGTTATATTACGGCTATGAAGGAAAAGGTAGCAATTGCCTTGAAAGGGAGTGTGCAAGGAATGTGCGATCACTCACAAAACACTGTCATCAATGCTGTCCAATTTTGGAGGCGGGTATGGTGGGAGCCAGCGTAATCTTAATTCCCTCAGTGACTACCCACGACCAGGAGACTGAGACTCCCTGTTGAGTAGAAGGGGGACCAGTAAATAGTGTAATTGAAATTCATGAAATGTGTGTAGGATCCTTAACCACAAATCTGGTGTGACAGAAAGCACAGCCGGAGCGAGTAGATGACCTCTTGATTACGGATATAGAGGAGAAAGTGGAAACGGAGATCCTCCCGGAAAGAAACCTGTAGAAATTACCAGGGACTATCCCATCTTCAGGAAAAAAAAGAAGTAAAAGACCAGGAAGAGGGGCTGCCCTTGTAGCGCCTAAAAAGCGAAATATTGTGCCGATGGTCAAATCAAACAACTCCAGGCCATTCCTGAGGAATCAAATGGCTCCTCTAATGTCTCCCAATTTGGGGAAGAGGAAAGCTGTTAAGGGGCTGAGTAGGAAGAAACAGAGGGCAGCAGCAAGAAATCTATCTGAAGAATCAAATGAACCAGACAAACTGGATGACTTACCAAGGAACACTGTAGAGAATTCAATAATGAATGTATCGGTATATTCAATCAACGACAAGTTAGAAGAGCTCTGTGAACTACTTAGTGAGGGTAATAACGGATCAGTTGCTGAAGATAACATTGAAGAAGATGACCACGATGAAAAATGGAGAGGGTTTATAAAAGTGGCGATATCTAGTGGAGAAGTTAACTTGAATAGCAGGAGAAAGGAGGTACAACAGGAGTGCCAATTCTCCATCTCTGGCGGAGAAAAGGTTGGCAAACGACAGGAAGTTTGCAGTGACGGAGAAACCCAAGGGGGAAAATGGAGAAGGGAAGCACAGTCCAAATAATTGGTGTCTTTTACCCATCCCCTGATTAATAATACAGTTTCTAGACTAACTAAGGTCAATGAGTTTGCAACGGATAAAGAGACCGCAGCAGTAAGATCCTCACAGAAATCTTTTATACCACCAGGAAAGAGACACAAAGCTTATAGTGAATATACCTTTAATCTTGAGTTTGTTGAAACTCTTGTGAACAATAACAAAGCTTCTCAGGAAGATATGAGGAAAGAAGGGGTGAAAACAGACAACTCACGATGTTTAAGACTGGAAAGTTTGATGGGCAAAATGGATAACTTCATTTTGAACAGGAAATCTGTAATTTAACTTTTCCACTGTACCCTGAATCTGCGCCAACTTTGATTGGACAACCTTGAAGTGATTGAATTTATAAGGGAGGAAAGATTGGACTTGGTATATTTACATCTATACTCGATTGTTGTAAAACAAGCATTATTGGAATCGTCCGAGAGCCTGCTGGTGTTGGGCTTTGATCTGACAGCTGTGGTGGACTTATTTTTGGATGATCTGGGAAGAAGTCCAGAGGTCAATAAAGTCGTACGATTGGGAAGAAAACACAAGTATTGGAGGGCCAGCAGTGTTTTGGACTAACCCACCCAATAGTACAACAATAGATCCGGAAAGCCAAGAGAAATGTGCACCTTTGGACTTGGTTATGACTATCTCTAGCACAGGATTGTCATCCCCGGGGCGAATGGTTGAACTCCAGAAATTGAAAAATATAACAATGCTTGAAAACATGTCTTGGTCTTGGTCTTGGCTACCGGATGCTATAATGGGAGCTAATTAACAATACCTGGATGTAAACAAGAAACCCAGAAACATATGTTTGGCAAGATGGAATAGAAGAGGGTTTTCCCACTAATTTAGGAAATGGGGAATTGACTGGTGGAGGTTTGACATTTTATGTCTCCAGGAGACATGGTTAGATGAGAAAACCAGTTTGGATGGGTATACTGTCCTCCTGAACCCGGCATTAAGAGGTCAAAAAGGGAGGCCGTCCTCTGGCCTTCTGGTAGCCATAAGAAATGGCATAGGTATGGAAGTGAAACTTGTGGAAAATGAGAATTCCCTCATTCAAAGAGTAGTGATTTAAGGGGAGGGGAAAGCCAAGAGGGCCAGCCTGACACTAATTAACGTATATTGGAATCCAAGAGTAATGGGGGCCCCAGATTGTAAGTCTCAGTAACAATTGACAAAACATATGATGGAAAGTAGTGGCTCAGTAATTATTTGTGGTGATCTGAACGCCTCATGCCTTAATAGCAAGGGAGAGGTAAGGTGAGTACGTCCATTATACGTTAAACCATCAATACAGAGAGGGCTGGCATGGATGGAGTTTATAGATTAAGAGATCTTCATATTTTAAATGGCCATTTTTATGATGACAAACCCTGTAGACCTACTTGGTCGTGTGGTAACCATGAAACATTGGTTGATTACATGTTTATTTCAAGAGACATGGGCCGCATTTTGAGGCTGGCGCAAAGGGATTACGGGCACCGGTAAGGCAACGGTGCCGGTAATCCCTTTGCGCCCTATTCCGGGGTCCCTTTGTGGGTCCCGCTAAGGCCGTCTGGTTTTACCCGCAAAGGGACCAGGGGGCAAATAACGGTACCGCAAATTGCGGTACCGGTATTTGCACCTTCCCCATTCCCATTGAGCCATAGGCTCAATGGGAATGGGGAATGGTATTTTCAATGGGGACTTACCAGTCCTGCAAAGGTCCGAATAGACCGGTAAGTCCCCATTGAATGAGGGCAGACTCAGTACCGTTATTGGAGGCTGCCATGGCACTATTAGCGCCATGGCTACCTCCAATCTCGGAATGAGGCCCCATGGTGTGGATGTTAAATAGTTTCGAAGTGATAGATACAGAGGCTAGCGACCACAGACTCCTCAAATAAAGTTGGAAAGAGAGAATTGATCAAGCGTGTGCTGTGATGAAAGTGGAGGCAGAAGTAGTGAATGGTGGAACTCGGCTATCAATCTCTAAAGATAGACTGGACCAGCTTATTGATCATGTTTCGATGAGAGTGCAGGAGAGAGAAATGGCGAGCTGGAGATCGCCATTGAACTGTAAATGGTTTTTGCAGAATTTTACCAATAAATACAACATCAGAGTGGAAAGAAAAGCATCCGCTCACATACCTATGACAAGGACTTAGCCGAGAAAACGAGAGACTTACGGAAACAGCTTCAAAGGCTTAAACCTCAAGCAACACTGGACTATAAGTCAGCCGTAAGAGTCATACAATCCAAATATCCAAATTGGGTTAAAGGGCATAAGGGGGCAATGCTCCAAAGAAATGCAGAGAACATGTTAAGAGTTATATGTAAAAAATAAACTGGCGTAATTTGGAATCTATAAAAAAACAATGAAGGAGCGCAGACTTTCAGGATAACAAATGGTGTTTCGACAGAGGAGTGGATAAAGCACTTTGAAAGCGTATATGCTGATGAGTCAGTAGGAGAGCCGGCATTATATCAGAAGTATAAGTATAATTGGTATGCTGATGATAATAAGGAAGATATAGTCAGACTAATTAAGATAGCAAGTAACTCCAGAGCCTCGTGACTGGATGGGTTAACAAACTTTGTATTAAAACAAGAGCCGGACTTATGGGCCAGTTTCTTGTGTATCTTATTCGAGGAAATGAGTGAGGGACATTCCAACATCATGGAGGTGAGCAGTTGTGGTCCAGATCTAAAAGAATGGCAATAGGGATGATCCCAAAAACTATTGCCCTATTGCCCTTCTGAATGTAATTGAGAAAATCTATGGATCTCTCTTGCTATCTAGATTAAATCAGTGGGTAATGAGGTTGAGTAGGGTCAATAGATCCCAAACAGGGATTGTGAAAGGTTTGGGAACAAGCCCGAATATTGCCATTGTGATTGTCCTCAAAGATTGGGCTCTAAAGGGTAAATCCTTATCATACCTGGCCTTTGTGGACCTGACGCAGGCATTCAACAGTGTTAGTAGGTCAAGTTTGTGTCAGAAACTGGTGAACTGGAACTGCCCGGCTGACCAATTTAAATCATTGTACAATGATACATCTCTGAGGGTTCAATTGAACGCAACAGGGTTGCTGACAGAGGAAATAAACACCTTTCGGGCCTAAAGCAGGGGTGTCTTTTGACGCCTGCTCTGTTCAACCTTTACCTGTCTGACATAGGGTTAACTAAACAAGGCGAAATCAATCGCCCTGAAAATCAGTGAAGACCAAATAGGGTGGCTTCTTTATGCGGATAATTTGATCTTGCTGGATCAGACCCAAATTGGCCTTCAGCGTCAACTGGATAAATTGGGGGAATATGAAGTTGAAAACGAGCTATCGAAGATCTTGGTACTGGATAGTTGACATAGAAAGAAAAAGCAGACATTTGGTTGGTGGCTGGGAAGAATGAAAATAGAGCAGGTAGACCTTATAAAATACCTGGGGATAAGCAAAGACAGAAGTAAAACAGTGAGTTATACGGGAAACTATCTAAAAGCTTCAGCTAAAATGATGGCAAACTAAGCTAGATGTTTGGATCGAAAGTATTGTTGATTTTCCTTGCTGCCTATAATTGAATTTTATCGAGCAAAAGTTGTCCCTACAGTGGTGCAGAATCTATGCTTTTCATCCCTAGGAGTTTGTGGCCAAAAATAGAAGGGGACTTTTGGAAACGAGTACTTTGTCTGCCAACCTCAACTCCGATCCAGGTGATTCAAAGAGATTTGGGGTTAGTCTCAATGGTGGCTTGTGTTGATTGGAAATCTCTGGCACTGTTCAGGAAATGTGTCTTCGAAATTGCGCCTCCAATTTTCATAATGTTGCATGAGGAAATGGGGTCTGGAAATGGCATTTTAGAAATGTGGGTCCCCTCTTGCAGAGCACTGCTTGAGGAAATATGTACATCAGAAAAAGAGCTAAGAGAAAACCCTGATAGAGTCAAACTAAAGATCTGGGAAAGGGAATGGATTTCTACCTAAGATTAGTCAAATGGGTGCAAATTGGCTTCCAAATGTCAAGTGAAGCGAGGGCACTTGGTTCACGACCGAAATACCTGTTAAAATTTCCTCACAGGTATTTCAGAATGGTGTTTATGAGATTTTGGTTAAACTTTCATCCAACGAAAGAGGTGACCTCAGTACGACAGGGAAGCAGACGTAGAGATAGATCATGTAGCTTCTGCAAGGAAAAGAAGAAGGTCGAGAACCTCCATCATCTCTCTATCAGCTAAGGAATGGTGGCAGATAGCATTAAGAGGAGAGAATACCTTGTTGGTTTTAGCATTAGTGACATTTTTGGAAAGAGTGTTCAGTAGAGATTTTTAGGATTGGATTTGTATATTAGAAAAAAGTCACTTTTTATATATCTGGATTGATGTTTTTATCTGTTTTCTTTTTTCTGTTTTATTAAGAGTGTTTGTCTGATAATTGTTATTTTGTTGAGTAAACGCAAAAGGTTTGTAATTAGCCGATAATGCAAATAAAAAGTGAAAAATAAAAAAGTCACCAAAACACAGAGCACAATTTATTTATGCATTTCTTTATTTATTTTAATTTATTTTATTCGCTTGTTAGGCGTTTATACAGCAAGTACATACTGTTTCAAAACGCCCACAGAGCAAAGGGAGTGATACATATTGAATACAAAACAGAGGAGGGGAAAGGAAATAAAATATGAATCTACTTGTGATTAATTCAGAACGTGCAAGTGCAGCAAGGAAAAGGGCAGACGGGGTAGGTGCTGGAGTGTCCGTGCTCGTGAGTGAGCAACATATGAAGTGCATGCTGTGGTAAGTGCTACACAATCTGGAGCGGTGTTGGGTGTAAGTGTGAGTCTCCAAGGCAGAGGGCGTGCCAAGGCAAGTGCTGAGAGTAGACAGAAGCTGGGCGATTGGGTGTGGTAGGTCAGGGCCTGAGGATGCATAAGGGCCCAGGACACCAATCACAGCAACTGTGAGATTAGCAGACGAAAGAAGATGGGAAGCAGGTGGTAAAGAGGAAAGTCTTGAGGAGCTTCTGGAATTTAAGTAAGTCCTGCTCAAGGCGCAGAGAGAGGGGAGGCTTTTCCATAGGAGGGAGCCAGCTGAAGAAAACAATCGACCTCCTGCCCTCTGTTTAGCAAAGCGCTTTACACACAAAGAGTTGGTGCCAGAAGAACGTAGAGGTCTGGAGGGAGAGTATTTAGTGAGATAAAGTTGAAGATAGTGAGGATCCCGGGCCCAGACAGCCTTGTGGAATATGCAGAGGGTTGGAATTTAATATGTGCAGCAACCGGGAGCCAGTGAAGATTTTTAGGGCAGGAGAGATACGGTCCCTGGCAATGATGCCCACAACTGTTTGGGGAATGTTAAGCATTAGCAGCTGGTTGGGGCCAGGGCCGGCGCTAGGTGTGTGCAGCATGTGCAGCTGCACTTGGCCCCGCACTCATAGGCCCTTGCCGAGGGTGCCGTTGACTCCCTCTTCTTGAAGGCTGCAGCATGGGCTGTGTACTCAGAGTACCTGAGCGCACAGGTGGCACACGCTGCAGCATGCATGGTGAAGGGGAAGCTTATATTTTTCAAAAGTGGCGCTTCTCCCTCGAGGTTTGGCTCCCTTTTGTTTCTTCAGTTGAGGCAACTTGTTGCCTGTCAACCTCCTGGTGTGACGCTGCAGAGAAAAATGCCTCATCTCAGTGGCCCAATATGCTCTGCAGGCCTCGTAAGCACTGCTGATCACTTTCCTTCTTAAAGCAGAGCATTTAAAGTGGGTGCGATTTACTAGTGATGGCCTATTTAAGAGATCATTGTTGTGTACAATGCACAGGGGCATTTTTATTTTGAAAGCCCATGCAAAGCAGCAGTTGGCTGCCTAAAATCTGTGCCTTCCTCCAGCACAATTAAACATATCGCACAAAACCGTTTTAGCTATTTGCTTTATTTCCACATGTTTTAATTTACCAAGCCAAAAAGCGTTTAAGTACAATGTAACATTTTCCTCACATTGTATATGAAGCGAGCCATGAATATTTACCAAGGATGTGACAAGGGAGGTTGTCATCCTGGAGACTGTAGGGGATATTTTCTCTGGTTCTGGCCCTGTACTGATATTCGGGGCACACGTCGATACATGTGGGTGGACAGCGTCCGCCCACTTATTTCAACGGGTGGACGCAACCCCAGTGTTTTTGAGGCCAGCATTAAAAAAAGTGTGCTCGCTCAAGTGTTCAGCTACTAGGACTTCAAACCAGGTTGTCAGGTTTCCAGTGCAGATGCTTACCCACAAGAACACATAAAAGCACCATTAAAGCGCAAGTTTCATGTTTGGATTTTGTTTTATTTGGAATATTTCATTATAAATTGGTGGGCGACTTTTATACTTTGCTAGTGTAGTTATTGGAAAGTCTCCTCTCAGATTATTTATATATATATTCAATGAAAAAACGTTCTTAAAAGAGACGTTATGGTTAAGTTGCGCTACTAAAAACCTATCAAATTCAGTAAAAAAACTTTGTTAAAGGGACGTTATGGTTCAAAGTAAAACCGAAAAACCCCTGAAATTCGGCAATTATGTAAAATAAGCAACCATAACTCGCGCCACCGTGCACTGCTAACACTAACACCCAGGACATCAAAGATCACATCACAAATATCATTGATGACATCACTGATGACATCACATGGCTGGCTCTCCCTTTTTTTCCTTTACTGACATATCTAAGCCACATAATTTTCTTCAGTAACAGAAGAAGCACTATCACCGCCGAAGTGGTCCGCTGGCGCTCAGACGGCTCTGAAAAAGGCAGAGGAGAGAGGGTGGGTTAGTGGAAATAAGTTAACATACTCCGTTGCACTATCCTCGCTAGAAAATTGTTTCACGCCCTAATAAATAAAATGAATATTTTTAATGAAGATCGGCTCGTGAGACTAATTTATGTTTTTAAAACAGGTACATCCTTCCCTACTGTCAATGCCACGATTTTCAGACCTGTCAATGCCACGATTTTAACTGCCAGGTGCAGATCCAAGTAAACAACTTCATGACCCTCACCATTTTATGGGACAATCGTCAAGGACCAATATGCCCTTATGCGGTACTAGCGGCTAGAAGCAACATACCAACCGTTATGGTGGTCTAATGCCTCGTTGTTGGAACAGCCTTCCGATTATCAGTGCGACCACAGTCCTTCTTTTATCATAAACCAACACCCTGTGTAACACAAAGGAACAGCGCGTGATTCAAGATGAACTTTTGCAGATCGACAGCAAAGACAAATGCAAATCGCTGAATATTCTCTAAACATTTGATGTCAAATAAATGTACTTTACGAAATGTACAATCTTGCTGTTTGCTTTTAAATCACAGTTTCATATTCCGAATTGTGGCGCGCTGTGTTGTGAGATGATCTGTGTTGTTTTCCGGATTCTGTATGAAGTCGCTTAGGAGCAGTGTTGGCAACTCCTTAGTAAGAAAAGTAGCTATTGGCCGTCATAAAAGTAGCTAGAAGTAGCTAAATGACGTCATAACCTAATTTGCATAATTCACCAGGTGCATAATGGGTGATTGCCAAGGGCATGGTTGTTATAGCGTTTCATTGAGCTCACCCCTTTTTTGTAATGAAAGTCGCGAATGCACAAATGCAAACTCATTACATCCATATGCATACATTCACGTGCAATGCACTAGTATTTAAATAAACCCCACAATGATTAGGTTGTTCTGTTGTCGCTTCTTAAACGTGTACTGCCATTTTTAATATGCTAGTATTTTATAATCCATAATGCCTCGTTGTTGGAACAGCATTCCGATTATCAGTGCGACCATAGTGCTTCTTTTATCATAAACCAACACCCTGTGTAGCGCAAAGGAACAGCGCGTGAGTCAAGATGAACTTTTGCGGATCGACAGCAAAGACAAATGCAAATCGCTGAATATTCTCTAAACATTTGATGTCAAATAAATGTACTTTACGAAATGTACAATGTTGCTGTTTGCTTTTAAATCACAGTTTCATATTCCGAATTGTGGCGCGCTGTGTTGTGAGATGATGTGTGTTGTTTTCCGGGTTCTGTGTAAAGTCGCGTAGGACTGGAGACGACTGGGTGCGTTTGGCTATGCACCCTATAACGTCACGGAGAGAGACGGGGAATATGAATGCTTTGATAATGTCAGGCTTAGGGGGGGGGAGATATGATTTAGTGTCGCAAAAACAGGTCAGCCAGGTCGATGGGGCAAGTGATAGGATTATCACATAATGTCGGCGCACAGCAGCCTGATTTATCGTTTGTTTAGTGGACAAAAAGTCGGGTAAGGCCCATAGGAAATTGTAATGTCAGCGGACATAAGGAGGGTTCTTAGAACACTTTCAACCTGACAACGAACAATACGAACAGCGTTCTCAGAACACCCCCATTTTGTTTAATTGCAAACATTTCAGCACCGCGAGTGTTCTTAGAACACATTCAACTTCCCAGAGTACAATACGGACAGCGTCCTCAGGACACCCCCATTTCGTTTATGTACCAACCTTTAAGGACACTGCGAGTGTTCTTAGCTCAATTTTAGCTTGCTATTGAACAAAACGGACACATACTCCGTCCTCGGAACACCCCACCATTTAGTTTATATAGAAAATTTCAGAACAGCCGTGTTGTCCGCAGACAAATCGAACACAACAAAAGCGTCTAGCACATAAAAAAAAACAGAACATTGAACCTATCTCATACTCCCCCACCCTCCCCAAACACTCTTACACACCAACACACTCCAATAAATACAATTTTTAATCCAAGTACCACCGCGCTGTCCGCGGTCGTCGGCGAATGCAAGATGGCGGGCGCCACAAAAAATCTGACGCGCTTCACGCACTACACCCTCCAATCAGCAAACACGTTGCATGTCCGCGGACATCACGCAAGCCGCTTGGCCAATCGGGGCGCTGTCCGCGGAGTGAACAGGGAAGTCCGTCCGCAGAGCGAACGGAGATATCACTAATTTTTTTGCCTTACATTTTGGTCATTTTAAAAAAAACTACTGGATGGATTTACACCAAATTTGCAAAAGCACGCTTTCCGGACCAAGCCCCCGCTCCTGCCGCAAATCTGGTGTAAATCCGTCCAGCGGTTTGGGCTGTAGGCGTGCGCAACGTTTTTTCCCATTATGTCTATGGGAAAAAACAAAAGTTTTGGGACCCTCCCTATAACTTTGCCCCCCTGGACCAAACCTCTCCAAACTTTGCAAAAAAATTCAGAGTGGGCCATATACTTTGCAAAGTTTGGTGAGGCTTCGTCCAGAGGGAGCGAAGTTATAAGCCACCCAAAAAATGCTCTTCCTAGGGAAACACCAACTTAACAATAACTACATGGACGCTACCGCAATATTTATATTTTGACCCATGTTTTCGCTCATTCCCACATACGTGGGGGTCATTATCTTGTGATGTCACTTCCTGTGATGTCACTTCATGTGATGTCATCAAGTGCAAATTAAGGGGCCCGCACTTAATTTGCTACACTTGGCACCACAAATCCTAGGGCCGGTCATGGTTGGAGCTCCTTACCAATAAATTGTGGGTGCTCTTGCTGGAGCGACAGTAAAGCTGCATTGTCATAATTGCCCAGTTCAATTGAAGACCTTATGGGACACAAGTGTTTGTTGGCACCCTTGGGTGAGTGGGTGAGTGTTCGGGCCCATTGGCACAGAGGGATCCAAAACAGAAGGCAGTTTCATTGGAGTGGAACTCCAAATTCAAGATACAATGTCCCAGTGCATTGGCCATAAGACACAGGGTTCTGAGTTGGAGGGCTTGTAAGTACAATTTTAAATGGGCGATTGTTCTGCAAATACTGACAGGTATCAACTTTATTTTTTTAACAACGACATCCCTTTCCTTTAGGGCATGAGGTGCAGTCAAGTCTTCCTCTCCAGATGATGCTCTACTTCAATGCACTCTACTTCCCCTTCTGGTGGGTGTCCGCGATCACTATTCTGCTTCTGAAGGTAAGTTGGGCCTCAGTTACGCTCTCCATTCCATGTTCCGTATGTGCCAAAGCAAGAAGCGCTCCATTATTTCGATATCATGACGCTGAGTGATGGGAAACAGACCATTAGTGCAATCATGATCACAATCACCAATAGTGTGTACAATTGTGAAACTAAACGACTCTCCACTTTAAAAACAAACATTGACTTTCATCTTGGTTCTTGGATTCTGGTGTGCTTCAGCTCACAAGGACATCTTTCATGCCAAGTTGGCACCAGCGCTTGGAAACTTGAGACTTTGGAGATTTCTTATGACAAGGTAATATTTATAATTGGTATTTTATAACGCGCTTAATACCATGTTGTTTTTAAGCGCGGGATCGGGTTTGTTGCACTGCGTTGTCTTGCTTCCAAGACAAACGCTTTGCCCCTGAGATATCTTTCCTTCACTTCCTTAGGGGAATAGAGCAGAAATCACACCAGCAGGCATCCTGGTTTACACACTGCTAATAATGCATATGTGGCACAGGTGGTGTTACTGTTCAGACCCCCGGATCCACTGTTGTGAGTCTCCGAAGAGTAGGCCCTAATTTGCCACTGGTCTGTTTATTGGCCTGGAGGCCCTCTTTCTATCTCTTTGATTCTGTCTTACTCCAGGCCCATGTGGTGTAGGGTCCAATTGGCTTCACGTTGATTACTGAAGAGAAGATCACCACAGATAGAAAATGCATGGTCCCAGATAATCATGGTGTTCCAAATGAGAAATTGCTATCTAATGTGATGTGGGGCAAGGGAAAGGTGTTTGTCCTTAGATCCCTCCCACTCTTTCTCAATCCATTGGGCGCTCCAATCAATCAATGACTACCACACCCCATGCCTCGACCAATCCTCGACTCACATGTTGTGCCACTCTAATTTCCAAGCACCTCCCATGCAAAATGACCATACGCTTGGTATGTGCCGAGAAATGCTGACATGCTTCATAACTCATAACTTAAATATTGAAGTACATATATATATTGTTGTTGTTCTCTGAAACTTTGATATTAACAGTTAATGTTGCTAAATATTTCACTAGTGGACACTGGAACCCCTTCTTCACCTTTTGAGCAGCTCTATCTCCCAAGCTGCCCATGAGGACCTGGATCCGCTTGCTCATCCATCCTGCCCCACAGCATCCTACCACATGGGTTCTGATTGCAGCACTCTGAGCAAATGGATTAAACCTCCCACAGCTTCAAACAATGACCTTCGATTGAATGGGTTCTATGTGAAAATGTCCCCTGGGAAAAAGTCGCCAGGTAGGTGACTTTTTTCCCTGCACCCCTAAAAGCCTTCTCCCAGATATTCTAGGACAGGTCAAATGGTCTATTCTAACTCCAGTCCTAGAATATTTGGGGAAAGTACTTGATTTTTCGTGGGAGTGCAAACTTGGGGAAATGTCGTCCCCTGGCGACCTTTTCCCAGGTGACTTTATCACCAGATAGCATTGAATGGACATTCTGAAAACCTGAACACTAACAGAAGCTGGGATTGGCGACTGGGATGGTGGAGGATTTTCCAGTGAGCTTGGCGCCTCTTTTTCTATGAAGCACGAAACATACAGCCACGCAGGGACGTCATTTAGGGATCACCGGTACCCCTGTGGTCTCCTTTGCTACCACCTTTTTTTTAATGCAAGCTCCTTGGCTGTGGCCAGCGCCATGTGGCTCTTTGCTTCTGGAATGGCTGGCTTTCTTGTTCAGGCCTCTTTGAAAAAACTAAAAACAGGGGTTCCACAAGTGTAACACTTTCAGCAGTGACCCTAAATAAGAACGAATAGGAATACCAAACAATGCGTCTTTCTGGAATTCTATGCAATAATTGCTAGACTCATTAAAGGTTTGTTTCAGGCACACGTCAGGGGATGAGTCACTGATTCACAAGCCGATTCATGGAATTAATGTGCGCCGAAAATTCCCGCGCAGAGGTGCCAAAACGTGCGATTCGCAGTAAAAGTGCAAAAATCGCAGTGCAACTGCGAAAATCGCAGGGAAACCAGCGCACATCGATTCATGGAAGTCCGTGCGCGAAAAAAATATTGGATGTGCGCTGAAAAAGTGCACGGCGCACGCGTCATCCAACGGCGTGCGCCACGGCTGCTGCGAAATTGCACACAGCACGGCGCACATTACAAAAGTAGGCAGAACACGGGGCGTAACACTCGGAATGGGGAACAACGCATGAAAATATGGGCGTCACGGGGGAAGTACAGGACGCAAGTGCGCGGAATGCCCACACGCTCGCATACAACTCGTATTCATGGAATCGAATAGGGCAAACCAGCGCACAATGGCAAAGACGTGCACAGGGCCAAACAAGTATGCACAAGAAAGCAGGCGGTAGCGTCCCTGCGCCTGAAATAAATGTGTGCCAAAATGTGCACCCATATACAGCTATGATGAATGATCCATACAGTGGCCCTCTAGGACAAATGAGGTGCAAAGGGGTACGACAAACACGGACACCCGCTGTGTGAAAAATAGCGTGTGCGTGTATTACAGGGTTCGAGGGAAGTTCCACACGCGATTGGCCTGGGCACATGTATTCTGGGGTGCGCGGGAGGTTTCACACGCAAATTTGCAGGGTATGTGTATTTCGGGGGTGCCGGGGAGTCCCACATGTGAATTGGCCGTGTGGGTCCTCCCAGCTGTTCCCTCTACACCCTCGACGGCCCCTGCAGGCGGCCCACACCACAGGGGACTACCCTGCACATGTCCCGTAGGCAGCCCATCCACCATGGCCATGCCCCCCAGCCATCCGACATGTCACCTTGCACTACTGCCCACCAACGCATGTCTCCCAGCACCCCACCCCCAGCATCCAGGGGCACCCTCCACCAGGCCCCCACTCCTGTCCCCCTGCACCCCCACCCCCCTGCATCCAGGGGCACCCTCCACCAGGCCCCACTCATGTCCCCCTGCACCCCCACCCCCCTGCATCCAGGGACACCCTCCACCAGGCCCCCACTCATGTCCCCCTGCACCCCACCCCCTAGCACTGTAGGGCACCCTCCACCAGGCTACCACTCCTGTCCCCCTGCACCCCCACCCCCTGCATCCAGGGGCACCCTCCACCAGGCCCCCACTACTGTCCCCCTGCACCCTCACCCCCCTGCATCCAGGGGCACCCTCCACCAGGCCCCCACTCATGTCCCCCTGCACCCCCACCCCCCAGCACTGTAGGGCACCCTCCACCAGGCCCCCACTCCTGTTCCCCTGCACCCCCATCCCCCAGCACTGTAGGGCACCCTCCACCAGGCCACCACTCATGTCTCCCTGCACCCCCACCCCCCTGCATCCAGGGGCACCCTTCACCAGGCCCCCACTCCTGTCTCCCTGCACCCCCACCCCCCTGCATCCAGGGGCACCCTCCACCAGGCCCCCACTCCTGTCTCCCTGCACCCCCACCCCCATGCATCCAGGGGCACCCTCCACCAGGCCCCCACTCCTGTCTCCCTGCACCCCCTACCCCAGCACTGTGGGGCACCCTCCACCAGGCCCCCACACATGTCTCCCTGCACCCCCACCCCCCAGCACTGTAGGGAACCCTCCACCAGGCCACCACTCCTGTCCCCCTGCACCCCCATGCCGCTGCATCCAGGGGCACCCTCCACCAGGCCCCCACTCCTGTCTCCCTGCACCCCCACCCCCCTGCATCCAGGGGCACCCTCCACCAGGCCCCCACTCATGTCCCCCTGCACCCGCACCCCCCAACACTGTAGGGCACCCTCCACCAGGCCACCACTCCTGTCCCCCTGCACCCCCACCCCCCTGCATCCAGGGGCACCCTCCACCAGGCCCCCACTCCTGTCTCCCTGCACCCCACCCCCCTGCATCCAGGGGCACCCTCCACCAGGCCCCACTCATGTCCCCCTGCACCCCCACCCCCCTGCATCCAGGGGCACCCTCCACCAGGCCCCCACTCATGTCCCCCTGCACCCCACCCCCCAGCACTGTAGGGCACCCTCCACCAGGCCACCACTCCTGTCCCCCTGCACCCCCACCCCCCTGCATCCAGGGGCACCCTCCACCAGGCCCCCACTCCTGTCCCCCTGCACCCTCACCCCCCTGAATCCAGGGGCACCCTCCACCAGGCCCCTACTCATGTCCCCCTGCACCGCCACCTCCCAGCACTGTAGGGCACCCTCCACCAGGCCCCCACTCCTTTCCCCCTGCACCCCCACCCCCCAGCACTGTAGGGCACCCTCCGCCAGGCCACCACTCATGTCTCCCTGCACCCCCACCCCCCTGCATCCAGGGGCACCCTTCACCAGGCCCCCACTCCTGTCTCCCTGCACCCCCACCCTCCTGCATCCAGGGGCACCCTCCACCAGGCCCCCACTCATGTCCCCCTGCACCCCCACCCCCCTGCATCCAGGGGCACCCTCCACCAGGCCCCCACTCCTGTCTCCCTGCACCCCCACCCCCCAGCCGTGTGATTTGCCTGGGTACGTGTATTCCTGGGGTGCGCTGGTAGTTTCACACGCGATTCCATCAGGGTATGTGTATTATGGGTCTGCGTGAACTTCCACACGCGAAACCAGCAGGGTACGTGTATTATAGGGTTTGCGGGAAGTTCCACACGTGATTGCCCTGGGTACGTGTATTTCGGGGTGCGCGGGAAGTTCCACACGCGACTGGGCCTGTGAGAGTGGGGTACGTGTATTCCAGGGGTGGGCGGGAATATTTACTCGCGACTGGGCCTGGGAGAGCGTGTTACGTGTATTCCTGGGGTGGGCGGGAAGATTTACACGGTCGCCTACAACACGCCAAAAAATAAAAGGTCCAATCCTGAAACACGTACGCCAGCATGAAGCAGGCGCACCTCCCACGCAGCATAAAAGAGTGCACAAACAACAAACAAGCTCAGACGCCAGGATGAATATACCGTTCCTAGCAGCAGTGGCCGTGGGATACCGCAGGAGGAGGAGAAGGATAGTCAGGGCCAGAATCTTCACACCCAGAACCAGTCTATTTGGTATGCCTGATGACCAGGTGTATGGGAGGTACAGGTTTCCACCACACATAATACTCGACCTGGTCAGTGAGTGGGAGGATGACCTCACATCACCCACCCTGTGCTCCCAAGCACTCAGCCCCCTGGAGAAGGTCCTCAATGTACTGCACTTCTTGGCTACTGAATCATTTCAGCGGACAAGTGCCATAGTGGGGGGCAGAGGGGTGTCACAGGCCACGCAGTCACGGTGCCTACACCAGCTGTTGGCCATCATCACTGCACGCCCATCAGTCCACAGGCACATATACCTGCCCAGAACACCTGCAGAAAGGCAGGCTGTCAGCCAGGATTTCTACAGGGTGGCACAATTCCCCAAAGTGCTAGTTGCCATTAATTGCACCCATGTGGCCTTACGTCCCCCCAGGGCATCTGAGCACATCTATAGAAACCGCAAGCACTGGCATTCCATCAACGTCCAGGTAGTATGTGATGCCAAGGGAGTCATCACCTCAGTATATGCCAACTATCCAGGGTCCACCCACGACAGCTTCATTTACAGGATGTCAACTCTAAACCGGGACATGGGAGCTGGGCGACATGGCGATGCATGGCTGCTTGGTGAGTAGAAATGCCACAGCACACGCATGCATGACAGATACAGAGTAATGCCAATACCCCACTAATGATCCCCATCGCCACCTCCCCAGGGGACAGTGCCTACCCTCTGAGCACACACATGACACCAATTCGGAACCCCATCATGCCTCCCGAGGTAAGATACAACACAGCCCATATTGCAACACGGGGCATAGTGGAGCGCACATTCGAGTGCTCAAGTCACGCTTTCGCTCCCTTGACCGTTTTGGTGGGCAGCTGTTATATGCTCCCCCAGTAGTGTGCAGGATCATAGTGGCAGTATCTGTCCTGCACAATGTTGCAACACGCCAGGGCCTGGCTGTGGACATGGTGGTGCCCCCACATCCCCAACCACATGCACGCCCGCTGCGCATGGGAGGGGAAAGGGCACGGGGTGAGGCAGCCCGTACGCAGCTGGTGGCTAATTACTTCACATAGAAAGCACACCCCTGTGGAGTGCACACAGCCCTATCACATACCATCTGACAATCAATGATGACTCAATCTGACAATTCTGATGAATTAAGGGACAGTCAACTGTCAAGAACCATAGCAGCTTGAGATTGTTTATCTGGACGTGTCACAATGTGTGCATCCCTACCTACACAAACACCACCAATGCAGTGTCATCAAAAGACACACTTCCATGCAGCAAAAATGAATACCCACTTGCAAAATACAACATGAGAACAGTGCCATGTCACCCAACCCCTCCCCGGCACGGCCACACAACACACCATGGCATGTCATGCAATGTGAGAGCAAACAAATGAATCCCCACAATATGCCCCAAGTGTCACCAACTACAGTGACCCTAATGGAAACTGGCCACACATGAAATGCTCACAGTAATGCAGGACCAACAACACACATTACCAAATACTTATCAATAATACCAATCACCTACACAACCTCCAACCTACCATAAACATGACAGTACGGAAAATTGGTAGCCTCACTACCTGATAATGCCAGCACTTCGAACACTTCCAACTATACAGTGTTAGCACCACGCAAGAGTGTAGGTGCACTGCTTACAACATGGACTCCAGTTCCAAAGTAGACCACCTTGTGAAGACATGAGAAATGGACCTGCAAATTAGGAGGATGAGATGGATGCAGAGGCACATATCAATACACCATGCAGTGTACAATACAACAACAATATGCACTAGGACTGTATACACAGTATTGGCTACAGACTGCCCACACATCAAATGGGAGTCCAACATCACCGTGTAAGTCAATGTCACTTGGGCACACCCTTTGCAAGCCCATGGAAACGGGAAGCAGGAGGGGTGTATGTCACACAAACCCAAGCATCTGACCCAAATTCAGGACAAGCCTGCATGTGCCCAGCCACAATACAGCGTATGCCCACAGGAGCCACACAAGGCAACACACTGTCAAAAAAAATCAAGATTCAAAAATCAAAAAAAAAATAAAAAAAATATCAAAAATCAAAAATGGCCATGAATGGGCCCAGGGGGGTGGGGGAGGCCACCCAGGAGGTCCGAGGACAGGGTGCACACCAAAACCCACCTGTGTGGATCTTGCGGGAAAAAAACACCTCCATGGGCTCATGGCCTGCACGGCTACCCTATTGTGGGAGAATCGCTGCTGTCAATCACCTCACCCTCTGCAGCTGCATCAGGAGGTGGTGGCACTATGGGAGGCAGCCCACGCAAAGCCCTAGTCTGGTCCTCCATGGCAGCAAGCATGCGGGTGTGGAAGGTCTGGTTCTGGAGGATAATTGTGCGTAGGTCCCCATGCAACAACTCACGGGATGTCCAGACCTCCGCTCTAGTTGCCTGCATCTCAGCTGAGAGCGTACGTGTGAGCCGCTCCAGCTGCTGTTCTGTCCTCATGTTAGCTGAAGCCTCAAGCTCAACCAGAGTTGCCCTGAGCTGACGGAGTTCCACCCTCAGGGCTTCCCTGTGGCCCTGGGACTCAATAGAAATGGCTTCCTGCAGAGTCTCCAGTGCCGCCCGCCTGTCCCTGTTGGACGCCAACATGTCCTCCCTGTGTGACTGGCTAATTGAGTCTGTTGCCTGCTGTAGTTGTTCAATTAGCCTTTCTTGGGGGACAATGGAAGTGGCCACCCTATCCATGGCCTGAGCCATCATCTTAGTTGATGCTGCCTGTTGGTTTGCCATACCGTATATGGATTGCTCCCATGCGGTATTGCCAGGTGGCGTACGGCCACCGCGTCGGCGGGCACCACACCTGTCTGGGGCAAGGCGAACTGCGCCTTGCTGTGCCGGCACTGCCTGAGGCTGCAGGACTGCATTCCCCCTCTGATCTGCTGGCCCAGGAACAGGATCAGATGTAGCGGAGTGTGACCCTGCATCCGTAACCACCAAAGGCGGACCTACCAACACTGACATCCCCATTGAGGGTTCTACCCCTGGTGCAGGTGGGTTGGACAGTACAGAATCCCTCCCAGAAACACTTACCTGCGACGGCACATAGGTCTCATCATCCGAAATGACACCTGAATAGAGCTCGGGGGAGGTGCACCCAGAGACACCCCTTGAGATGACGGCCTGCAGCAAGTGTGGGTTCTCACCCACCACCACACCACGTCCCTCACTGGTGCCCGGTCGGGCCTGAGACCCCTCCTGGGTCTGCACCATCTCCACAACCCCAGCAGTATCAAGTGCGTCATCCCCTGCAAAGACATGAAAGAAAAGAAATGGGAACAGGCATAAGCAACATGGAACACAATTAGGGCTGAGAAGCAACATAAACAGTACTTCATTGACACATGTACCACACGACTATAACCCTCCCATGCATGCACTGTCCCTGCGTATGAAGGGGAGGCAAATGGCACACATTGATGACACCAAGAAATTTGCTGCCTAGCAGTGCCATCACACATTGGCCTGTGATTGGCATGTCCAATACACATACATGACACATGCCATCACACAGGACTGAGAAATGCCTAGTGAAAGTGGTGGAATGCAGACAATCAGCCTGAATGAACACAGAATAACATGCAACTATGTTGTGGCAAGATGAGGTTGGGCTGAATGTCTACTGAATGTCTACTGTTGCCAGAAGGGATACTGCAACACCCAAATCCTGGTGCGCAGAATGTATTGGATGAAGCACATGGGTGACCCAAACCACTCAGGCACACACCCCCTCACCTGGCACTCAATCAGAAGCACTCACACACACACCGTGCACATGGATGACACACACATGCATGTGCACTCACCGGACAATGCCTCGTAATCTGGCAGGTCTCCCACACCTTGGATCTGTTCCTCCGTGACGTAGGTCCCAGCAACATACTCATGTGGAGTGAGTTCTATGTCCTCTGCCGGAGACCCACCTCCAGTCACTAGAGTTGCGGCATGACTTGAGGCCAGCTTTTTCTTTGCCCTGCGCTTAAGGTCATTCCAGCGCTTGTAGCAATCATTAGCTGTGCGCCTCACGAATCCAAGGGCACTTATGAGTTCCGCAATGGTCTGCCAGTGTGCCTGACGTTGTGCAGGTGTGGTCTTGCATCCTGCAGTAATCACCATTTTGCTGTCATGTGCGGACACATACTCCACAAGTGCATCAAGTTCGGCCTGATTGAAGCTGGGCTTCCTTGGTGGGCCGGACTGTGTAGCCGTGTCTGGGGCATCAGCCTGTACTGGACGAGCACTCTTCCTCTTCCGCTTGGAAGGTGGTGGTGATACTGAGTGTCCTATGCCGCTCTGGACACTAGGGGCAGGAGCCCCAGTGGACTGTGGACTAGGAGTGTGGGAATGAACACTCACCATGGGACTTGGTGCAGGCATTAGCTGAAGTGTGATGTAGTCAGGGGGAACGTCAGCAGGATGGACTAGGACCAACACTGTCCTAGCTGGGACACTCAGAGCTGGGGTGGATGGAGCCGCAGCTGCCCCTGCAGCCTCCCCACCCTGCCTACTCGGGGCAGCAGATGACATAGCTGCCCCTGATCCACGTGGGCTGGTGACACCAACGTGCACCGCCACACGTGGCCTAGACCTGCTGACCTGCAAGTCAGCCATGGAGTCACCCAGTGCCAGGTCTGGTGCCACAATGGGCTGGTCCAACAAGGGCTGAGCAGGGATGGTGTCAGCCACGTTACCCTCAACCAGGGGGGGGGCATGGGTGTCCCTGACTGGTCACCCACACATGGGGGCTAGGGGCACCCTGCAAGTCCTGGCCACGTCCCCTACCGTATCCACCACAGCCACCTATTGTGGCTCGCCCACCTTTGCCACCCTTACCGCGTGCTCGCCTCCCAACCATGGCACTGATTTTGTTGTGCGTCTGGGAGTTGCAGTAAACTATTGTCCTGGGCAATTGGGGGTCAAAGGGGTAGGGTACTAGATGGAATTCGTACCCTAGTGCTCTAGCAAGGCTGTATGTGACCCCTGGGGGAAGATGACGGGTCACGCAACGCACAGGCACCCCGAAAAAGGGAGATAATGTGCATGCAACCCCTCCTAGACCACGTGCGTGGAAAAAAAAACCTGCACTACGCTGTGGCACCCAGAAACACAAAAATGAACGTATGCGTGTCACACGCAGCCTAGACTGACCTCTGAAGGGGTAGGCTACACACGGGGCAAGCACAGATGTCAAATACGTGCGCGACTCACCGTCTGCCAGGAAAAATCGCGTGAAAAATATGCGCGTGTGCGCGTTGGCAACACCCCCGCCAAAAGAAGAATTGTACGCTGTCTGAAGAGACAGGACAACAGGTGAAGTGAACGCTGTTTGAGGAAACAGGCCCAGGAAAAAGACAAGAAGACAAAAAGCTGTCAGAGGTAACAGGGAGTACGAACTTGGAACGCTGTGAAGTAAATCGCCTGTGAACCGACAAGAAGTACAGATTTCACCCACTCGCTCTCCACGAAAAGCACATACAAGCAAATGGCGTTCTACACGTACCTTTTAAATATGCCCACACGTCCAGCGTCACTTCCCCGTGTACGCGCTAAGGCCCCATCCTCCAATTACACGAGCTGACACTCTGACGTGCAGTCATTGGACGTGTAACATGCACCCGTGTACAGGGAAACGCCCACGTACACACGTCAAAGACGCGCATACGCACTGGTGGCCTTTGGGCCAATGAATTCGCATACGTGTGCTGATGCCCTTACGCGTTAAGGCCCTTTCCTCGAATTACATGCAGACGTGCTGGATTTTCACGTGCCAAATCACTCCGTATCAAGCTGGCCATGCGTAAGCAGACGGAAGACCACGCTCCTGCACAGGAGGCCGAATTACTGCCCCCCAGAGCCCCGAGCACGCTCCCACCTGCCATCTGCTGCTGCCTGATTGCCTGCTGCCCACGTGCCCTGCCATTTGCTGCCTGCACATCAGCCAGGTGTGCTGTTGCTGTGACCACCCCTGCTGGAACCGAAGACTCCCGACTGGGATTCCATCGCTCCACAGCCCAGCCCCAGGACCCAGTTGCCCACCCACTCCTGCCTCTGGGGTTGTCATGTCGGGCACTGCAACATCTGGCACCACTGACAACCCCCGGCCAGAGAGGCAGAGGGGCACCAGCTTCACTGCCACCGAACGTGGTGTCCTGGTGGAGCAAGTCCTGGGGCAGTATGATGCCCTCTTTGGAAGTTTGCGCGCCGACAAGGAAGGACGGACTCGGATCTGGACGGACATCGTGACTGCCATCAACGCGGAGGGGGTAGCAATCCGACTATTCCATCATGTCAAGAAGCGCTGGGAGGACTTCAGGTCCAGGACCCTCAACAAGGCCCAGCGCCTCTTGAAGGCAGCGGATGCTAAAGGGCGCCGGGGCCACTTGTCGGACGATCAGATGAGGGTCCTGGAATGCATATCCCCAGCGCTCCACGTCCAGGTCCTTGAGAGGCAGACCATCTGGAGTTGAGCGGTAAGTGTACATGCATCATGATTGTAAACTGTGTGTGTGATGATGTGCCAGTAGTGTGCAGGTTGCACATGTGTTTGTATGGGGCCAAGTATGGGTGGGGGTGTACAGGGCCGTGAGGCTAACACATGCAAGGGTTCTCATGTGTAAGACATGGATGGTGCTTGTGTGTGTAGGCTTGCATGCCAAATGCAGTTGTGTGGGCACACATGTTTGGATGAATGTGTATGTAAGTAGGCATGTTCGTGATGTCACACATGGATGTTGTTTTCAGCTGCATGTATCAGCACTGTGTACATGTGCATGTGTGTGTATTTGACAAGGGTGCAACGGTGATGCAACATGGATGCGTGTGACAGCAGGATGTGGAAGCCTGATTGGCAGATGTGGCATGGATGCCGATCTGAACACTGCGACAGTTGGCAGAGGTGTACACATGCATGCATGTGTGGTGGTGTGTGTGCATGTGTAGTGCACTCCCTGTGTTGCATGTGATGTCTGGCTCACCTTAGCCTGCTCATGCTGTTGTATGTGTATGGATGGTGCTGGCTGTTGCGATATGGCTGTGGTATGGCTCATGTGTGCAAGTTGAAATGACATGTGTGTTGGCGATTGTGATGCCATGTCTGAGGTTTGCCAATGCCACTCATGTACAACTGTCATGTGTGTATGTGTCCATTGTACAGTGCCCTGATGTCTGTGTTTTATTTCTCACTGTCTGCAGCGTCAACTGATGAAGAGGGCGGAGAAGGTGCTGTGGAGCACAGCGGCGGGGATCGCACCGCCAGCCGGAGACGCAAGGCCCGGCTCCCCTCCCAGGTTGTGATCTCGTCGGGGAGTGAGGAGTCCGGTGCCGCGTCCCAGGCCGCAGCTGCCGGGGGGAGGTCCAAGAGGCGGAGGTTGGAGTTGGACTCCTCGGCAGCAGAAGGGGCAGCTGGGACCCCACAGGGCCCAACGGGGGAAGATGGCACAGAGTCATCCAGGTTGGTGGGGGGTTTGGTGGAGGAGGAGGCCGTGCAAGCAACAGAGACGGGGTCTGGAGGTGGGGATTCCACTGGTGCTAGTGGTGCAGTGCAGGACCAGGGACAGGAGGCAGCACAGGCAGCCGTGGAGGTGCCTGTGTGCTATCCTGTCCCTGATCCTGTCACTGCATCATCTTGCACCAGCAGGGATGCCTACGTCCAGACCCGTTTTCAGGCAGGGGATGAGCTCACAACAACTGGCCTTCCTCTGCCTGCGGACGTGGCTATCCGGGTCCGGGTTGAGCCTGTCCTGACTGGTGCAGCATTGCATCAACGGGCCATGTGAGGTGACCTGCAGTCTTTTCATGAGGAGACTGCACGTCATCTCGAATGGCTCGTTGACCGCGTCGGCCTACTGGGACAGGTCACCCAGGCCGGATTCCTCCATTTGATGGGGCTTGCTCAGACCCCCTCCTCAACTGAACCCACTATGCGCCAGTTGTCCTCCGTGCCATCTTCCCACCCATTAGTCACCTGGGTGCCCTGTGGAGCTGCCTCTGACGGTGCGGCCAGGCTGGTGGAGGAGGCATCCCTGCCACAGTCGGGAGTCGGACATCCAGCAGGGGTGACCACATCAACGACTGCACCCCAGCCGGTGGAGGATGTGCAGGCAGCAGGAGCCAGGGCACGGGCACAGGCACAGCAGCAGCAGCAACGAGGTGGGAGCCATCATGGCTCAGGGCCTTCGACATCGGAGGGGCAGGCATCGACCGGAGGGCAGGAGGACCCAGGACGGGAAGTGTCTTCCGTGTGGCAGTGGTTGGGCCACGCCATAGATGCGGAGCGGCAGCGGGCGGAAGAGGCACGGCTCGCAATGGTCAGGGCGGAGAACTCCATGCGGAGGGCCCTGAGGCGGGCCAAGTGCCTCGAGGCAATCCGCAGGGACCATGGAGGAGGACCACCTCCGGGACATTGAGCAGGAGTTCGATGATGCCCTGGCCCGAACATCCCGAAGTGAGCCGTCGGACTGGCCCGCTGCCCTTGTAAATAGTTCTGTAGTTAGTGTTAGGTTTCCTTTGGTTTTGCATTTTTTTTGGACCTTTTGGACAATGGGCCACATTTTTGTATATAGTTTTTTTTATTAGGTACTGTTATTGGATAGGTTTCATTTCTTCTGTTGGGATCATGGACCCTGGATTGTTTATCTGTATATAGTTGACTGTTGGATTTTCTATTTTTTGTTTTATAATTTGCCCATGGAGCAATGGTTTTCGATTTTAATTTTCCATTGGATTTACTTTTGTGAACTGTGACTTTGGACACCTTTCCTTTGGATTATGATATGTGGTTTTACATTATTTTACGGACATGCTGCTTTCTTTTTTTTAATTCCCATTTTCGTTTGTTTATTTTTGATTCAATTTATGTTGCTTTTAATACATATTTTTTCTTCAAACTTCAATGTGTAGTATCATCTCATTGGTTTCATGCATATCATGATATGGGTTTTGACATTCACTGACACCCATTGTGTGTATGTGAGGGACATGTGTTCATTTACAAAATTGCCATTGGGGTTGTATCATGTAATTGCCATTTCTAAGTGGGTGGATGCAATACTTGGGTGGGTGTTTGGCATTTGGAGGCTGCCCACAAGGCCCAGGGATCTAGATTGTGATGACATGTTGGCTGGGGGACATGTGTGGGGGGCTGCTGGCAGGTGCCCCTGACTGGTGGGGGGTGGGGGTGCAGGGGGACATGAGTTGGACATGTGTGGGCTGCCATCCTAGAATAGCTGCTTCCTCGTGCGGTTGGCCCTGCTCAGAGTGTGCTTTCGTGCTCGCCTTTTATCCAGTGGGGAAGTGAAAAGGAAGTCAAGTGTGTGTAGTTATCAGCAATTAATAGAAACAAGAGAAATTAGGTCACATAGATGATTACTACACTTCTAATCAATCTCAGTTGATTCCACTGGTGGAAGGGGACAAGAAGCTCAGTCAAAGAAAATAATCATTATAAACATCATATTTTAATATTTATCACAATCAATATAATAGCATAAAAATGTACATTATATTCACACAATAACATCATAAAAATACATTGTAGTATATATTCATGTAAGCAAATTGACTGAATTGTCAAAAGAGAAACTAAGACTTGGAATGGCCAAACATTTACTAACAGCTGTATAAAGAACCCTCTTTAATTAAATGAATAATGTTTGGAATGGCCAATTCTGCAAGTGCTGACAATAAAGTGCTAAATGCCAAAATGCTGGCAAAAAAGTGCTAAGTGCCTACTACATGTAAACAATACCTCTGGATTTTTAAAGTAGTTTCAGCGACACTATTCATCTAATTCCCACAAGGGCTGATGGTCGCCTTCCTCAGGGCGCACTAGTAAGTTGCATCTGACATTTTAAAATGACATTCACAAATACACTTAATAATCAAACAACTGGGATCCAAGTTTGTTTCATTGTTGGCTTTCAAACTTGATTGTCGATCTCAATGTCTTTGAAACATGAATGCCAGACAAAAACAAAAGAAAAAGAAGAAAAAATACATATTAAAAACAAAGAAATGACTGAGCTTTCTATACCTAACCACCCAAATAGAATTCAACATTTATGAACTACCTGTAATAGGCCGAACAATTTTAAATTTATTCACCTATATTAGTCCATATAAGGTGCAGAGAAAAATTGATTTTTTCACGCAGCCCAAAACGAAACAGATGGCATTTATTTAGCATCTATGGAGATAAAAAGATACATGGGATCCAATTAATTTTCCCAAATTCCAACCATGTTGCAAACCGAAAACAAGGTCCAATTGAACACACTGAGCTGCCTCTCTAAAAATATATACTGACCTGAATTATTTATCAATGCAGAGCATATGTGTCTGTGAGATACTAATCCCACTCTCCGTAAGTTTAAGAAGATGTTTTCAAAGTAAACAACATTTTTTCAGCCGTAACATGGGACTCCATTGCTGTCAAAAGGCACTCGAGTAGAGCCTAAATGCATACAAAGAAAGGAAACTGCATTTAAAACAACGAATAAAGACTAGGGGCATCCGGTGGCAAATAAAACAAACATAAAGACTGCCAGATGTCTAACTTAGTCAAAAATGCATGTCTGTATCCTTGCTACCCTGCCATTCTTCTTGGGCCGACGCGGAAAGTCTATGCATGTCTACCAAGAATCTTTAAGTGCCAAAAGATATGCCTTTTTCCCTGTAATATATGTGTTAGATGTGGCGCAAGGCTGATTAGAGTACGCCCCCTAGCAGAGCAAGTTTAACTAAAGTGGGTCATTCGATCCTGCTGTTTAAAACGGATCGAGTTTCTTACAGAAATGCATCACTAAAATATAGTTCACAGTCGCAGCAGTGCTTACCTCGCTTATGAATCAATTGTATCCGCCATACTTCTGTCATGTAAACGTGTAGTTGAATATAAAGACGCGATATAAAGACGCGAACGCAAATGGAAGCTCCTTCGCGTCTCCTATTTATAGTACCATAACCTGTTAACAGCGGTAGCTCGAATCTCGCCAGAAACTTGACAAAGAAGTAGGACAACTTCCGTTTTATGGGAATTCTAATCAAGCTAAAGAGTGGACTAAAATTGTAATGAAGTGAGGCATATGTGCAGACATATTTGAATGAAATAGATGTACCGAAGTAAGGTGGAAAAGGCTGGAGTTGTAAGGAATAAGGTATGTATGCAGACATGTTTAAATGTCCATGATTCAGCCGAAATAAAGCGGAATACCTTAAAAAGATGCTGTGGCCAATAGATTCCTTAACCTCTCGAATAGCGTATTGGGAAAAAATGACACTATATTAAACGGACATGAGATGTAGACTTAAAAGTTGGTAAAGAACTTGAAAAATCAAGCCTAAATAGCCAAGACATGGGGCCTACCATGAGTGCAAGTGTGACAACGTGCAAT
The DNA here is from genome assembly GCF_040938575.1 of Ambystoma mexicanum. Taxonomy (NCBI): domain Eukaryota; kingdom Metazoa; phylum Chordata; class Amphibia; order Caudata; family Ambystomatidae; genus Ambystoma; species Ambystoma mexicanum. The sequence goes on along the minus strand of NC_090932.1, from coordinate 1,172,974,473 downwards.
TATCACCTCAAATTAAAATCACAGATGAGCCAATTTATTGAAGTGACTAATTGGGAAAAGAAACTGACCTAGAAATTAGGTAATGCAATGAAGCCATTCTTCTTGGCGATTTAGGCGAGATTCATAGCTATTTGTATTGTACATCCACCATTGCTCTCGCTGGGCTCGTCTTGCGGCTATATTATTAGAATCAACGCCAGAAACTTTCTCTAGTATCCACCATTTCAGGTCGTCACAAGTATGGTTATGTTCCAGAAATGTGCTGTTAGGGGAGCTGTAATAGTTTTAGTATGAATTTTAGATTTATGTTCTCCAACCCTAAGCTTGCCTGACTCTGCCTGACCCTTGTGTTGGGACATGTCAAGTATACAACTCTGGTGTTAGTCCGTTGTTTTCACAGTAATCTGTCTGTGAGAAAGTGTTTGTGCCAAGAAAGGGGTGGGGGTTGAGTCTCTAGATATCCTACTGGGCAGGATGGGGAAAAGGTGTCATAAGGAAGGGGATACCAAGACGAACCTCCACTCCCCAAAGACCCCTCATCCAGGTGATCCTGCTGCACTGGTCCACCACCTGGAACTGGATCCAATAGCAATTGCCATGTCCTGGCCACCTGGAAGACAGATCCCCAGGGTCTAGCGAGTGAGACGCCTTAAGATTTCTCACACTGGTGAAAAGGAAGCAGGTCTACCAATCAGGGCCAGGGACCCAGGGACTAAATAAAAGCCTGAGAAGGGACAACCAGGGAATGAGCTTTACCCCAACAGTTGTTGAACTTTACGAGGAGTCAGAACAAGGCTGTGAAAAGGAGATATTCCACAATTCTTCAAGGTCTGAAGATTCCAGAACTGTCATTTGTACAGGGGAAGGGTAGCACTCCCATTGGGCTGCAAATACCGAACTTTTACTCTAGTTTAAACTTAGATGTGAGGGAAAGAGTTAGGATCCTGACATTGGACATTGGGACTTTTGCTTTGTACATTCTGGCACTAGTTATTTCAGTTGAGGCAGGGAAACCCCTCTTAGAGTTACAGCGAGATTGGGTTTTCTTTTTCTTTTTATCTTTGAATAAAAGTTTCTAATAATCACCATGACCCTTCTGTGTCAGTGGCTTTACTTGCACCCTTACAATATCTATCACCATGGAAACAATGTACCTGTTGTGACTTCCTTTTTCAAAGAGGGAGAGATCGTATTTACTTCAGGATACCTACTTTTCAGTATTCTCCAGTTGCTCAACTAGACGCTGAGGTCAATGTGGCAGACTGGCCTATAGAGAACTCTGGAGATTTTTTCTGGTGAAGCCTCTGCTTCATGGCCCTCTTGTGTTGTACCCTGTTTTTTCTGCTCCTCTTACCGACTCTCTGGCGCACCTCATCCCCTTCATTCAATTTCTCCTCATCTCAAATATCCATTTGACATAAAGTGTTTGCTAAAAAATAAGGCTCCCAGTGTTATGGTAATTATTTTTTCTACATTTCCATCTGTATTTATCCAGATTCCTTTTCTTGTAATTGTATCTGTATTTATCTGCATTTATTTTTCGCTCTACAAAATAAATGTATTGCAAGTAATACTTTTCACATTTATTCTAATGGAAAATGGTAATGCTTGCATGCCTTTTATTTGATTTGGACATAGCTTGGCTATTGAAGATCAAGGCAATTTCAATTGTTTCCCCTTAAATAAAACTAAGGTTTGTGGCGGGTCAGAAGAAGGACAAGGAGTTGTATCTTCCATTTTGGAATATTCTTTATTAAAAGAAAACCCTCAACTCCTAGCTTTCCCTAAACTATGGGTTTTCCCTACCTAACACAAACTAACTAGGGTGCTTAGGGTGCTTGTCAGTTGTCAGTGAGTCAAAAAGGAAGATCTGTCCTCTGTCCAAAACTAACCTAAACTGTCACTGCCACTATCAAAACCAACTAAGGCACAGAAGAAAAACGTGCTTGTTCTGTGGTCTGCTTTACAGCAAATTCACTTTAGTAATGTATCTGTATGTAGTTCTTGGCAGCTACTTTGATCAAGTCGTATTGTTTAGATATGGGGGCTCTTCAATTTCTCTACTGTGACCTTTACACTTTCTCCCCCCCTTCCAATATTGTTCTTCACCCATTCCAATATTGTTCTTCTCTCTTTTCTTGTTCGTTAAACTTGCAACTTTTTCTCTACTCAGTGTCCACACTTTTCCCTGGCTGAGCCAGATAGGACTGTTCCCATATGGATTCTCACTCTCCTCCACCACTTGATGGTTACTGGGACGAGTATGAGGCTTCCAGTAATGATTCTCACTTCTCTCCAACTCTTTGGTCTTACTGGGGCACATATGAATGTTCCAGTTATGATTCTCACTTTTCTCCACCTCTTCGGTCTTACTGGGATGAGTATGAATGTTCCAATAATGGGGGGCGTGGCTAACTGCCATGTAGAGCGGACGTGTCTCCTGTGAGCTCCGTGCTGATGTGCCATCATAAGCTGTTTTCATGTATTTTTGCTAGCTTTTAAACGTTGCAACTTGCACCATTCGCCGCCGGATCCCATCCGCAATCGTTTGATCCGTCTCTCAGACGGCTGGGGACAACTAACGCCGTCATACGCCGAGTGAGCAGTGCCGGAGCAGAGAACGAAAATGGTGGCTCCCGTGTCCTGAGTCTCGAGGGACTGGAGCGCGCCTGCACCGCAGAGGACGTTGCCCACTGAAGCGCATAGGGGAGCCGGAGCAGCCAGCCTGCGCCGGGGTCGAGGGAGAGGAGCGGAGCAGCTGTGCTCGCAGACGGAGCAGGCCGGCCCCTGGGCCTCCATCCAGCAGCGTCCTGCCCGTGGAGTGCGGCGGAGCCCCGCGGAGCCCAGCGGAGCCCTGACAAGACCAGCGGCCGGCCGGTGCCACGATGGTAAATGGGGCGGGGGTAACTAGCCCTGACTCGTGCTTCGGGAGCGGAGCGATAGAGGACCCGCGGCCGCATAGTGCTCCGTCCCCCTGCTGCGGGGCTGGCCTCCCCAAGTTGCTGGGACCTCGGTCCCCTGCCCCCCGCCAACGCGAATCTACATTAGGGAGAGTCGCAGGAGAGGATCCCAGTAGTCCCCCATCGCATGGAACTGCCTTGCGCCCTGCAGTCGACACCGAGGGCAGCCCATACCCCGCGCACTGTGCGCCCACAAGAACTGGTGAGCCCACGGGCGGCCATAGCTGACCCGCCGCCCAACATTGACAACACAAGCGCCTGCACCCACAGGACGGGGTTCGGGCACTGCGCAACTCCCTGACCCCGCCACCTGGCACCTCGGATGTACGGGGCCCCACCTTGGCGCCCAGAAATCACCGCCTAAAGGCCCCACTTCTCACTCACCACGGAAAGGGGATGCCAAACAATTGTAATACGGCGAGGGATCGGAGCATGACCACCTTCGCGCAGCCTGCGCATTACCCCTTCCTTGACATCTGAAACGGGCGCTGCCTCCCGCCTCACTGGGCCGAAGCTTCTCCCCCCCTGTACAGCGACCCCTGGGTCCCCTTGGGACACCCGAGCAGCCTCATACCTTCACCTCGGCCCCGGGCGGTACTGCCTTGTGAGCCCTGCAGCAACAGTGAGAAGCACCCCTCCGTGACTGTGACTAACGGCCTACCACCTGCGCCCGCGGCGCCCTCGGCGTGAGTGGACTGTGTGCTCACAAGATGGCTGGTAAAAACGGCAGGCCCAAGCAGCGACAGACCACCATGGACACTTACGCAGCCAGCGAATCTCCGAACCTTGAAAGCTCGAATAGAGTGACCACAGACGTTCAATCAGATCCTACAGCAACGGCGACACCCGAACCCAGTAACACCCAGATCCTCGAAGCCATCAGACTACTCCAAACAACGATGGAACATAAAATCGATGCCGTTGCCATAGACCTGGGCCTCCTGCGCCAGGATGTCCGCTCCTTAGCCGGCAGGACTAAGGTGCTCGAAAAAACACAAGTCAAAGAAAATACCGAATCCAAAACGCACCTCCTCCGAGACGTCGACGAGCTCCAACAAAGGGTCAAGAACTTGGAAGATAGGGCAGAGGAGGCGGAGGGAAGAGCCCGTCGTAATAATATTCATCTCCTCGGGCTGCCGTAGGGTTCTGAGGGCTCCAACCCCTCTAACTATGTAGAGAACCTCCTGATACAGGAGGTGGGAGCTGGTAAACTCTCCCAAGGCTTCACCATTGAAAGGGCCCACAGGTCCCTCGCTAAGAAACCTCCACCGGGCGCCCCAAGCAGGTGGTCAAATCAAACGGGACTCCGCCACAATCACTATCTACCCTGATTATACCTTCCAGGTTCAAATGAACAGAGCCCAGTTTATAGACACGAAGGCCAGATTGAAGGCAGCTGGGTTGCGTTATATGCTCCTGTACCCTTCAAGACTTAAAGTGCTGCACAACAATAGGGCACACCCGTTCGACACTCCAGCACAGACCAGAGACTGGATGGACGGACTGCAAATACCTGATGTCGAGGAAATAAAGCGGAAACCGAGATAACGTTTCTCCCGCCATCTCGATAGGAATCATGCAGCCTCTAACCACCGCCGGCGGGCGAATTGAGCTTCCACACAGCTGATCAGATCCTTACATGGAGACACTGGAGTCAAGGTTCACTCCACCCCCTGGAAAGTTTCTTCCCTTTTTTTGGGTGTACATACCCACCCATAGGGCACCTGGAGACCTATGTACGGTCCTACGGAGCAGAAATGGGATTGTCATAACGAGGGTGACCTCGCTGGGCTGGTTCTATGTTTGGGTTGTTTGCAGTTAAAGGGGCGGGTGGGAAACAGGGAGTTATTATTACAGTTGGGAACTACAAACGGAAATTACGGAGACCACGGAAGCCCTCGATATGCATTGCTGCACTAACTAGATCCCGAGTCCAACTGGCCCCACATGTCCGTCCACGTAACACCAATGGCTGACACAGTAAAGATTGTTACTTGGAACGTTAGAGGCCTGAACAGCTTCGTCAAACAACGACACGCCCAATCCTACTTGAAGAGATGCAGGGTCGGAATTGTCATGCTCCAAGAGACTCACCTAACTGCCAAAAAGCTAGATGCCCTGGCCAAAACCTGACATGGCACCCTAGTTGGTTCCGCTTACTCCTCCTATGCCAGAGAGGTCTTGATCCGGATTGCCCCCACGGTCCCCTTCAGGCTTACTAGTACTAAATCGGACAACGAGGGGAGGATGGTTGTGGTTTGTGGCTCTATCGAGGGCAAAGAGCTATGCCTAGTTAGTACTTACGTACCCAACTACGACGCAACTGTCTTCTTCCACTCCCTCTATACACGGCTCACCCCATATATGGACAGAATTATGACATGGGGAGGCGACCATAACTGCACCCTTGACCCTCCACTGGATAGATCTGACAATAAACACGATTGCCCCTCCCCCCAACCAAAATACTTTCCAAACTAGTCCAACAATTGCAACTCAGTGATATTTGGTGGGACCAGCACCTGGAGCAACGTGAGTACTCCTTCTACTCCCCACCACATGCCGTGCATACCAGGCTAGATTATATTTTTCTCAGCCAAATACAACAGTCTGCATTTGTTGACGCGCACTATTTGCCGAGGGTACTGTCCGATCACTCTCCCCTGTTGGTCACCTGGGAGTTGTTCCCGCCAAAACCCCCATTCCCACGTGGGGATTGAGAGCTGAAGCCCTACTTGATACAGCATTCAGAGAACGCATAAGGGACGGTACTGAAGAATATTGGCAGAACAACCTACATAGCGTTAAATACATGAGCACCACCTGGGAGGCATATAAGGTGGTCATGAGGGAAGAGATAATCGCAGCAGTTGGGGGTGCCCAGAGATCCATCACAACCCTGTTGGAACGAGCCGAGAGAGACCTGTGTGCCCTCGAGGGCAGGGCTGACCCATCCCCTGATCATTTACATAAAATTACCGAACTTAGACAAACCTGCCGAAAGCACTGGGAAGCCCTAGGTAAACTAAACTACGCCAAACACACGGAAATAGTCCATGCCCTGGGGGACAAACCCAGGAAACTCTTAGCCTGGCTCTATAAAAGGGAAACACCCAGGCCACTCATTTGCCACATACTCACACCAGACGGCACTGCAGTGCATACCCAACAGGAAATTAATTCGTTTTTCTCTAACTTCTATCGCAACTTGTACTCCGAGACCCCCCCCCCCTTCTGACACAGGGATCGAAGACGCCCTTGACGTCATCAACTTGCCTAAATTAGACTCGCATATGGCTGAGACCCTTGACGAGCCCATCACTCCCGACTAGGTCAGGGTGGTAATTAGATCGCTACCAGCTGGGAAAACCCCTGGCTCGGATGGCTTCCCCGGGGAGTTCTATAAAACCTATGAGGAAACACTCGCCCCTATATTGGCTCAGGTCTATAATGAGGCCTTCGAGTGTGGCGCCCTCCCGGATTCCCTGAGTGAGGCCGTGATAATACCCCTACTCAAACCAGGGAAGGACGGGGCAGATTGTGGCTCATACAGGCCCCTCTCTATGCTAAACGTAGACTGCAAGATCCTCACAGCACTGCTCGCTAACAGACTACGCAGAGTGATCCCACTGTTGATTCACCAAGACCAAACCGGAAATGTCCCCGGACGATCCATCACTGAGAACCTGCGTAGGTTACATCACGTCATTTATAGTACCAAGGGAAGACCACAGAAACTTGCAGTGGCGTCACTGGATGCCACCAAAGCTTTAGATTCCGTGAGGTGGGAATGGCTATATGCTACCATGGCGAAGATGGGAATAGGCCCTGTATTTCTGAAATGGACTCAGCTGGTTTATGCCAACCCCACTGCAAGGGTACACCCAATAAACCTTTTCCGCGAAATGGTCTCTACACAGGGGCACCCATCAGGGTTGCCCTCTGTCCCCTATGTTGTTCATCATTGCCGCTGAGCCTGTAGCAGCCTACCTGAGACAGGAATATGGAGATGGGGGCATTAAAATAGATGGAACGACTCACCTCGTCTCTATGTACGCTGATGACACCCACTTGTACTTACAGGACCCTGAACACCTCCTACCCTACATTCTTGAAACCCTGGATTGCTTTCACAAGCACACCGGGATCTGGATTAATAAGAGTAAATCTTGCCTCTACCCCCTAGCTGCACTACACAGTGAAGATTATGGATCTCTCCCCCCTTGGACCTCGAATGGCAGGCGACATCGTTCAAATATTTGGGGATAATTATACATCGAAACCCCGGTACGGAACATATTCTTAACACCGTTAGGGCCAAAGACTCTCTCTTAAAATCCATGGAGTTTTGGGGGCGGCTCCCGCTTTCGGTGGCCGGGAGGGCGGGCCTCCTTAAGATGGTCGCCCTACCCCGCCTATTGCATAACTTCACTAACATTCCCTTCTACATCCCCCCGCGTTCTTTAAAGACCTCAACAAACTCTGTAGGGGCTTCCTCTAGCAGGGAGGCAGGCACAGGGTGGCATTGGAGACTCTCCAAAGACCATACGAGAGGGGTGGGCTGAAGATCCCCAATTTCGAACTCTACTTCCTTGCTAGCCAGTTAAGACACATTGTGCGGTGGATGGCCGATGAAAACACAACAGACACTTGCCTCCTCCAGCCGGCTCTCCCCCAGGTGTTACTTAGGGATTTGCTGTGGACAAGAAAGAGTGCCCTCGATCATTGCCCTTACCTTGTTAAGTTGGGGATCCGACTCTGGAAAAGGGCCTGCAAGCTAGTCGGGTCCGAGGATCCGTACTCCCCACAGATCCCCATTGCAGCATTGCAGCACTCATGACCAATCATTCCTGGGACTTGTACACAATGGGAGCCCTTCGGGGTGGCCACACTGGGGGACATGGTCCAAGAACAGGTGTTTTTGGCCTTCCCGGATCTCTGCGATGTCACGGGCTTCCCGGCCGGGCAATTTCTGTTGCACAGAGCGGTCATACAGGCCTTGAATAGCAGATGGCCTGTCGCTATCGACCAGACTGATGAAAACGAATGCATCGAAACGATACTGAACGCTGCTGAAGGGGGCCACGAAACCTCACGTATCTACGAGGCCCTACTGTGGGGCTCCACCAAAGATGACCTCAAATGCCGGAACAAATGGGAGACTGAATTAAACCTTGTTTTTGAAGACAAAGCCTGGGGTGATATAACCCACTACCACAAAAAAACTCCCGAAATGCCCGCTTACAGCTCATCCAACTGTATATTATGAACAGAGCGTACCTAACCCTGGAAGCTATATAAAGATTTACCGGCGCGGGCACCCAATCATGTCCCAAATGCAGTGAGCCCAAGGTTGGTATGACCCACATGTTCTGGGGATGCCCAGTGATTAGAGAGTTCTGGACACAAGTGAAGGAAAGAGTGGCTGGTGCAGACATTGACATTGAAGTGGACAAACCCTCGGCATGTATCCTGGGCGGGTATAGGCGCAGCAGAAAGAATAAATCCCTCAATAAGCTTAGAGACCTTATATATATAACGGCCAAAAGGCGTATAGCCATGGGGTGGAAAAGCCCCAGAGGCCCGCTTAAGCCCCTATGCTGGGGAGATCTTGCGAAGTGGATCACAGCCGAATCCGCGGCATGGGAGACAGCGATCCAAGTGCAGAGACTTGATTGTAGCGAGGAGCTACACCATTGGGTGGCCTTAACAGTACCCCGGCTCCATCCAGAGTCGCAGGAGGGTGAGACAAACAGGGAAGGCGACCCAGGCCCGGGCATGGACTCATGATGAACAAAGAACTAACCATGGTCTTGGAAGGGGAGGGGGGATGGGTGGAGGGGAGTTGGGGACTTTATTTTTTTTGATATGCTTGACCTATTACCACTGATGCCAGTTTTGTTATCTTATGTTATGAAACTAATAAAATATATTTAAAAAAAAAAACAAAAAAAAAGAATGTTCCAATAATGATTCTCATCAGTCTCTACTGCTCGTTCTTTACTGGGACGAGTTTCAGTGTACAAATAATGATTCTTAACTTTCTCTGTTATTCTGTATTTATTGAGACGAGTATGAGTGTTCTTGTATAGATTCCCATTCTTCTTCAGAAACTTTAACATTAGGACCCCCCCCCTGGACGAGTATGATTCTTTCCTTGGTTATTCTCGGTATCACTCCTGGGTCGCCCGCCTTCCCCATTACCTTTAGCTTTCAGGGTTAGGATCAGCGGGCCTGCATTCAGTATGAGATCCGTTCCTCGGGTTGTGAGGTTGGCTCCTTGATTCTTCATTTTCTTCTCTTCGTCATTGTACCTGTTCCATGCTGTAGTTGGGTAAATGGTTGCAGCATTGTTATTGACTTCCCAGTGCACAGACTCTCAGTCACACCACCACTTTGGATTTTGTTGCTTGTCTGAGGCTTCCGCTCCTCAATCTATCCCGTTTCAGGTTTCCCCTGTGTAGAGTTTATACACCAACTTCCCTCTAGTCTTGGACACTGTGCATCCCTGTCTCCTTCACCTCTCCTTCCACAGCTGACTTCTCTCTCTCTCTGGACTCCTGCTCCTTGTTTCATGATGCTTTGCTGGGGCTTTCCCGACAGAGCATTAAAGTCCTTCGTCTCTGTTAGATGAGTACTCTGTATTACTTGCATGATCTTCTTCTCAGTATTAGACAAGTATTTCTTTTTATGTTTACTTATGGTTTCTACATGACAATAACAAGCATCAGCTTGCTCTTCAGGTTTTATTCCGGTAAGTGTTATTATGATCGGTTATAGATGAGTGATTTAGGGAGTTCCTGTAAGCAATGGGAGTCCTTGTCCCCAAGGGGGGAGTCTGTCTCATGAGGTCCTGCTTGCATATACCCCTAAGGAGGGTATCGCGTAGCGGGCTCACCTCCCTAGCCTCACAGGGGAAGGATCCCCCCAGAGGAGAATTGACTGAATCCTGCAGTTCGCCACATACCCTTTCCCTTGGTTTGCTGGCTTCCCCTTGTTCACTGACGGGAAATCGGCTAGGGAAGTCCAGATTTCCTTGCTCCTGCTCCTTTCTGTGTTCCACAGTGAAACAGAATGCCTGGAGATCTAAGAACAATCTCATGGTCCGAGCGTTATTGCTTTTCTTAAGTTCTTGCACATGTGGGGAGAATGATCCGTGACCAACCTAAACTTGTCCCCAAGTGGGAGTCTCTCCCGGTGAGGTCCCGCTTACCTCTACCCTTAGGGAGGGTATCGTGTAGCAGGCTCACCTCCCTATCCTCACAGAGAATAGCTCCCCCATGGGGAGAAGTGACAGAAACCCGTGATTTGTCACTTGTTGTATTTGCTTAAAAAACATGGTACGCACATGGGCAACTTCTAGTGCTGGACTGCAACAGATAAAATTGATCTCCATGTTCTTGTACTTCAGCTTACTCGCACACAAACACACACACATACACATTCACATACATTTGCTTTATATAAACAAACACATGCTGGCCCACAAACTATAATTGCATATCCAACCAATATCTATTTTAATAAACAGACTTAAGCTCATTAAAAAACAATTATCCTGTGATTATTGGAGACATGAGACTCTGCACTGCATCCATGTATTTTCACTATGCATTCTCTCGGTTTATGCATCCATTGGCCTGCAATGAATGATTGACCACAGAGACATGCAGGACGACCACCTTTCCCATTTGTTTGAGTTGTTGTACATAAATTCTGACAGGTACCACAGTGAACTCCATTTTTATTGGAGAATAAAAACGGAAAACAGGGAGCCTTTGGTAAAAAGTTTCCTGTATGTTATTCCTCACGCTTAACAAATGTTATATGTCAGTTTCTTGTTATGTTTAACTAGTTGTTTCATTCTTATATGGGACAAATGTTCTTTAAAATTCACTATTTGGACCCATTTTCTTAAAACAATTACTTTGATTTATTGATTGATTGATTGATTGATTAATTGTTTATTTATATAGCGCCTATACACATCGTGTTTCAAAGCGCTTCAAGGAGGGAGAGAACATGGGAGAATACACTGACATTCTTACAGGTCCTTGAAACAGTACAGAATGTGAAAAATACCTATCAAATCATAACAGTACAAGTGCATGGAACAAAGAAGGGAGAGGATACAGAGGAAAGAAGGAGACAAAACTAGCCGTAACATTACTATATCTGACGACAATTGTTGCAGTGCAAGAGTGACAAGAGGAGGGGGAAGGAGGGGAGGTAAGGGAGAGGAGAGAAAGGGTAAGGTAAGGAAAAAAACAAGAGACTATCCAAAGAGGTCAATGGCAGTTCAAGATAGTACTGGGGAGGGAGTGGGAGGAGAAAACAAGAAGGGAGAGGAGGGACAGACAAGCTGTTATCAGAGGTCATGAGACCGGTGATAAGAGTAAGTGCTAATAGTGGTCTTAGAAGAGGGGGGGGTGGGGCAGGACGGCTGACAAAGACAGGTGACTACGAATTACTATGCCTGAAAGGCAATTAGGGTAGTACTGGAATTTGACAGAAGGGTGGAAGGAAAGAGAAGGAGGAGACACAGGCAGAGGAAGAGGGAGAACCCCTCCCCCCAGCTCCCATTGCCTACTTAGAGGAATTGAGTTTTCTCGCACGGTGCAATATGGGGGCACTTTGATAAGCCTTTCGAGGTACACCTTTGGTTCACCTATGCACGTCAAATGTCTTTTACACAAATGTTCCCATTACTTGTAACCAAAAGAAATATCACTGCTGCCATTTCTCACCACTGCCACCACTAGTATGCCCTAAGCTGCCACTTAAAACAACTCTGGCCACTTTCCTGAGCTGGAGCAGAGATTCTATTGATACACAGCATTCAGTTAACCTTGTTGCCTGGAGAGATCTGCTGCTTTTACTGAAGACATCTCCTAGGGAACTCTTTCTTAATGCAGCTAATGGCCACCAAAATAAGACCTTAGGGTATTTTGCATAGTCCACTGCCTTGCCTGTGTAAGGAGGATTCAGAGACATGTCCAAACTCCACCTAGACCAGCAGTGGATAAGTAACCTTCTACAATATTAGATACAAAAAGAAAGGAAGAAAGTAATAAAATGGGAGAGTTAAGAATTGTCCCTATTAATAAGTTTAAAATGTATCAAACGTATCATTACTCAGATGGTGAACTCCAAGGGAACAAACAGTAGACGTCATTACACAACTTAATGCTCAATGACATCTTCAAACATAAGGACACACAAATAAAACCAAAGGAACGGTAGACCTTACCTGTGGGTGTAAAAACAAGCACACAGGAGAGATGCATTGGTGAGTATTGGTCTGGAGTCCTGTAAAACATGGGAAAACACACATTTAAGATGCCATGATACCACCAGTGAACAGGTTGTACCACTGAAAGTAACAACACTGTGTGGAAACATGTTCCAGTAATCAGAGGGGCTTTCCCTGAGTGCAGGACAGTCCCTTTCTTCAAGGTCAAAAAGCACAGTAATAATCAAACATCCGGGAAGGGTGCTAGAAGAGAAGATGTCACCCATCACTGGCCCTAGATATGACTACGCAAAATATTCTCTACCTACTCTGGTGGACACTCATCTTCGTGTGAATACACTCAAGACAATACATCACTCCAACCCTGCAGGATCCTTCCCTCAAAGGCTGCACTCATTCTTAGTCCCCGCAAAGCATGGGTCTTGTCTCATCCTTAGAGAAGCCAATGTTGATGGAAGCTGTTGGGGCTCCACACCCCGACTGATTACTTTGACCCTGTCCTCTATGAAACCATTTCCCTTAGATAACAGGGGCCTGGGAAATAAATGACAGCCCAGGACTGGCTGAAGGCCCTGATTATAGGTGATGACTCTACTGTGAAATGTTATCATTGGGACTCTTACCAACCTCCTTCCATATCACATTAAAATCTAACAATGTGACAGCTTGGCATTGAGGAGGGGGGGCCTGAAATTGACAATACTTCATACAGGAGCCACTGTTTCACTTTGATGTTCCAATGGCATCACCAAAACCTAAAGATGCTTCTTGAGAGAAACTTTGGCTAAAATAATTGCTTCTCAAGAACTATAATCCCGTTGGTCGGCCTTACTCCACCCAGGAGTTGATGCTCCATGGTAATTGGCATCTGATCTGGGCATTGGATATTTCATTGCCACTATCAACCTCCCTTTTTCTTCCAGGTCTTTCTGCTCTTGGGGGACCATCCTCTGATTCAGTGTTGTCTCTTCTGCTCAGTACGTCGGGAAGGGACTAGTGGTCAAGGGAGCCATGCCACACTAGCAGAGTCATGGTAGGAATATCTAAATTTTTCTACAGAACCTAAGGATCTCTCTCCTAGTTCTACAACCAAGACATCTTAACCCCACTGGCCAACTGAATGTTTATTCTGCAGGCCAGGGGGTATCAACTGCCACCCTAAGAGTGCTAGGAGGCACTGCTTCTCCTCCCACATGGTCTTCTGGGAAACCTTTGAGATCATTCCCCTGTATCAGTACTTTCCAGGGTCCTACTTATAAGATCAACAGTAAAAGATCTCTGTTGTCATCTACCATTTGTTTGGCTCCCTTTCCCCCTCATCATGCATGGTCGGGGGGGGGCCCTTCCCTTCAGAAACTTCCCGTTGTTACATGTCTTTCAGGTTTATGCACCCTTGTTATTTCTCCCTTTGGGGGCCCTCTTGATACTGAGTCACTGTTGTCTTCACTCTGAAACCTTGGACTTCTGGAAATTACTCTAGAAAATATTTAAGGTATTTCCCCTAAATCAGCATCTCCTCTGAGGAGATTGGTACCTCTATGGTTCGAAGTAAGGCAACTATGTTCAGGTCCACACATGGTGTAGCCTCTTTACTTTTCTGCTCTGCACAACAGTCAGGGGCCTTCCGCTTCTTTTAAGATGCTCCCTGCTGGTCTTCAAGGTTGATAAAGACTGTCAAAATCCAGGAGAACTCTGTCTCTGAGGGTCTCCTTCTGTATCTATGTCAGTAAGGCACTTAGGTCTTACCATCACATGGGACCCACCCAGTGAGGTGATTCACAGTCATGGAGTCTCAGTGATCAGCACCTTAGTGGCTTCAACTGGGAAAGAATTAGTGGGGATATACTGTTCAGACCCTATCCTTAACCACAATGGACGTGACCTCAATGCAGATGTGCCCTTGATATTCTGTGGCAATCTGAAAATACCTTCCCAGGAACCTCTTTGCCACAGAGGAGTCTAGGGGTAACCTCCGCTTCCATTCCCCTGAGACTGGTATTAGACAGTATGTAGTAATTATAAAGGGAAAAACCCTGAATGCAACAATAACGAAAAAATACCGGAAAAATAATATTTGGGGGTAAAGGGTTAAAAGGTGGGGGGGGGGTTGGAAGCGTGGAGTCCCGGGGGGTTTGGAAAAATCGATATGTTTGTTTTCGTTATTATTTCATTCGTTATGTTTTTATTCGTTTAAATCACATGTAGCTGTATTAGACCTGTACTCCCATGTTTGCACATATTCATGCTTTCCTTATTACTAGGTAATACACATATATTTTTCCGCATTATACTTCAAGCTCAGCATCTACTTATGTAAGCCTCTATCCCTTGGTCATAAATCCATGGATGAATCCTGATATGTTAAAATATAGTCCCCAGTCCCCCTAAAACTGAGATGATCACCTTTAATGAACATGTTTACTTTAGTCTTCTGCCCTTTGGCCAGCTGAGATAGGTGCATGTGTTAGTACTTACAGTGCATTCTATCCTGAGATGCCGGAATACCTGTTGCTAGTACCACAACGGGCGCAGGATGCATCAATCGGTCATGTGTGTGTCCTTGTATAGTAGACACTGGGAGTCATTTCACAGGACTCGTAAATTGCACTGCAGGGGAAAGTGTCCGTTTGCACTTATGCGCTAAAGTTCCCCTTTATGCAATGTATGTCATTTCCAAAATGGAGTAGAAAAACAAAGAGTTTTGGGAAAAGTATAAATGCTGCCTGAAAATGACGCTTTGCAAGCAAAATATGCAATGAATTACTACAGAACCTGCTTTTACCAGGTGGTAAATTAATGGGGGTGGGGGGCTTATAGGAATCCATTGGTGTTCCGTCACCCTCAAAATACATGCAGGTGGAAAACCATGGCTCTATCTGAAGAAGGAGCAGGCATGCACAACAGAAATGCCTATCCCGTTCCATGCGGATAGCTCAGGGGAACCGGTCCTTGGAAGCGAGACGACACGGAGCAACATGGGTTCGATCCCCAGGTCCGCACTTAGAAACCTCTGGGTATTAAGTGCGTTATAAATAACCTATCATATCATGCCTCCACTCTTCTTCAAAATAGCATGAAAATCCCCCGGAGGGTCAAAGCAACTCATAAAGAGTGTACAGCTTTATTTTTCACTTTTCTTTTATGATCCTGGGGTTTAAAAATAGACCTCCCACCCCAACATGTTTAAGTCCATGAGCCCATGTGCACCTTAAGAGGACTTGTAATATAAGCCTCTCTGTCCCCAGGTTTAAACTCGCTCCCAAAGGAGGTCGTAGGTTTTCTGTGCAAGTTACAAGAGCGTGGAACTATTTCCTACTTGATGACACATCCGGTTTCTGTGCCCACCTTCAGGTCCAAACTAAAACACTTTATTTCAGTTGGCATCAGTGACCAGCGCCAAGAGACCCCTCTGCAGAGTGCATGGTGGGCACTAGTCAGACATATATTGTTTATTTCAGATAAGGTCCTTAAAATTAAAACACATCAATCTCCAGCAATTTGAAAGACATACATGTCAATATAGGCCCTTCATATAGCACAATTGCCATGATCATCACCATTAAGTATATCACAAAATATACATAATTTACTTATGTTATAAAACACCGCTCATAGATACTTAAAATGCTGTCACAAAATGGCACATGCATAGAAAAGTTCATAAGTGATGCGGGCCAAATCATTATACCAAGTCATATTTACATTCCTGTTCATGACCCAACAAACTCTTGAATAATTTGCCAACATCAAACAAAAGTAAGCAGGAAAAAACGGTCTAAAATTAAAAATGCAGAGCAATGGAATCAAATAACGTCCCTGCGGTTTGTTATAACGTACACAAAAAGAATAATAAATGCACATTCGACTCTATAGAATGATTGTGACATTCGCATATGATCAAGGAATTGCAAGAATGACTAGCAGGAATTTATGAAATCTCATCTCCGTGATGATCAAAATCCTTGCATATCGATTGGGAACAAGTGACAAATAGGACCCTCTTTATAAGGCATTGATAAGAAAGGAAGAAAAGCTCTATAAATTGCTTTACTTTTTTCATACTTGTAAAAAAGCATTTCATTACAGATCAGAAAAGCCTGGTGAATCCATGTGTTGTAATTGGATCCAACGTATGGCACATCATTTAAACAATCCAAGTATCCCAAGCTGTCTAATAATTTGTGAATGTAAGTGTGCCAGCTTTTTCTTTTACAGTTAGCCACATGGGATCAGCAATATCGACTACAGCTGGTTCTAATCCTACCTTGCTAACCACCACCAATTCCAGATGGATTTCTCCAGATCACCAACTCTACCCATCACCTGTGGAGTCCGCCAAGGATCCATCCTCTCCCTTGTGATCTTCAACCTTTACATGGAACCACTCTGAAACCTTCTGGCCTCACACAACATCCGCCAATCCACATATGACATGCATCTCTACCTCAAGATATCCTCCATTTAAGACATCCAGAAGCTTAAGGCCAGCCTCATATCGATCCAGTCCTGAATGGTGAGTGCTTAACTGAAGCTCAACCCTCCAAGACCGAATTCCTACTGCTGACCAACAACACTGAAGACCCTGACATCCAGACCTGACTCTCTGCTATGAACCTCAAGTGCTTCACAGCCCAGTTAACCATCTGCACCAAGTGCCTCTGGTTCGACATAGACAGACACATCTCCTTCAAGAAACACATAGCAAGGAAGACACAAAGGGCCTCATCACGAGTTGGGCGGTAGCCCTTAAATGCGGCAGTAATGCTATTACTGGCGCATTTCAGAGTCTTCCCAATCTCCGGTTGGCAGCATTTACCTCCAGCTCTAAGCTGGGGGTAAATGCGCCGCAAACATGCCAATTTCTGGCACAATTACCACACGGTAATAGCGGTGGCAGTAATTGCACAAGAAATTCCCCATTGGGTCCAAAGGAGAATGGGGAATTACAGTTACCGCCCAACCCGTGATCCAGCGGTAATACAGCTGGAGGGTTGGGCAGTAACGCAAATACAGTTGGGCGGTATCCCAGTTGGGATGCAGCCCAACTCGTGATGAGGCTGAAACTGCTTGGTACCAACTTTCCATCCTGCGGGCAGTCAAGCTCTTCATCCCAGAAAACAACTTCAGATCTGCTGCCCAAGCCTGGGCTATACTTGTTCCTTTCCAACTTGGATGGTGGCAATGAACTTCTCGAAGGACTTCCAGTGACGACACTGACACTCCCACAGGATGACTGATCAAAAGGCTTCTCAAATTCAACCACATCACCTTGACCGTCCTCAAAATCATCTTCAAATCCTGCTGCAACATCTACAAGGCTGTCACCCTGAGGTCCTCAGCATCTCTCGAGGCCTGCGATCTACTAGAAGTAACAACATGTGCAGACTTGAACTCTACCGGTGCAGGAAGAAAAACAACAGAAGAAAGACCTTCACTGTCTACGCTCCAAGACTCTGGAACTTCCTCCCCATCAATACTAGACTAGCTCCCTCACTTTTACTTATCTGGAATGAGTACAAGACCCACATCGTCAAGGAATGGCTCCTTCCTAACACATAGTTGCACACACCTTCTCTCCCCAACTAACCTGAGACTGGGTAATCTGCTCCCTCTCCTTCCCTTACTAGTTGCTTATAGATCCCTTACTGCCAATTTGCCCCCTCCCTCGCTGTTATCCCCCATTCCCTTGTGTCTTTGATTCCCTTTCCCTCATTGTGTCCTTCCCCACATGTAAAACGCTCTGTTGGTTTCCGAAAGCTAGGGCCGCTCTCAATAAATACCCTAAAGATAACAACAATAATAATAATAGCCATGGCAGTCAAATCCTTTACAAGTTATTTAAGGGAAGCGATACGTACACACTTACTAAAAGTACAATCAATTGATCAGTACTTCAGATTCTAGGCTTATTTTGACTAATCCCGTTCCTGGGTTGGTACAAATTTAAATGTCCAGAGGCTTTGCCTCATGTAGTAATGCCATCTCCATATGACATGGATAATGAAGCCCAGCATCGTTCATGGGGTAGAGTTTTGCATTATTAACAGACTAATCTATGAGGTTCAAAAAATACCTTGTATTTGACAAACAAGGGAAATTCCAATATTATTAATATATGTTCAAGCTCCTGGGAACTCAGAAGACCCTCCCTTAGATAAATAAGATAAATCAGTGGTGGATCTGAGGAAGGGTCCATTGAGGTCCCAAAGGAGTTTACATGCATCTGTAACATATGACTTGCATTGGTCCAAAATATTTATCAAAACCTCGAAAGAGTTCATTTCTCTCCTGGTTCAGCACGGTAGACTTTCTTTTTTTCCTGACCATAACTATATAAATAGCAAATTATCTGCCTACACTTTCTGCTATATTATCTACAAGAGAGCAATTATGAACTTGGAGTTGCTTAATTTCCTAGCACAGTGTTTCATCTTGAAATGTCCTTTCTTCTCTCTATAGTATGAACTCTTGCCCTATCACTATCAGTTCCTCCTGGTCATGGCGCTCACCATCATCTCCGTGATAGAATCCCTTCGATTGTACCTTGGATACATTGGAAACCTACACGAGAAGGTGAGTAGATTTCCAAGCAAATTTGTTTCTGTTCTGAATCAATGTCATTTTAGTGAAAGTAACAAAAGGCTCTCTCTTCTAACGAGGCGTGATCTTTAAGATCGTTTTAACAACCTGGACCTCAACGCCATCTTGTCCTTTTGGGAGTCCATGTCCAGATTGCCTGGGAAAAGTCGACCTTCATTCTCCCCCTTTTTTGGACTTTAGGAAAATCCAGATCTGCCTTGATAGCCGTGCAATGGCCGCTGTTAGCATTGTTAGTGAAGTACCCAGGGGCACAGATCTATGCCCTATGCTATTCAATGCATAAACCAAACCGTTGTAAGACCTTATCCTGTCTCGGCAATGGATTGCATTGCTTTGGCATTGACTCCTAACTATTTACGGAACATACAAGGAACCCTGATGACATTGAAAAACCAAGTACCATCATCGAGTTAATCAATAAGTGTGTGAGCGAAAACTGGTTTTGACTTAAATGCTCAGAGACAGAACTGAGGATAAGGGGCAGCCTCAATAGTCATAAAATGATACGTCAATCAAGGGATCTATTAGGCTTTGGTGATTATTTTCTGGTGAATGGCAATTTTGAAGATTTGTTTTTGCCATTTCTAACAATTAATTTTACCACAGAAAGTGGGGGAGAACCCCCTCCCGCAATATCCCCTCCCACTCCTCACCCCCCTTTATCTACCTTACCCATACTTACCATCTGTGGTCAAAAGAGAGGTACAACATTTGGCGAAAATATATTTCAGAAAAATACTCAATCAAGTGCTACTTTTGGGTATGATTAAGTGCTGATTAACCTTGCTTGAAAAATCGAAATGATAGGTTGCTGTTTACATTGGAACACCAAGTAAACAATGTGGCAGAAACCACTGCCTACTTTGTACAAAGAAGTTAGAAGAGGGGGACCAGATTGGAGGGAGAGGGCGGCACTCCCCCTAGTGAAATGCAGATCTGAACAAGAGGGGAAGCCAACAGGACGCTGCTGAACGAAGTTCTCTGGAAGGCAGAACAGAACATGCCTGATATCGAGTCCCTGGGAGTCAGTGAGGACGAGTATCAATCCTGCTGTCTGCCTGAGCAGGAAGTCGGCTCTGAATAACTGTACGCAGAAGCACCACAGAAAAGGCCTGAGCACGGAGTGGAGTCAGTGTGAGACCGAGCAGAAACACCCAAGGCTGTGCGAGACCACTCAAATGGGCAAACTCTGAGAGGCCAATATGTGGCGAATAAACCCGGGGAAGAAGTCACAGTGGCAGCCCCAGTGCCTTTAGTGAGAGGAGGGCCTGGTAACTCCTTCACTAGCTGAAAATCTCTTGCAAGTTGAAATGCCATGTTAATAAGAAGGAAGGTGGGATACCATTTGGAGAAGAAGGAAAGGAACAGTTCAAAATGTGAGAAACTTCTGAAAGTTGGAATGCCCATAGTAGGGCCCGGAGACACCCTGGGGGAAGCAGGCTGTGCTAGATATTCCTATACTTTCAATGGAACTTGCCTAAAGCCTGACGTCCTGCAACCCCCCACCCCCAAAAAATTCAAATGCTGGGTACCCTAGCCCATAGCAAAGGAAGGCAAGCGAGCAGGCCCAGGCACTCTGCAGTGCAGTTGGGATTGTCCCATTTCATTAAGCTCGCAGGAGCACAGCTCCAAATGGAGATCAGCTACAGATCTAAAAATTCATCGAAATTGGGTCTGCCTCTCCCTCTCTGACTTGTATCCCAGCCTGTAACCCTAAACAACCTCTCTCGATGTCCTCAAACCTACTCTTCATAGTTTATCCTTAAAATTGTATCGCTAATGTATTGTATTCTAGTACTCTATAGACTTGTTGTATGGTGCTGCATTGTGATACCCTTATAGAGGAAAGAAAGAATCTTTGCACAATTGAGAAACTGTGACAAGTTGAAAAGCCATGGGAATAAGAACAGGCTCTGATACAGGGATCTACTTCCCTGTATGATAATGCTTCCTCAAATTCATTTCTTTTACACATTTGGCTTCAAAGAAATGTGTGGGGAGACCCCCCTCAATTTCCCCACATTCTCCCTACTTAATAAATACCTAACCCCCTCCATCTATATTTGCAGCTAAATGTGTACAAAAAAAACAAGAACATATGGGCCCGAACAAATGGGCCTTCGGGGAAATGGATATGAACGTGATACAGAGAAGTACGGCATGCTGCAAGCTGTGGTGGACCGTAACATCAATGATCTGTGGCACGCAGCAGAAAATGCATGATGGATCTTGTAGTGGGCCCAATAATTGGTGAACTCGAAAGAGCATTCTGGAACTTGTAGTGGACCTAATAATCTGTGAATTGTGAGGAGTAGACAGGGGCATACAGGAACATTTATTATTATGGTTATTTGTATTGTATTTAATGAGCGTGGACCTAGCTTCGATAAGCAATGGAGCGCTTTACAGAGGTATACAACAATACAGATACACAACAGAGGGCTTTACAGAGGTATACAACAGTACAGATGCATAACAGAGCGCTTTTCGGAGGTTACAACAGAACAGACATACAGCAGGGTTTAGGATACAGAGGGAAACAGAGGAGGGGTTCAGCTGTACAGGGTAGCGGGGAGGAGTGGGGCGGATGGCGTCGAGTGAGTCAGGTGGCGAGAGCTGGCAAAGTGATGGCCTAGGTGTTGACGAGGAGAGACTCCTTGAAGAGGTGGGTCTTGAGTTCTTTTCTGAATTGTAGGAGCATGGGGGCGAGTCTGATGTTGACGGGTATAAGGTTCCATAGTCATGCGGCATAAGCAGAGAAGGCTTGTTTTCTGGTCCTTTCCTTTTTGCAACAGAGGATTTCAAGTCTGCACAAAACATGCTCATTACAATTTACATGCAAAACACATGCAATACCAGACTTTAAGCATTCAAATAAATTAGGCAACTTTGTACAGAATATTAATATGTTGATCTCTGTGGCACCAGATAGAGGTATGCCTATCACCACAGTCCATTCATTCCTCCACCCCAACTCAACATCACATTACAAAGTGCAGAGAAACGCATGGAAAATCTTACCATCTCACACAGAGGACCAGAGAAAATGAATTTTATTTGAATGTTTAAAGGTTGGTATTGCACATGTTTTGTATGTAAATTGTGATGAGCATGTTTTGTGCCTAATAAGCCAGCATGTCTTGGTCCAGAGCACTGCACATTATGCAATCTCTCTTTGCATTGCCCTTACCTTATTCACCAATCTGAAAAACCTCATGGCACATTGTCCCTAATCTGTAACACCCTCCCACAGTACTGACAGTATAGTAAATGGCCTATATATCTATCTGTTATGGCAAATAGAACAGCCCTTTGTAGCCACAGTCTCAAACCTAGTGCTAAAGACTGGTACCTGGTGCGCCCCTCTCGCTTTAAAATTACTTGAATTCTTTCCCTGCCCCAGCATCTCCCCCACTCCCTGTACTCTTCTGCACCCACCCCTTGGGCCACTTCTAAAACCAAACCCCAGAAACTCTTTCCTAGGGATGGAGGGAGATATGGGGCTGGTGGGGGCTATGCAGTGTTGAGACAAGGGGGGGGGGGGATTAGCAGAGAGGGCGTAAAAAATTTGGGGTGACCCCCATTATAAGAAAGAAGCAATCATTGTATGGCAACAGTGTCATTTTCACAACTAAACTACCCCCTATAGAAATTGTGGTGATGAACCCACATTGAACCAGACACTACATGTCCTACGCAGTGCTCCCCCTCTCCAGCTTCTTGCTTCTAGAGCCATTCTGGAAAGGAGTCAATGAACTGCCATGCATTGACATGAAGGTACTTGCACTCTGAAATATTTGAAGTGATAACTGGAGAAGCGAGGGGATAGTTAATCAATAATGTAGAGCGACATATCTCGAAACAGACCCAGATAATCTAAATGTGAGTGGAGCAAATAAATGGCATAATTATCCACAATTAGAGAGGTACCCAAGTGGTGATTCATGTAGAGAGCGGCTAAAAGAAACGTGGTTACTGAAATGCCAGCAGTCAGACTCAGGCACCCTAGTAGAGATGCCAGGTAGGATCAGCCAATGGCTGTCCAGGCACAGAGAGCCCTGAAACTAGGAACCTTAGATGTGATGCCTCAAGGGAGGAGCCAATAAATGACCAGACACAGAGAGTGTCCTACCGGCATGTAAACTCAGACACCCAACATGTGATGCCTAGAGGGAAGACTAAATGAATGACCAGGCATGTAGAGTTGCCAATCTGCACTCAGACTAAGACAACATAGAGGTGATGGTTAGAGACAAAACCAAATGAATACTAAGGCATCGAATGTGTCATTCCCACGCTCCGGCGCAGACACCTGAAAGATGATGCCCAGAGTGAGGAGGCAAAAAGGGACCAGGCACAGAAAGTGACCTACCAGCATGTAAACCCAGACACCCTAGAGGGGATTCCTAGAGAGAGGGGCCAATGAACGACCTTCAGGAAAAGATGACCTACCTGCACTCAGACAGCCTGGAAGTGATGTGCACAAAGAGGGCAATGGGGGCTCTTTAAATGGGCTTTGATTTGGCACTTTTATGAATGGGTTAATCGGAACAGCGACACAGTTATTGGATCCCACGAATACCTTGGAGAGCTGGAGTCTGCAACCTTTGGCTCTGCAGATGATTTGGACTACAACACCCATCAGACGGCGCTAGCACAGTCCATGGTTAGGGGTCATGGGAGTCCTGGTCCAAAACAACAACGGAGAGCCGCAGGTTGCTGATCTCTGTAGAAAGAATGGAAGATTTCTCAAGAAAGAGGTTAATGAATTCACTTATATTTGTATGAATGGCATTTCAGCTGAAAGGAATGCCTGCAAACATAGAAAAAAAGCACATTTCTCACCACAGTTGTGGGCGATCACAAATTAGGTGAAGAGTTTAATAGTATAGGGACGAAATTCATTCTGCCGAAGCAGTTTAACCAGCCAAGTAATTTATCCCCATCTGTTAAAAGGAAATTTCTGCCAGGGATACAAATTGAGCTCCTTTATAACGAGTAACAGAGATAGATAAATACTTAGAAATAACATGTCTTTACCAAATAGAGTGATGCCCTAAGCCGAGTGTCAACTCACCCACAGAGAGATAGCCAGGATTGCATGGACCTACATGCAGGCTTCAGCTGAGTGGCAACTCACCCACAGAGAGATAGCAAGGATTGCATGGGCCTACAAGCTGTAGGCCTAGGCTGAGTGGCAACTCACCCACACAGATATAGCCAGGATTGCATGGGCCTACATGCTGAAGACCTAAGCTGAGCGGCAACTCACCCACAGAGAGATAGCCAGGATTGCATGGGCATACATGCTGAAGGCCTAACCTGAGTGGAGGTCCATCCACAGAATTATATCAAGGACTGAACAGAAACTTAGACTGATGGCATAAACTGAATAGTGGTCCATAAATACACAGAACCAAGTATTACATGGTCATATAGACTTAAGTCCTAAGACAAGGAGCAGTCCATCCATAGAGCAGGGTTTGAAATTGCCAGGAGCTGGGAGCTATTGAACTCCTGCTTGTAGCTTAGTGGAGTCTGCTTAGCATGAAACCAGCAGCTACCAGGAACTATTTTTGACTCCTTTGGCCATCCGCTGCCATAAAACATACCTAACATACCTACCTGACAATAACACAGCATGTTTGGGAAAGTGTAAAGGAGTGGTTGGACACATGCAAAAGGCTTTTAAAGCATGAGGGTCATGTAGTATAGACAAAAGGTTAATGTTTGCATCTCATGTGGAAGTTACATTTGTGGCGCTCTCTCAACTCTCTCCTAATTTCCCATAGGTAGGCCCTGCTTACTGGGTGATACCTAATACTCAGGAGCTGCTTTTTGCTCCTGCTCATCAAACTCTCATTTCGATCCCTGCATAGGGTGATGGCAAAAATGTGCATGTGAATATAGAATGGAGTCCTAACATGTGTGTGCCTCATTCATAGAGAGAATATTGATTAATGTCCTAAGTACTGAAGAGTGGCGGCCAATAAATAGAGAAGCATACCAAGGATTGTATGTGCACATAGACTAATACCATAAACTAAGTGGCAGTCCATCTATGGATTTCATTGACATATAGACTAATATTTAATGCTGAGTAACAGCCTATTGAAGGCGCTCATCCCCAAACACATATCCCAAACTCAGAGTAAATGGACACACCCCAGTAGGGAATGAGACCAGGAGATAGATTGCAAGTTGAACAAAGTTTATATCAGGTAAAAGATGCATGCAGAGAACTCCGCTGCCCGAGAGCGCTCTGTCAAACAATACAAAAACAGCACATAACAAGACCAATTTTCGTCAGCAGTGACTAACAATATAGGTGATGAATAGTACATGGTCATTGGTTCACTACTTGGTTACATTATAGACTATACTGGGGTGATGTAGCTTGATTGGCTTGTGCTCCTCGCAGCACGTGGGTCATCTGGGTGGGGTGAAGTTCAGAGGCGTTGGGCACAGGTTGAGTAACTAATCTATTTATTCTGACAACATAGAAAAAGGCTAGAAACAACTAATCAACATTAAACTCTGACATTTAGTGCAGGTGCTATAAAGATCATCTAACAACTATATATCCAGCTTATACTTTGCCCTCAAGGAACAATAAAACATAGTGCCTTAATCCCAGCGCCCACCACGAAAGGGTTTGATCTACTTGGTGCATCATGATACAGATTGATAGGTGTTGTTTCTTCATTTGATATATGGTACAGGGGGAGTTAGGGCCGTGGTGGGGACGTGCTCGGTCTCTTCAGGGGGCTAGATATGTATCAGCATCAAAGGGACAGTGTAGTCTGGGTTTCTCGAGCAGTGGGTGCGAAGGTGGAGTTTGAAAGGGGACATACGGGTTTGTGGAGATGGATGAGTACACAAGTCAAGATTCGGCCTGGTCACACACAGGGCAATGAGCTCAGAGGAAGAGAAAGATATAGGCGAGTTGCAACAATACATGGCTGTACTTCCGTGAGAAGGGAGCTTGTGCGGCACAGACAGGGGAGAAGGTGAAGGGGGTGTCTGGGCTGGCTGTGCGCGGCGCTGGACAATGGGAGAGATGACTTTTTAGAAATAATTGTGAGGCCTAGTAGAAAGATGAAGTTCTGGGGTGGCATCAAATGGAGTCTATATGTGTCATCCAATGGCCTCTGCCTTCTGTCATCAGAGGACAGACAAGGGGACATCTCCCTGCGATGGGATGAGCAATAGATCCATTCCAAGCAAGTACCATAAGTAGGTTTTCCCTCTAGCCTACTTCTTAAATTATCAGAAAACCTCTGGACAGTGTCTCAATCTTGTAATTATTCTCACTATGCATGCAATGTATCATTTATATTTTATTTTGTTTGAATTTTGTCCAGCGCTGGTTTTAGCCAGAGGGTCTTAGAGTGCCTTACAAGGTCCAAAGGATCAAAAGGTGGGAGGTGAAACATAAGTTACCAAAACATGTCTAGACCAAGATAGGAAGATTAGGATAGACAGGTGATTGCAGGGGGTGGGGTAAGTGGCTGGGCGAGGCTTGGGAAAAGAGGTATGTTTGAAGCTTTTTCAGAAAATTGTGATGGTGGGTGCAGTTCGGCTGTGGAGTGATAGGTCATTTTAGGCTCTGGGCACCCACTCGGTGACTGCTTGTTTTTGTGGGAGTGTTAGCTTTCAGGGTGCCTGGGGAAGTGGAGGATGAGTCTCGCAGCTGCATTCTGTTTGGATTGCAAGGCGGGCAGAGGGTGCTGTTGGGAAGTCCAGTGAGGAGTGATGTGGTGTTGGAAAGTGCAGTGATGTATACAATATTCAGAATTCGGGCTACCAGAAACCCAGTTAGATGCAGCAAAGCACTACCATACCTCACTGTGGGCTACAACGTCAAACCTGTGGTTGTGTAGGGCTTTACAAATGCCGCAAAAACATACCCTATAAGCTGAGCACTTTATCTGAAGAGTGGGCCATCCAGACAGAGATACTATGGATTTCATGGACATTCTGAGTGCAGTCCTTGTCATAGTGCTGGCCCATCCAAAGACAGAGCTCAAGAAGGCCATGGGCACATGGATTAGGAACCTTACACGGGCGGTGCTCTATACTTAGAAAGATGACACGAATTGCACAGTAATTCACAATGAATTG
The DNA here is from genome assembly GCF_040938575.1 of Ambystoma mexicanum. Taxonomy (NCBI): domain Eukaryota; kingdom Metazoa; phylum Chordata; class Amphibia; order Caudata; family Ambystomatidae; genus Ambystoma; species Ambystoma mexicanum. Next base: position 1,172,947,536 of record NC_090932.1, on the reverse strand, counting down.
AAAGGTGTGCATTGGCAGAGTGATGCCACATTTTGTATGCTCATATAGAATATGGTACTCAGCAGAGCATGGTCTATTGACAGAGAGATGGCAAGAATTGCATGAGTATTTAGACTGAGGTCCTTTCATGAAAAGCTATGGTTTGCATGCAGATATAGACTCATATCTTTATTTGAAGGGCAGCTTTTACATACAAGGATGCTATAGAACGTAACAAAATATAGACTGAGGATCTTAGCGTAGAGCTGTCCATCAGGGGTGATGTGAAGGACTACAAGTACCTTGAGATTAAGGTCCCCGTCGTTTCCTTTTCTAACGTGTTGCTTGTCATTTTCAGGTACCAGAGCTAGCTGGGTTCTTGCTCCTGTCCTTCCTAATCCAGCTGCCACTCCTGCTCTTCCTCCTGACAGACCAAGAGACCCTGCTCCTGCCCCTCGAGATAGCAGTGCACACTGTTTATTTGCTGTTCCTCGTCGCAGAGCTGATGGGTGCGTTCTTCACACTCAAAACGATGGCCAGGGCCCTGGCTATGGAGTTCCACCTCCGTCAGTTTCACACCACATCAAGGTGTTCCAGCGTGGGAGCCCTGTGGAGCATGGACCATCTACCTGGCCAGTGGAGGAGGGTTGGGAGCACTCAATAGCTTGATCTGCCCCGGCTATTAGCCGTGTCGTGAGAAACAATGTGAATGAATTGTGGAAAGCTAGGGAAAATATGCTGAACTCTATTTTGGTAGACTGTCAACACCACCAGCCAGAGGAGAAGTCAAAGACACACTTCTGTTTGTTTTGATATTTGTCAGTGGGTATTTTGTGGAGCACAACATTAATGCATTCACAGTGGGAAAGTCATAAAGGGGCCTCGGTTTCGGGGTACAACCAAAGGGACTATGTATGCCAGCTCTCTTGCTCTCCAATGACGAAGGTCATTGCCATCCCTTGTAGAAAATCCAACTGACCCCTTCCAATAGGTTTCTGCTTGATCAGGGTTCTGCAACCTTTGGCTCTGCAGATGTTTTGGACTACAACTCCCATAATCCATCAAAAATGACTATGCTGGCTAGAGGGGATGGGAGTTGTAGGCCACAACACCTGGAGAGCCAAAGGTTGCAGACCCCTGCACTAGATCCATTGGCAGCTTTAAGGTTGTTGGACATTGGGACATACATAGCCAGTGAAAAAAACAGGTCATTTCCACTGGTTCAATAAAAAGAAACATCTGAAGCCAATGGACACCATTAGACACCAAGAAGCTCTTGCACGCCAGACTTTCAATCAACCATATATTTTTGCTACCATCTGGATGTAGTAGAAACCATGTTAACTGGAAACAGCAACAGGGGTGTAGCGACACAGGGCAAAAAATGAGACCATAATTGTGTATGCTTTGTACTAAATTAGTGAACTAATATGTTTTGTTTTTCAGGGCTGTATTATATACAAAATTGTTTCTTTAAAATGTGTTTTGGGACCTGCTTTTTCTTATTTTTTGGTGGAGGTTGTGTGAAGGGGCCTTGTTTAATGGACTCATTTTACAGAATGATTCTGAGGGATTTGGAGACCGTGGTTTTAATGAACGAGTTTTTCTGTTTTTTTATGGATTGCTATTAAATCATGGCGGCAGGAGTAAACGAGAAAACTACACTATCTTTAGTTAGACCTTTCATAAAATCACAATAGACGTTTGGCATTTGTTTTAACAACATTTTGAAACTGTCCACTCCTCCTTAGTCCAAAATCTGGTCGAATGTCGGCTGCATAGCCTCGGGGACATGGGGCAGATAGATACTGGCCAAACAAGAAGAAACTTCTCACTGAAGCTGCAGATTGGCCTTGTTTATGGTAGTCTACCACCTGGAGATGCCCTACTTACAATGGCGTAATTGCTCTGAAATCAGACATGACACTCGATGCCAGAATAGACAGAGGTGTGTGCCTGGCATTCCTCCATAGGTCTCAGAAGTGCCTGACCCAGGTCTTGCCCCCAGAAGGCAAATCCGTGTTATTAGGAATCCCCATAGACTATTGCCCTGTCCATACAGATGCCCTCTACTTTGACCTGTCAGAATGATACACCTTCTCCACTCTCCTGGTCATCCACGGGCAGCAGCCAGAATGGGACCCAGGAAAACACCTTCCAGTCAAATCGCGCCATACTGCTGGCACTCCAGGAGAGTGGAAGGCAATATTCTCTCAGATCCCGGCCCCTGCATGTCTGCAGGCTGAGGAGGCCAAGACATCCTCAGGTGAAGTGCAAGAAGGCCCTCATGTTGAAAAAGCGCCCTTGCCAAGAGCGGGCTCGTCTTAGGAGTCAATGCAGCTGGACGTTTTGCAGGGCCTGCCGACGGATTCCAGATGTGAAAGAACCTCGGCTTCAACTGACCTTGGCTCATACTTTGCTTTGCAGATCGATGTTCATTCTATTCCGCGTGCTGTATGGTGCATGTTTGATTTTATCGACAATTGCGTAAACAAGGGGTACGATGCTACATTACTTCCTGTGCATTGCACAAATGGATGGACTCCATTAATACTGTCAGATTACAGATGCAGATGTCAAAGTCGTCGAAAAAAAGAAGCTTTGGTTACACTGGCGCTCTGTTACTTCAGATCAATGGGTTGGCGAGGAGAAATCGGATGCACTGTACCCCTCAGGAAGTCTCTGATCTACGAAGCAGATCAATAATTGATGTTGCAGGAATCCTTCTGGGTGCACCTCAGAGAAGTTTCAGGCCAGGGCCTCATTACGAGATGGGCAGTAAGGGATTACCGGCACCGGTAAGGGCACCGGTGCCGGTAATCCCTTACCGCCCTACTACGAGTTCCCTTTACAGGTATTCCCTTAACGCCTGGTTTTTCCAGGCGTTAAGGACGGGACCCGCAAAGGGACTCTGGAGCTAATAACGGTACCGCAATTTGCGGTACCGTTATTAGCGCCTTCCCCATTCCCATTGAGCCCTATGTGGGCTCAAATGGGAATGGGGAAGGGCCCTGGTGAATGGGGAATTACTGGTCCTGCCAACCTTGGAATGGACCAGTAATTGCTCCATTCACCAGGGCGGAGTCGGAACGAGTTTGGAGGCAGCCATGGCGCTAATAGTGCCATGGCTACCTCCAACCTCGTAATGAGGCCCTTAGACTCCACCAACACCAAAGATGTGGTGATGCTTGACGTCAAGCCATCAATGCCCATGATGGAGCCATATCCCCAGCGGTGATGAGGTGGCACTATTTGTCTGCTGCTGGGAACATCCTGCCGTTAATCTTGAAGGGGACCAGATCCCAGACCAGTCAGAAAGCAGTAAGAGTGCCTCCACATGTGGCCTGGTAAAACTCTTGGAAGAGTTGGCCAGCATGTATAGGGAATAGTTTCAGCAGATCTGTCAAATATTTGAGGCAACATTCACCAGCAGGTCTAGAGTTGTGATGAAAACCGATGGTGAGATGGGTGATGCTGTGCTGCTGCTTTTACATCTGATAGCTTCAAGGTTTGAGACACTAGCTGCAGAGAACTTGGTGCAGCATGCATGCCACAGCTTTCAGTCCCAAATAGATGATGTGAGTGGCAGCCAGTGATGGCAGCAGAGGTGACACTAGTGAGGGCTGCGGGGGCTATAGTCCTGGGTCTTTGGGTTGTAACCCCAGATAGAAGCTCAGGGGCTACAACCAAAAAGCTAGCTAGCCCTGAGTCCCGACAGTATCGACGGTCCTGACATTAGCGTAGCCCTGGATCTTTTCCAGACTTAACAACACCTCTGGGTGACAGCTCATAATGGGCATTGTGGAGGTGGCCTCTATTAAACACAGGCACACACTGTGTCACGGTTTATTACGCAGTCACACCCAACTCAGGGAGTTCCTTTCCCCCAATGAATGTGGCTTACAATAAAGCACTATGTTTTTATTTGGTTCACTTTGGTAAGGCCTCCAACCCATCTCACACCCAACCCCAACAAGTACCCGGTGCCACAATAGACTAGGAACCAGGCTGGTGTGTATTCAAATTAGTTATATTTATTAATTTATTTCAACCAAATATCACAAATAGAACAACATCAGCCACAAAGGGAGTGGCAACACAAAACAAAAATGGCTTCTGTAAAGGCACCAGCACAGAGATAACACCAGGATATGCAGTTAAAATGATTTCGTTTGAAATCACCCACCAAGACAGAAAAAGAAAAATTCAATAAGCACAGTGATTGTAGATTTTGTTAGGTTTTCGCCCAACAAACCTCACCCTCCCAACACCAATTAGACTTGGCTCCTCTGAATGGAATGCAGGGGCAGAGAGTGGGAACACAATGGGAGACAGAAAAGCAATGGGAAATTCATTTTGCCACACCTAACAAGAACAGGCAGGGCTTAGGGGTTTTGGTCAGAGTACAATGGGTAAACAGGGGCAATTTCGTTTTGTACCTGGTGTATGCCAAGGAACTACCAGGCTTCACCCTTCTACTTTAAAATGAAGAGGATCAATTGGGAATGTTCGTTTTGCACCCTGCGCACTCACATGGAAACAGGGTTTTGGGATTAATTATTTTGGCAAGTCTTTATGTCTATACTGGTTCAAAACACACTGGGAAAGGATTGTTGGTTTCGAATGCCAACAATACCCATCCCATGATCACTATAGGGGACTTAATTGGTTCACTTTGATTAAATATGCTAGGCATCTACACGGACAAACAGGATATTTTTCAATGGGGAAATAACTAAAACAATGCTCGAAAAATATAAACCCTACACAATCTATGGCTTTGGCGTGGTTTTACTCACAGGAGAAGTCTGGAACTAGGCATCAGGGAACATCAGGGCACTGCTGGGATGGCAAGGGGTCAGTCAAGGATCTCCTCCGAGTCCTCTAAGGGGTCCCAATCAGCTTCTATGTCTCCTGGTTCTGTCTCCAATGCAAGCTTTAGGCCTCTCTGCTGAGATGTTGTTTGCCAGATTTTAGCAGCAGGTCACCTCTCAGAATTATTAGAAGTCCAGTTCTCATGCAAACTGGTTTATTTATAATGTTAATGTTAATGTTAAAGGTATTTATATTGCACACCGTCACCAACAGAGTTGGTCCCCAGGCGCTCTGGCGGATCTGTAACAAGAGGGTGGGGGGTTAGGTTAGTCGGGTAAAGAGGGAGTAGGAGAGGGAGAGAAGTGGTGTGCTGTTGGCGGCTTCAGTTCGGTTTTCACCGTGCGCTGAGCTTTGGTGTAAGTATCGGATCGGAGCGAGACCTCGTGTGCTGTTGATGCAATATATGTGTTGTTTGTTGTTGTTGCTGTGTGGTGCAGCGTGTTCAGGTTGCTGGGCGAGTGTCATGGTCACCGGGCCAAGAACACAGACAGGGCCCGGATGGACACAGTCCTGGAACCTTTGGCTCCAGGCTCATATGACCAGGAACACAGACAGGGCCCGGATGGACAAAGTCCTGGCGCCTTTGGCTCCAGGCTCATAAATAACAGTCAACAAGAACATTTATTCGGGACAAAATGCTTTTATTACAAGCATAGCACTGCATCCCGGGTGCAAGGTGCATTTAACGTGGAAACTTCCATCACCTAAAGCAGCCTCACGTGTACTCTGGGGTGAGGCTGCTATTACTGGGTTGCCTGGCACGTGCTGACTCACTAGGAGTGGCAGGGTGCGGAAGGCAAGCCGGCCTAGTGGGCGTGCCCACGATCACAGCTATATAAGCTGCTCCAATCCACGAGGCAGACGCTTCGCGTTGTTCTGCACATCCATGCAGCATTAACGCTCACCGCCGCCTGGGATTAAAACTTACCTTGGAAATCCTGCTTCTATATTTACCATCTGTGGAATCTGCTCTCACCTGTGCGCGTCTTCTTCAAATTTTCCGGGACGCCGTCATCTTCATCCTGGCACCGCAGCTTACCTTCAAACCTTACGGAGCGCTGAGCTCTTCATCCGGGGACCGCAGCACATCTTCATGGCTTTGAGGACGTTGAAACATCCTTCTAGGCACGCAACATTACGCACTTCGTCGGTGACCGCAGCACCTGCAAGTAAAAGCACAAGGCAATGTTAGACATTAAAAGACATTGGGGGTCATTACGAGTTTGGAGATAGCAATGGTGCTATTAGAACCATGGCTGCCTCCAAAGTCGTCTCCGGGTCTGGGTTCCCTGAATGGGGACTAACCGGGTCATTCCAACCTTGGAGGACCCGGTAAGTCGCCATTCAAAAAACCCATCTCCATTCCCATTCGAGCTGCCATAGGGCTCAATGGGAATGGCGAGGGAGCTAATAATGGGCCCACAAATAGCGGGCCCGTTATTAGCTCCATGGTCCCTTAGCGGCTCCCGCTCAGGACGGCTGGTTTTACCAGTCGGCCTTAGTGGGACCTGCTAAGGGACCTCGGAATGCGGCGGTAAGAGGTTAACAGCACCGGCATCCTTACCGGCACCGTTAACCCCTTACCGCCGCACTCGTAATGAGGCCCATTGTCTCATAACCCCAAGATACAAACTACAGAAGGCAGGAGGGTGCAGCTTCCCTGCCCTAGCGGCGAAACTGTGGAACACCTTACCTCTAACACTGAGAGCTGAACCATCCTACTGACTATTCAGAAAAAACTCAAAGATCTGGCTCTTCGAGCAGGAGTCCTAACGTCTCCCGGTGCCCATGCTTACGCTGCACTATACCGCAGGATCTAACTGTATATAACTACTGTACTTAACTTTGCCTTATGTATATAATAACTATGTTTAACTTGTATATTCCCTCTCTGTATTTCTTGTAATACTGCAACAGATGTATATTCAAGGTATGCGCCCAGATGCCCCAGGGCATGGCTGCGCTTTATAAATAAAATAAATACAAATACTTTCCCTGTTGAGATTAAAAGGTTGAGGACATTCCTGTGGTATTCCATGGGAGTTCTTTTTGTGAGGATTGATTGGTATATATCCAGTGGACAAGGATCCTCAGGAGAACCCCGTTTTGTTGCTTTGATTTACCAGTTTGACGAAATTCTCCACTGATATTTCGAGAATGTTTTGTAGTTTGTTCAGACGTTCCTCGTAAGGATTGGCGGGTTCCGTAGCCCGATCACATGGTATGTTTTGTATGGCTTGTTGGATGATGGCGATTTTGTTTTTGAAGTGGTCTGCTAGGTCATTGCATAGTTTCATCGATGGTAATGGCGTGTTGTTGCAGCCTGGTGGATTTTTCATTTCATTTATGATTTTGAAGCGTTCTTTTTGGGTGTTTGGTGCTGTGAGGATTTGGTTGTCGTAATATTTCTTTTTCGCTTTTTGTATTTCCTTTTTGTATGAACAGATATGTTGTTGAAATTTAAATGTATTTCCCGTGTCATTTGTGGTCCTCCAGTCTAGTTTTCATTGTGCTCAGTAGTGGGGTGAACCATTTTGCCGTTGCTCTTTTACGTGAAGTGGTAAAAGGTTTTTCTTTGGTGATTTCGTCGATCGTTGATGTGATCCAGTTGTGGAGTAGAGTTACTTTTATGTCTAGGGCGGCTTCTTCCATAATTGTTGCTTGTGGTTTGCTGAGTTCCAGAAGTTTAGATAGGTTGGAGTTTTTTGTGGTTCTCCAATTCCTTTTCATGGTGATCGGTAGTTTGTCTTGTTGCTTGTTTGTTGGGATGGTTAGTGTGATTACAAAGGGAATGATAAGGTGGTCGCTACAGAGTATTTTGGTTGGGTGTGCTGTGGTAACTGGTTTTGTATTGGCAAACATTGTGTCTAGTGTGTGCCAAGCCGAGTGGGTTGCTCCTTTCACTAGTTGTAGATTCATTGCTGCTAGTTGGCTGGTTAGAGATTTTTGTGTGGTTGTGAATTCTTCATCAAACCAGATATTGAAATCTCCAAGGACGATCAGATGGTTGTGCTCGATGGCTAGGGTTGTGATTGCTTCTGTGAAGGTCGTCCATGAAGGTTGCATCGTATGTTGGTGGTCTGTATATCATTATGAATTTCAGGTTGGTTTTGGGGCTTACCGGTAGGCGTAGGATAAAGGATTTGCATTTATTGATGTTTAATGGATCTTCAAGTTTGATAGCCAGGTGTTCCTTGTGGAAGATTTCCAGTCCCCCCCCCCTTCCTTTAGTTTTTCTGTTTGCTTGGACGCATTTTAAGTTATTAGGCAGGCAGTGGTTGAGGGTGATCTTGTAATTGTCGTCTAGCCATGTTTCAGTTATAAATAGGATGTCGATACGCCTGTCACATTGGAGGTCGTAGATTTTGGTGGCATGTTTGAACATCGACCTTGCGTTGATTACATTGCAGTCGATCTTTTGGGTGTGGTTTTGTTTATTAGTTTTTCCTTGTATTGGTTTATAATGGTTCAGTCTGGGTGTTTCTGTATTGACGTTGATTGGAATTGACGTTTCTATTGATGCTTATAGGGTAAATGGCATCACTGACTTGTCATGCTTCCCGCGAAAGGGATTCGTTAATGTTCACTACCCACCTCCCACATGTGTGCTAATAGGACATGGGGATGGGGGAGTAATTTGGGACAGTTGTGGGAGGAGAGAGCTTCATCATCCCACTTAGACAGATGGACATGGTCATGCTTTAGGATACAGAAATCTCTCAACATTGCAAGTACCCCAAATTTCCAAATCTTTACATGTATGCATATATTTGTGAGAACTATATTTGAAGGCGAATCAGATAAGACTAGTCTGAAATCTGCATGCCCTTCCTATGCAGAGATACAGTTTTTCTTCATTTACTCAGGAGCCATATCAGTGAAAAATATGCCACTTAACCATTTCCATGTTAATTATGGCCTGCACGTGCATACCAACTTTCACCTCTCTCAGAAACAAGGGAAGGCCCAAATCACATTTTCCTTAATAACTTTAGTTGTGTTTATTACAGCATAATCGTTTTAGCATGGTTACAAGGGGGTTACTATCACCTTTAATAAATGTCTGGAAGGACCGTTGTGACATTTATGGTGCCCATATTATGCAATAAAATGTATTTCACCAATTTTAATCAAATGCAGTTTCACAAGTCTCTTTCACTCCTGCCCCCACCTTTTTTTAAGTTTCATTTCCCATTTTAGGCATGTGACTAGCAGAGCATGGTCTGTTTATGTTAGCTTACCCCTTCAAGGCATGTGATGCCCTGATAACAGCTCCCAATGGGCACTTCATGGGCTTTGTGACTTCAAGGTCAATCCTGCTGCAAGAACAGAGATGGGCTTATCTGGTCTTCACTTCGTTTTCTATCTAAGCCATGTAATTCTTTCTTGTATTTTTATGAAATGGTTCCGATTGATGATGACAACCAGGCCTGTCTTCAGGACAGCAGAGTGGAGGTCCTGGAGATTCGTTTCATATTGGGAGAAATGACCGTCCATGTACCCTGCCACAAATAGCCTTTAAACTTGCACATAATTGTAATTTTACACAGGATTTTATAAGGCTTTCACAGTTTCCACATACATGAGTGTCACTTATAAATTGTCACTGTGTATATGGCGGTTAGATGAGAACATCATATTCACACTTTGAACGTCTAGTGCACGTTTCGCTTAGCAGTTTGTCAACTTGGATGAGGGAAAAACGAAAATGACATTATTTGATTTATTTTACATGCAATGCTTCGTTTCACTTTAGCTGCTTCGAGCCCAATCTGGTATCCCATTGAAGATACTGTGCACTGTGGTCTCTTTATATGTGTGAGTGCAGCTCTCCATGTATTTGTCAAAACATCATTGCCACGTGTCTTTCTTTTCCTTCCTGACAGGCATTGTGCATATCTTTGTACTTTAAATTTAGTCCCACTTTCTTTCCTTTAAATTTAGAGTCAATAGGCCTCATGTTTGACATCATTCCTGTGTCAACCTTACGGTTCGGTGAGCATTCACATATTACTCTTGCCTTTTTTATTTCTGGCCTTCAGGGGCTAGATTTCACCCCATAACTGTATAGTGCAGCTTTTCCCCCACCAGCAATCCTTACCGGGCATCCCTCTCTGTGGCATGCCACCTTGTACCTGCAGGGACCCATACCACCTGCAGACAATATGCTGGTGTGCAGGGGACTCTGTTCATGGTGACTCAAGGTGGTGCCATTGAGCCCAGATCATAGGAGGCCTTGTGGGTGTGTGTGTACCTGTTCAATTCCATTCCTCCCTTTTGTCAACATGTGCTGTTTTGAAGTGAATCATGGGCCATTGATGGTCTACATCGTTGCCCTAGCTTGTCTATTGCTTGCTCATCCCCTTTGCATTTCTGCCTCCTCTTGCTACATCAGCCCGAGGTGGGTTCCAGAATTCCCCTTGTCTCTTTTGAACAGTTTCTCGCTTTTGGGTTTGCATGTTCTGCCTTCTTGTGAGACACAGACCATTCAAGGTACCAATACGTGCGGTTTAGGGGAATAGCTCTACTGTCGAAAGGCTGCCCATGTACAGTGCAGCATGTGCAATTTAGGGGGACGGCTATATTATCTACAGCTTACCATGTAAGGTGAAGTGCATGAGATTCAATAGAAAAGGCGGCTCTTAGTTTAATGCCTGACCATGAATGGAGTAGTATGTGTAATTTAAGGGGACTTCTCTGCTGTCTAAAGCCTGACCTCGGGCAATGCAGTATGTGTGATTCCCGGGGATAGCTCTGCTGTTTAATGCCCATTATGTAAGGTGCAGCATATGCAAAGCGTAGACATATCAGCCTTGTTCAGTAGCTCCTGAGCCTGTTCCAGCTCTTTCCTTATTTGCTGTGTGTAGGTCCTTAATGAAACCCTAAAAATGTGATTGATGCCCTATTGGTCCCGGATAGATTTGACTTACCTGCCCCACATAAATGTGATGGTTTTGTTTGCTCTTTCCATATTGTCCAGCCAGGCTTATCTTCTCCCAGCCTTATCCACTAAATTACGTTGTCAAGAAACATAAACCATATAATCATTTTATCCCACTGCTCACACAATGTGAAAAGCTCCCCCATGGCTTTAAAATGTTTTTTGTAAGGTCCATATCATTCAGCACTCTTCTCTCCAGCTCCTCTATCTTGTCTTCTAGCTGGTTAGCCTGCCTTTCAAGTACTTTTCTCAACACACAAGACGTGGTAAACACATCTGCCTCTAGTCATTACCTTAAAAGCTTCCCATGCCATTGCTGCATCATCAACATGTTACTGCTTATCCAAGAACAGCTTTGATATGCTCCATCTACCTGTAAACTAACCTGAACCCATCAATGAATAGCCTGTGGTCTGCCTGCTGTCCACATTAATGCAATATGTGGTGTGGTGTGAATGCACAGTGATCTGTCTAGATAATCTGCTGTTTTGTAATACATGGCCCGATATGGCGTGTGCAACAAAGCAAAATACATGTGGCTATAAAACTTGTGAGGCGCTGAGTGGAAAGAATAATCCTTGTCCATGGGATGAAGTAAGTGCCATATTTGAATCAAGCCATAATCTCCCATGGTTTGTAACAAGGTTTTGGAAACTTGCCCTAAATGCTTATCCATCACCTATGAGAGACAGGTTTCATATTGTAACAGGATGCTCAATGAGTCACAAGACAATTACAGTAAGTGTTCTGTTTTTATCATAAAAATGTTTTTAAAAACAGGCAATTTAGGGCCCCACATCCCACACTAGGTGGAATCCCTATACACCTCTGCCTCAGTCTTTGAGGGAGCACCCATCTCCCTACCTAGTCTTCCTACTCCAGCAGGTTGCAATTCCATGCCAGGATATCATACTGACTGGTCTATCCCTGATCTATGGTGGGCCTAAAGTCTGAGGCCCTATCTCTTTGACTCGCTCAGGAACTTTCTAGGTGACATGGGTGGGGGGGTAGTCTTTTTCCTGGTGGCCTTGCCCTCCGAACAACCATCTCACAACCTTTTCCTCAATCTTCACTCAGTACACATGTCTCCTCTCTTTTAAGCATTCTCTCTCTCTGCACAGTCTGTCTGCTAGTCTCTCCATCTAGATCTCCCTCCACACTCTGTCTACTAATCTTATTTCTCTCTCCAACTTCTCCTGTCTTTACCCTCCAACAGCTATCCGCTTCTCCTTATTTCCGTTCTACTGGACCAGCTTCTTTCCTCCAGCGTTTTCACAAAGCTGGACCTGAATGGGCATATACCCTTATCTTTGTCTACCAAGGGGTTGAATGGAAGACAGCCTTTTGCACCAGGTACGGGCTATTCAAGTACCTAGTCATGCCCTTCAGTCTCTGCAATGCTCTGTCCACCTTCCAGTATTTCATCAATGAGGTCTTCAATTGCCTGCTGGATAGGTATGTCATGGTGTACTTGGATAACATTCTCATTTACTCAACACACTGTAACAGCGTGTACAGCATGTGCGTACTGTGCTACAACGCCACAGGGAACACCGATTATATGCCAAGTTGGAAAGGTGTGTCTTCATTCTACACAAGTTGAGTTCCTGGGTTTTCTTCTGAATCCCTGTGTAATTCAAATGAGTAACAACAGGGTACTAATCCTTCCTTGGCTTTGTCAATTCCTATAGGCGTTTCATTAGGTCCTTTTCCCTCATTGTTGCTCTGCTGACTTATTAAACAGACCAGAACGTGTGCTTTCATTGATCGATGGAAGTGCAAGCTGCCTTTTTAGCCCTAAAGGAGGTTTTTGCTTCAGCTCCAGTCTTCCAGCACCCCAACCAAGAGCACCAATTCATCGTTGAGGTGGATGCCTCTGCAGTGGCGAGAGTGGAAGTGTTATCCCAGAGATGCCCCTAGACGTGTTCCTTGCATCCTGTGGCAACACTAGCAAAACAATGTTTTACTGTCACTGAGCGGGAGATGCTGGCTGTTAAAGCCTCCTTCCAGGAATGGAGGCACTACCTGCAAGAAGTCAAACACCAGGTGCTTATCTATACTGACCATCTAAACCTTTTAGCATTGGCCTCAGCAAAATGCACAGATGCACGTCAAGCTCGCTTGTATCTTTTTGTAACTCTTTTCGATTTCATGAGTACCTAACACCTGTGGAGTCAACATGGCAATGCGGATGCTCTATCTCACATTGGAAGACTAGAACCGGACCATCTACAACAGGAACCATTCCTGGGGACAGCTAAAGTCTGTTGTTCCTGCACTTCCTCCAGTTCTCTTTTTGATTCTCTCTGGATGTGGGCGAACCAGTGCTCTGAACAACTGGCCAACATGGGCCTCACTATTGCGGAGGGGGTTCCCACTATACACAACCGATTGTACCTCCCTGACACAGACATGTGCCTCCTGGCCTTCCAATGGTGCCATGACAACACGTTATCTGGGCATCCTGGTCAGAATAAACACTGAATCTGTTGGTGTTGGTGGCCCTCCATGAAAAGCGACGTGGCCGAGTACATTCAGAATGGTGCTATTTGTGCCCAATGCAAACCTGAGAATGTTCGGTCGATGGGGCTTTTACTCCCACTGCCAGTGCTGTGTCAGCCTTGGCACACGATTATGATGGACGTGGTTATTGACTTTTTCACTAACATGAGCCACTTTATACCGTGTAAAGGAATACCATCAGCTCCTGTCGTGACAGGTCTTTTTTTGTAGGGTCTTCCATTTCTTTGGCCTCTCTACGCTAATCATATTGACTCGAGGTCAACAATTCACCTCGTTTTTTTGGCATGCTCTCACAGCAATCCTAGGCATTGATGCCTGTTATTCCTCAGAGTATCATCCTCAATTGGTCAAACTGAGAGAGCTAACCAAACCCTGGAAACATATCTCTGCTGTCTCTGTTTGCAACATCAGGAATCTCAGACGACCCTCCTTGGTTTAGCTGAATTCTCCGGCAATAAATTCATCCATACCCTTTGGCTGCCTCTACCTTTTATGCCTTGAATGGTCAATACCCCCGCACACTACCCATCACTCTGCCGCACCCCACAGCCATCCACGTGGCTGACTCCTGCATCCAACACATCCAGGAGACACAGGCAAAAGTGTGACAACATCTACAGGATGTGCAGAAATGCATGAAACTATATGAGGATGCCTGCCGCAGACCATTCCCGGAATACAAACCAGGGGACAGGCTGTGGCTGTGCACATATCTTCTGTGCACACCAGGGGCTCATAAGTTACTACCATGGTTTCTGGGTCCCTAGAAGATATAGCGTGTAGTGAAACCGATAGCAGTTCATTTACAATACCCTGGGCATTGGAAGGTACACCCATTCTTTCACATTTCCAACATGAAACCCTGCGCTCCCCTGATGTGTCTACCATCCAAACCGCCAGCTGTTCTCGTGGATGACATAGAAGAGTACGAGGTATGGGCTATCCTGGATTCACAGGTAACTCAAGGTCTCCTGTATCACCTCATGGACTGTAAGGGTTATGATCTGGAGGACAGGAAATGCAAACCCTCATGGCTGGTACATGTGTTGTTGTTGGTGACCAGGTTTCGCCGTCTACATCCGGAATGTCCGCGGGGGCTGCAGACTTTGCAGGGGTGGGCTCTGTCACAGATCGTCGCTGCCAGCCCCCTGCAATACGCAGCAGGGGCAAAGCTGGATGTTGCCATGATGCCTTGGAGACCGGGGATGCATTCTGTACTACGCGTCCCACTAGCCCAGGTGCCGACGGCATCACGCGTCACGTGATGCTGACAGCACACTGAATGCAGAAAGAAAACATCTGCACCCCACTGGCCCAGTGCTCCTCAACAGATCTACTTCCCAATAGTGCAATTTTTGGAGATTTTCTGGTTGCCTACATCCTGTTTTTTTCTTGTTTTTTTGAACATTTGTCTTATTTCTTCACAGACTCCATACTTTGGATTACCCTGCTGGCATTGGACTTTTGACTGTTTGGATCTTCTGGTGTCGACCTGGCTTGCTCTCCTTGGATTGTGCTTTTTGTATTTGATGCCCCGACTTCTCTCGCTAGTTCTTCTGGTTTGTTCTTCCTTGGATTCCCCTCTTTGTCCTGCAGTTTGCGTCTCATTCTGTCCAGGTTAGGCCCCTGCAAACTAGTCTTTGTTTGGTTTTCTTCTCATTTGGATCTGCTTGCAGACCTGATAGTCGGGCTTGGTACCAGGGGGATTTCTGGTCTATGGACTCAGGCACACATCTGCTGGTTTTTGCAAGACACCTAGGATCATTGTCTTTTTCATCTCTTCTCTAAGCCTGGGAGAAGCCGTGTTTTGCACAACTACCTTTTCACGAGACTCCTCCTCCCAGCAGTGATTCTTTTTCTGTTTGTGGCAGTGCGGTCTGGAGGAAATTGTACTATTCTTCAGGGAATCAACTACCCAGCAATAGGGCATGGGATCCTATTTAAAGATGCTTCTTGCTCCCTAGACAATGAGCTGCAGAATAAGAGGATTACCTGTGGGCGGTTGAATTGTAACCCATGACCGGGCTCATGACCACTCAAGGGATATTTTGATGCCCCCGGTGGTTTCCTCTCTCTCTCACCGACAGGAATAAAGTACCCACCATAAAGGTGATGGATTCCTCTCTTGTTCACTCTGGTAGTGCTGAATGTGTAGTCAAGGTTGATGACTGACTCGCCTCTCATTTGTTTGTACTCATGCGGTTTTGTGGATTGCCTGTATTAGGAAGGATGGGTTGCAGCACGTTCTCAACACAGCTCTCATCAGTCAAATATGAGTACACCTTCCGTTGAATAAAATTGTCAAGATCTTTCATTTACCCGTCTCCTTTTCTTTCAGAGGAGAATTGCATGAACAGTCTGAAAGTGACAATCAATTCTGCAACTCCTCCAAATGACAACAAAGGAAGTTTGACATGGGTGACTAACACTGTCGTATTTTTAAAGCACTCTTTCAACAAACTGTGCAAGAAGATCCTTGGCGCTTTTTCTAGGTATCTATCATCAATATTAGCCAATTATTTGTATATTTGTTCATTATGTAGCTCTATTCCTTATGCGCACTGTCACATCGAGGGTCATCTTAGTCCTGATTCCAGCAATCAAGCCAGCAGGTGCAGTGCACCCCCTTAGATATTTCAGCCATCAATGCCCCAGGTCCTTCAATCACCCCCTATTTCTTGCTTAGGTTTTGTAACTTTTCACACTCATCACTGCAGGGAAAGGGCGTGGTGACAGCCGGTATCTACTCAAAGAGAAAATGTGGCCAGGAACCCTTCAATGATTTCGGAGCAGAAGATTGGCAGGCAGTCCTGCTTTAACAGAGTTATTCAGTGCTGGCAAATCCATTACTGGTGAAGAGCAACAGAAATAACTACTGTCCAGCGAATGGCCACTCATATACTTTCCCTCAGTTGTAGTAGACTATTGAACAGAAAACAGGGGAGGGGCCATAGGATGGGTATTTACGATTTTTCATCTGTCCTTTTCTTTTCTCACTTGCCTCTAGATATCAACCCCTGAACTTAATTCGGTTTTTTTTTCTGTGGCTAGCTGGTACTTCAGATACGCACACGTGCACAGAGGGGCTAGTGGGTGTTTTGGCTGGTTACCCGCAGAGAGCAAACTTTGTGGGCACTCGGCTATCAATACAATATTTTGGAAGTGCGTGGCGATTTGATGCCATCCTTAAGTGCGACTGTGCGACTCGTTGATTATAAATGGCTGTGGAATAAGAATTGGATACAATCCAACCATATCCATGTTCAGAGCTAGATAACAGAAATGGGACTGGAGAGATTCTCCCCCAGTTTGCTGCCACAATCCATGTCAACCTCTCGCTCAAGGCTCACAATGCCGAGAAAAAACTGGCCGCAATCTGCACGCTCTTCTCTACAAGACTACTGAATACCTATTCAGGACCATCGTCAAAGCATTCCTCCTTGCCCACGCGGATGGTGTCGTGGAGTCCTCAGTGACCCCATTGAAATCCATCCATTATGCCCCAACGGAGCAGAGAAAGTAAACACCACCACGCGCCTTCTCTACCAGCGAATTTATGTGATCACTGCGCCCCCGTAACTGCGACGGCCGAAAATGGCGACACCAGTTACGGCGCGGCGCAGTGATCATATGGATCTCTGTGCCTGCTTCCCCCGGCCTACATTACCCCTCACAACCCCCCCACTCCACTCACCTTTAGGGCGGCACACGCAGAAGTGTGCCGCCCGCCCCCTGCGATCCCTGCAGCGTCAGCTCTTCCCACTAACGTGGGTTACAGCTGACGCTGCAGGGTGCTTTTTTTTTCTTTTTTTTTCTTACGTGTCCCCCACTTTCCGAAATGGTAAGCGGGGGACACCCTCCGCAACCCCCGACCACCGTTACTGTGCCCAGGTAGAGCGGGTGACACCCGCTTTGCTTGGGCGCAGTAAATGTCACCCTCATTTTGTGCGCCTCCAAAGTCGCAGTGACTGCGGGGGCGCACAAATGAGGGCAACATTTTTGTACAATACCAAGTAGCTACACAGACTGTCAGAGGCGTTGCTAAGGGGGGCTGAAGAGGCTATAGCCCCAGGTCTTTTGGTTGTAGCCCCGAATAGAAGCTCAGGGGCTACACCCAAAAGCCTAGCTAGCCCCGAATCCTGACAGTCTCAACATTAGCGCAGCCCCAGATCTTTTCCAGACCTAGCAACACCTCTGCCGACTGTCAGTGAAAGCCCGAATTACGGTTAAGATTGCCTGCGTCACATATAAGACAGTGATGGCATAGGCGCCTTCTTGCAGTCCGACACTCTCACCATCTCCAGAGGTCACCACAACATAAGAAGCCTCAACATCTCCAGACTGGAAAATAAGAGATACAAGAAGGCAAAAGCAGGAAAGCAAGCCTTTTCTTGCTTTGCACCCAGTCTACAACTAAAGGCCAGCACATATCAGTGGGGCACCATACACATCACAAAAGCAAAGTAAGGCATTATTCTTCAAAAAACACCTCATCGGCCACTCATCTGGGACCCCAGCAAGATCCCCATCCTTTAACACCATGTCCCCAACCCCACTATGTTCCCTCGCCTCTATTCAATTTCTCATTGCTTCCCGGATTGGTCTGCACTGTTGAAAAGCCAATAATAATAACAGTTACCTGGCACAGTGTACATGTATTTCTCGCCCCCTCATGCGCCCAAGCCTTTCCCACCCAGTAAAGGTAGCAACTACAACCTGCAGGGAGGGATATCCACAATATATGCCTAAATCTCCCTCTATATACTCATCTGTGTGTCTCGGGCATGTTGTGAACTTCCCCTAACATCGACTGGTTCATTGTCCCCATTGCTCAACAAGTTGAATTGAAAGGCACCTGTTTGCAGAACATTCATAGTATTTTTTGTCTAAATATCATGTAACACATATATATATATATATACAATTAGAACCTGTGGCGGGGAGCCAGCCAATCAGGTAACTTGGATTGTGGGCTTTATCAACCGATACAAGCCTGCGTTCCCCTGATGGCTGTTCCCCGCCATCTTCCGCCCACCCTCCTCTTCCCTCGGTCACCATTCCCACCCCTCCCCATGCCCTACTCCACTCACCTTATTGTTTTGGGCGGCGGCTCAATGACCGCTGTCATTCCAGCCTCCCGGGCCACCATGGAAGTGGAAGAGGGTCTCTGCTTGGAGCCACGTCTTCCAGTTCCGTGGTGGCCATTTTGCTTAAATATTAGGCTATTGTATTAAGCTTAAGTATTAAGCTTAAGAATTATGCTTAAGTATTAAGTATACAAAAAACATTGCTGTCAGCTCCCAGGGTTTCCGATTATCTAGGTATAGATATTTTAGCAATTACACCCGATCCTGCCCACTGGATTGTGCGGTAATGTCGCCATGGCCCATCGTTAAGTCCCTTGCTGCACTGAGGCCTGTAATTTGGGCACCAGGCCGTTACCACCAGATACGGCCTGCTGGATTGTGCGGTAATGTCGCCATGGCCCATCGTTAAGGTCCTCGCTGCACTTAGGCCTGTAATTTGGGCCCCAGGCCGTTACCACCAGATCCGGCCTGCTGGATCGGGTGTTAGTGCTAAAATACAAATACTGAGATATCCCACGGAACAAGAGTAGAAGACCATCACATCTACGGTAAATGCGTGACACCACTTAATACAGGAGAAAACCATCTTTCAGGTAGTATATTTACAGAGTTACTCCAGCAGCGGCAGATGTTTACCTCTGAGTACAGAGTTCATTCTTATGATGACAAAAGAAGCTGCAGAACACCTGGCAGATTGTGACAGCTTACAACATCCAAAAGCAGAGACTGGAGAGCCGATTTGTGTCTTCTGCTGTTACATGCCTGGCTGGGAAGCAATGGAGCGCAGTACATTAGGGATGTACCAAGAAAGTTACATGCAGAATCTGGGGTAGCAGACCTATCTGGAATGGGCAGGGGTAGAGTGGAGGGGTGGGACACGTGGGGCCAACCAGCATCAGCTCAGCCATGAGGCATGGGGTGGAGTAATGTGAACAAAGTTGCAGAACAGCACTGTGTGACAGCATAAAACCCCCATAAACTCAGAGATGTACACGAGATGTTTTAGGGGAGTGTACTTGAAGAAGCTTGGGTCTATTGCTTGTGTAAGGCATTTACCGGCCCACACGAATGCCTAAAGTTTGTCTTTATTTTAGAGGGCAAGGCCGGAGCAACACCATCTATTTATCTGAAACAGCATTACCTCCACATCCCTCTTACTCATCCCAGTATTAATATGTGAGGTGCCCCACCTCCCACAGAAACCCCTTTTCTCTTTCCATTCTTCTTTCCCACTGGCCCAGCCTCCCGCCCACAGTGCATAATGGCCCTCCTCCTCCAAACACATCAGTCTTTTATGTTCCTGCCTTCAGCAGGTACTCCTTGGGTGGTGTTCTGATCCTTCCCACTTGAGCAGAGCCTCGGGGGGACACTCTTCAACCCATGGGACAGACTGCCTCTGTGAGGCTGACGGTCATCCACTCATCGTCATGGCTACTGGGAAGCCCTGCCGAGCAGGATTTCTCCGTTGAGCTGGGGGCCTGTGGTCCTGGGACCTCCTGATACCCATGCATAGCATTGGGCATTATTTGAGGACACCTCTCCCTGTTGGGGATGGTCACCGCCCCACCAGGCCTGCAGAGCTGATATTTGGTGTGGCTGCTGCAGCCTGGGCGATCGTGCCCCGGGCAGAGCTGAGAACAATAAAACATATGACCAGTGTTCAGCTGCCACCGAGGCGGCCAGGGCGCTGGGGTATTGCTAAGCAACCCATTCTCCTGCACACGCTCCCCCTATGGGGATTTCTAGTTCTTTTACAGCAGGGCCTGCAGTTCACGTTGGTTGTTACGGCTCCTGCCTGCTGTGCTGTGTCATGTACTGGTTTTGGGCTGCTACGGGGAAGCATGCTGACAGAAAGCGTGACGTGGAGCCACGGTCTCCCTCGCCCTAACTCCTCTTCTCCACCTCGACCACCCAAGAGGAGGAGGAAGGATAAGGTCTCTGAAGACTGGCTCTTGGAATTTTTTCAGGAGTGCCCTGTAGGAGGAGGGTATCAGGAGTCACTGTGGTGGGGGTGTTCCCCCCTTCATCATCTGAGTCCTCCTGCTCTAACTCTGACGACTCACCTTCATCTCAGTGCAAAGGCTTCAAGGGGAGATAAGGAAGCTAACACACTCTCCTTATCCAGGTGGCCCACTACATGGGTGAGCTCTCTTTGATGCTCTCTAGTGTCTCCAGACCCCCCCTCTCCAGTGTAAGTGCACCCAAAAACAGGCCTCCCGCTCCTCACGGAAATGAAATGTACCATTCTATAGGAATGGACTGAGCCATACAAGACAGCAGTACCCAGGTTCTTGTCGAAGCTGTATCCCTTGCAGGGGGAAAGAGGCCTCCATGCCACAGGTCGTCCAAGTGGATGACATCCTCCCGAGCTTGGTGGGGAGGTATTCCATGGCAGCAGAGGATGCTATCAAGGATCCCACAGAGAAGAGGGTGGATGTTACCCTAAAGAAGGCTTATGGTGGAGTGCATCTAGCCCTCCTTCAGTCACCTATGCCTCTTAGACTGCAGAAACGGCTTTAGGGGGACTGAAGTCAGGGATCAATGCTGCAGAAGAGGGGTTGGATCACAAGTGGAGTTCATGTTGGACCTTGCTAATGATGGGATGAAGGCAGCAGCTATGTCCATGGGCTCTGTGATCACTGGGAGGGGCCACCTGCACATCCGGGATTGGCGAACAGACTCCCGCCAGAAGAATACAGTGTTGAAAATCCCCTTGGATGGCTGCATGCTGTTTGGCGATTCCCTGGAGGATAAGGTTCACTGGGTCTTTAAGGGGGACAAGCATGCAGGGCAACTGAGGAGGAAACAAAATACCAGGGCCAGTCCTCCCTCCCAGTTCGACAGCCTTTGAAATCCTGTGTAAGACCCAGTGCTCAAGTGTGGCCCGTGCTGGGTCAGAAGTGGCACACCGGCCGGTTGTCACCAACCCAACAGTAGAAGTCCTGGCATGTCATGAAACAATATTTCGGGGCGGGCCTAAAATGTGTCTGATGCAGCCTCAGAAGTGCTAAGAACCTTTAAAAGACTTGGGGCCAAAGCGATGAAAGGAGTGGCCTAATAGACTGCATCAAATTTTCATACCTGGAATGAACGGAAGCAAAATCTATTTCAAAGGTGTGTAAAATAGGATTAATTGGCAGACAAAAAAAATGCTAAAATAAAGGTACTCAAGTGTAAAATTGGCATCGCAGTGAACCCACCGGGGTCCTTTAAGATGAGGTACAGTATCTGAGATGAATGGGGATGGATATCTTACTCATACATCAATAATCAGATTGACTCAGGAAGTTGGCAAACATTAACTGTTTTATAACAATTCTTTAAAACAGGGAGTACAACGGACACCGCACAGCTCACTAAACGAGCTCTCAAAATATTTCATACAAAACACAACGTTATACTAAAAATTCATCATAAGTGACGTCATACTACATGGCAAAATAGGAAAACCTACTAGGGGATGTGATAAGCTTAAGAGGCACATCTAAGTATACTTTCTGTGGGGTTGTGATTGGGTCTTTAAGGTCAGGTGGACACTAAGCCCACTCCAAGTGCAAGTCATCTTCTGTGTCATGAAAATACACAACGTTCTATTGACTTCTCAAACTCCTTGCTGTGTGGCCCTCTACAGTTGGTTGGCACGCTTGTACCTTTCCGGAGTATTCCACTCGCTAGCAGCACGCAAGATGGTACCCCAGTTGCTGGGGGGTTGGCCTGGTCATGCCTCCCCACCCAATTAGCCCAACATCCATCATCACTCCTGCGGTCTGCCATGCAATTAATGCGTTTGAACTCAGCCTTGAGAAGGCTCACTGTGCCTGAGAATAAAAGGGTGAAGGTATGGCCTTATCTTCTGGTCTCGGTGTAACTCGCCCCAAAGTTTATTTTCATCTGACTATGTGACTAGAGACCCCGTTTTGAGCTCCTTTGTTGCATTTAATACTTTTAAATGAAGAAAACTTGGCACTTCGAGTGTTTTTCCATTACACCTCAAACAGGAGCTTGGCTTGCTTCTCATGTTCATTGTATCTTCTCGAATAGATAACCAGGATCTTGGTGGCCCCGACTTTTGACACTAGGCCAGGCAAGCCTTCTAGAATCTTCCTTCGCTGTCAGCTATTCTATTCTGCTGCGCCAAACTTCCAGCCATTTCATTCACGGGGTCCAAGTTTGCTAAAATGCATTGTGGGACATCCAGATTCTATACACACATATATATCTTGGCGCATCGCCTGCAGTCTATTCACTACATATAGCCAGCCTTATGATTACTTGGTCTACTGGCGTTACTGCACCTGTACTATTATAAAACGGCTTTGCATTTTCTTCAGTGCTTCTCCACACATGCAATCTTCATTCAGCACATGAAACGTCACTCAATTCTTTACCTCACTATCAGATTCTATAAGGTCTATATTCTTTCTTCATTGGCATCTCTTCTGGTGCGTCATTTCTGCTTCATGTGAGTCACCAGTCTTCTGTTTCATTCATTTTCAAACTTCTTCTGGAACTTCCTTCAGAAGACCATCATTTCTTTGTGGATACATATAGGGTTTTCTCAATGGATACCTTGTTTCAAGAACCGTTTGTGGTATAGGCACCCTCACTGGTATTGCGCATGTCGCAATTTCCGGTTCCCAACATATGGGCAACATAGGGGCGGGACTTCCGGTAGAGCTACTTGGCTCCTCCTCTACAACATCAAAATAGCCCAATGCACGTTCCATTCTGTCCTTTCTTTTTCAAAAAATCTACAATTCTTATACATTCACTGTATTACATCATTCTAATTCTTTCGATATAATGTGCTGCGAAAATTAAACAATGTCTTAGAAAACAAAGAATCTCATTCTAAATATCTAACATATACCTAGCTGACATGTGGACCCTGGGAATGGCACCTAATGTATATTTATTTATTTATTTATTTATTACATTTATATAGCGCGCAGGCAGCCCAAGGGCATTGTGGCGCTGTTACTTGTAAGGGAACTTAGTTACAGGTATAGGTTGTGCCTGGGGTTACAGAGAGGCAGGATCCTGTGTCAAGCGATAAGGAGAGTCATATAACAGGGTACATCATACATCATAGTATATCATACATGTTAGTCATTGAAGTTTAGACATGAGAGGTTGGTTAGGTGAACAGGGTAGTTTTCATGGCTTTGCGGAAATTAGTCAGTGAGGGTTCCGCTCGGAGAGAGGTGGGGAGGGTGTTCCAATGTAGTGCGACAAGGTAGGGGAAGCTGGCACCACCAGCTCTAGCTCTTTTTACCCTGGGCACGGAGAGCATATTGGCATAGGGTGTCCTGGTGGGTCTTGTGGACGCGACTGGGTGGATTCTCTGGGATAGGTATGCTGGGGCTGAGAGATGGACACATTTGTGGGTGATGCTTAGCGCCTTGAATATAATCCTTTCCTTAATGGGGAGCCAATGGGATGCTTTTCTAGCAGCGGTGATGTGCTCCCTCTTGGCAATGCCTTGTGCAGCGCGCAGGGCGCTATTCTGAATTACTTGCAACTTTTCGAGGTTTTTGTTGGATGCCCCTAGGAAGAGAACATTACAGTAGTCTAGCCGGGAACCAGTTATGGCTCTCGCTATGTTGGTGCATGTGTCTTTTGATAGAAAAGGCCTGATTGCGTTGAGGAGTTTGACATGGTAAGCCGCAGAGGAGGCGATTGCGTTTACTTGTCTGGCCATATACCCACCCAGGTTGGGGAAGCTTAGGGTCGAATGCATCGCATATGCTGATGACATCATATTAATGGCACAAACTCCTTTAAGCTTGCAGCACAGACTAGACAGTGTGGTGGACTTTTTAACAGAAAATGGTCTTGTGATCAGTTCAGAGAAATCAGAAATACTAACACTTAATAAGACTAAGAAGGGGAGGAGATATGCAGGAGCAATTAACGAACAGAGAGTTGAGGAGGTAAACAGTTTATCTACATAGGTTTCGATATAGCCAGAGTGCACATAAAAAATGAATAAAGAAATGGCAGAGGGCAAGGTGAATGCATGTGTCTCTCTAATGAGAATGATAAAAGCAAAGAATTGTGCATATTCAATGTGCCCTCTAATTGAGTTGTATGGGGTAAAAGTTACTCTGAAGGTTATGTGTGGCCTAGAATGGCAACATTTTAATAATGGGAAACTGTTTGATAGAAAGGAGGGGGGATATGGAGAAGTGTGCTAGGGCTTGCATTCTTGGTGGTCGTACTAAAAGGGTCGCAGAATAGGCCTCTATTATAAAATAATGGAAGGTGTAAATGGAACACTGTATGAGGAATTGAGAGAACTGATGCTGACAAAGTCTGTAAGGAAGTTGGTAGAACTTGGGGCCACATGCGAAGGATATCTAGTTGAAGCCAATATATCTGGGGACCAGACTGTATCTGCCGTCAATTGCAGGATGAAGAACTGGGATTAAATAATTGATTAAATGGATTTCTTAAGATTACAATTATATAAAGACTCAATGATCCAATATACGAATCAG
Organism: Ambystoma mexicanum; assembly: GCF_040938575.1. NCBI lineage: Eukaryota > Metazoa > Chordata > Amphibia > Caudata > Ambystomatidae > Ambystoma > Ambystoma mexicanum. Next base: position 1,172,922,631 of record NC_090932.1, on the reverse strand, counting down.
AGAAATGTAAGACTCTATCTCATGAAATTCCCCTGGGAAATGATCGCTCAGGTTCCAACTGATTTGTGTACGCGTGCCGGCAGTAGTTGGCCCAGGAATAGGCGTGCCAACAATTAAGCGCACTTGTAGACTTTGTGGTATGAAGCATATGGAGTCACTCTACCACTTGATAATGGAATGTCTCTGGTACGCAGTGGCATTCTTAAAAGAAATGTTGGGAAAATTGGGTAATAGTGAGATAAATTGTACCTAAATGTTGCTTAAAGTGATAAGTGGGAATTAACGTATGTGTTGTATGTAATAATGTATTGTCTATTAACTTTGCTGATATATGGTGTTTTAGTTTATATGTTTTTAATGGATGTAGTGCCGATTTGTTTGATAATTGTGTAAGGTTTAATTTTAACCAAAAACACAAATAAAAAAAAAAATATCTATAACCGAAGAGATGATTCTAAACATGGCTGACAGTGACAGGAGATCTCTCTCCTCGGATGGGGCCTCCCTCTAGAACAGCCTCCCTGCCTCTCTCAAACTTCAGCAGGGCCACCTAAGGTTCCGGAAGCAACAAAAGACCTTCCTTTTCCCTTCTGCTTTCTCTCTCTCTCTTCCCTGCTGATGTACCTGTCTGCTGCGCTAACTGGTTACCTCGCCACCCTCTGAACATTAACGGGCACCAGGCTCCTGCACGACCAGCAGCCCCTTGCACTGCCGGGCCTGCCACACACTTACGGACTGTATCTGCAACCCTACAGTCCCCTGCCTCCTTGCACTTACTTGCGACGGCCACCCCAGCACCACTTACTTGAGCTTGCCTATTGCACCCTCACCCTCCCTCCCCGGGCACTTCTCCTCTCCCTTCCCCCTCACACTTGCATGATCTGAATGACACAAGGCCTAGTAAGATCGTTTTTTTGGTCCTCCCTTTGGCTCCCCTTCCTTGACTTGTCGTGCCTAGAAACACTTGTATACAGGCCCGTTATAAATGACGTATATCATATCATATCTACTGGGAAGAAGCAGTATTATCGCTCACCTTTTTTTTAAATTTAGTGGGTTACGAAATTGGGTCTGGGAAGTCAGGGGAGCCCCTGCCGGGCCCTAGCTCAAAGATCATTTTCAAAGACTGACTGGCCCACCTAAAGCCTTGCTAGCAGCGGCCCACTTAGAGCCCTGATAGGGTCTAATGAATTTTATTTTAAAGGTTTATAAAATTAACTCTACGGACTAATAGAAATTAATGAAATTGTTGGGCAAGGAAAGGCATAATTGTTCATGACAGTCAATGTTCTTAATATCTTAACCTCGGATGTATTCTATGTATGAAAGTAATGAATATAACCTTTGTAGATTTTGAAGCTATTGTTATGACTATTTTCACGTGCAAAAACATTTTTTTTAAGTTTAAATAATGAAAACAATTCAATTAATTCAATCAATTCAATTCAATTATATGTCCCTCCTGCCCGGGACATATAATTGAACATAGGGGGTGTTAAAAGTAGGCTGGCAAACCATCTCATATTTTGTGGGACTGTCCCAGTTTTATTGATATTGCCCGTGACCCCTGCACACCCTGTCCTCACTTTTCTGTGAGATTTCCCCCTGAATAATGACTGCAGTCTTAAAACTCAAAGGACATGTTTGGGCACCAATTACTTTGCATGGTGAAACTTTCAGACTGAAGAAAATAAAGTTATACACATACTGTTTTTGCTCGACCTGTTTCTATAACTATATATGGTCAGGTACGTGTATTATGTAATTTGTGTATTTTCTAGGCATCGCTATAAAAGAAAGTATATGTGAATTATCTTAGTTTGTTCAGGATTTTGGCTGCTCAGAGGATCTAGTTTTTATGAGGTTTTTTTATTGAAGCATATAGTGATTGTTAAGTGAATTAATTATGTTTTCTTATATTTACATCGAACATAATTACTTGTATTGTCATGTAAAGTCAAAGATTGTTTTTCTATTTGCATTTTTTTGTAAAGGTTTAAATAGACCTAAAGAATAAATAATAAAATATATATATATATATATTATTTAAACTCATGAAATGCAAACAACAAATATGTATATGAACTAAAGGTTGGAATATAGCTGGTCAAGTACTTAAATCACAGACTGTGACCAAATCCTGGCTTTACCACTTAACCAAAATGTGTGATGCTGGGCAAATTCTTAAATCTTTGAGTCTTTTCTGCAAAAATTGGGAGTCTCTGGAAGTGATTCCGTTTGCAGCCTGTGCTGCTGAAAAAAGCCTCACTCGTGGTTCACTACACTATAGAGTTGCTCTATATGTAATATAGTGACTATTGGTGTATTGAACAGCACACACATGTGTCTGTTGGCTTACTGGTGGCAACTTCTCATAATATAACATCGCATGATGCCCTGGAGCATGAAAGGCTGATTACATTCCTTTTCATGTCTCTGGGCACTGATGTTACCATAACATGCATGCAGGTAAAAGGGGCGTGAAGGCCGAATGCGTCTAATGTGTCCCTACAACCAAAGGGCTCTTTCCACTTGCCCAATCTGGATGACACAAGGTATGTCACAAGATTTTAAAAGTAAAAAAACGGGACAACTGACATAAAAGTAGGACTAACGCTTCACAGTGGCTGCCAAGACACTACACTTCAGTGGAGGTTGGGGGATAAGGGGGTTTAAGTGTTACTGTTCAAATAAACACATATTATAATTAATGTATCACAAATAAACACTAGCTAAGTTGTAAAATGCAGCATTTCTTCTGTGTGAGATTGTACATTCCTGCCTGTCAGCTATAAAGACCGACTACCAAAAACCGGGGCCACTGCATTTTCCAATGTGAACATAATCTTGAGAAAGGGGGGCAGAGCACCAAAAACCAAGACAGTCCCGGCAAAACCGGAACGTCTGGTCACCCTATAGTACGATCGTTTGTTTTGTGTCCCCTTCCTTGTCTTGTTGCGCCTAGAAACACTTGTGTATAGGCACATTGACTTATATCATATCAAAGTGTCCAGCAAAGCAATGCATCGTTACCTGTGTTCGTAATACAATGAATATATGGCTTGAACCGCCCGAACTACAAAGGAACGTCACAGCCTTTTCATTAGCTATGCCCAGGCCCACTTAAAGAGCCAGCGCAGCGGGTGATACCTTTCCGCTCATAAGCATGCGTGCTTTATGCCCCCGGCTGGGGCAGGAGGCCCGCGCGGAAGATCTGATTGGCCCACGGTAGGCCTGCCCCGATTGGCTGCTGCTCCAGTGGGCATCGCTCCGTGGTAGGGGTAAGGCACCGCCGCGCTCGCTGTCCCTTTAAACAGCATCGCGTGTCATCCCCGCCCGCCTCCTGCACGGATGCTCGCAGAGCAGTGGTGACTCAGAGCAGGTGGGGCACGGCGCTGCCCTCCCTGCACACGGCGGCGCCCGACGGGTCTGCACGGTGCCCCTGAACTCGCCGGAGGTAGGTGGGCGAGCAAGCCCTGGGATCCGCTGTAATGCGCCAATGCATGGCAGGGGCTGCGCGGGTGAGGTCCGGCCATCTGTGCCTCCACCTGGCTGCGCGCTGCAGAGGGGCCTGCGCGGGCGCTGACGGCTGCGCCGACGACAGGTGCGCCCTTCATTTGGGTTATAATAGAGGCTGCGCGCGCAGTGCGGGGAGCGCCCGGGAAGGAGGCTGGCGTGGGGGGTGCCGGACTAAGAAGAGGTTAAGAAGCCTTGGGATGCGCCCGGGGAGGAGGCGGGCGGAGGGGCGTGGGGGTTGTCGGGTTAAGTAGCCTTGGGAGGCGCCTGGGGAGGAGGCGTGCGCAGGAGCGTGGAGGGTGCCCGGCTAAGAAGAGGTTAAGAAGCCTTGGGGTGCGGGCAGGCCTCCTGTGCCGAGCACCTCGCTGTGAAACCGGTTCTGCCGCTCCCATCGCTCGCGGGCCGTGCGCTAGGTGCTAAATTATTTATCCCGGCCTGCTTTCCATACTGCGGGCTTCCGGGAGCTTTTCCTTGCTGGCAGGGGGCATATAGTACCCTCCTCCCTTTACTCTTTCCCGCTGGCCATGGAATGCACTAGAAGGGGACAGCGCCCGGTGTCATGGGTGATGCAATGTCGCAGGCTTTGCCTTAGAATGGCAAACGATCGCTAGAGGCCGTTCAATAGCACACCCCACACGTCTTGGACCAAGCCCGTTTGATGGGTGCAGGGTGCAGCTGCTAGTTGCGGTCACGTGAGCTTTAAAAGCTTCATCCTAAACAATCCCACCGCTGGTGCCACGCAGTTATGACAGTCACAAATTGGGCTTCACAAAAAGCGGGTCCCTTTCTTTTAGGTTTACTGTCTTATTTCATGCCCCGGTACCAACTCGATAGGGCAGAGCACGGCCAGGGAGTATAAGCCTGGAAGTGGTTTAGTGCGAGGGTGGGGGGGGGGCATGCCTGTGACACAACTGACAGGGATGACAGACATGACAATGTCTAAAAGGAGGAGGCCAAACGAGTTGTGAGGTGGAAAAGCTTTGGCCACAAGCTTTATCGTCATACAAGCCATGGGAAAGAAAACCAACCATAAACAACATCATGAGAAAACACAAATGTATATTTTGGGGAACAGAGGTATCAGGTGAGCGGAGGCCCTACTTTTACTTAAGGCCCGCTCGAGGGCTGATCCCTGCCGCCCTGCAAGTGAAAAAGCTTGTTGTGGACGTTGGGTGGACCTGGCGTGTGAACCGTGTCCGGAGTTTCTTCAGATACTTTACTTCCATACTGCATCCTTCCTGCAAGCTTGGAGAGGTATATGCCTTTCATCCATTGTTGTGCGCTTTACCGCGCTTTGCGGCATTGGCATACCTTCTTATCGCTTTGGTGACTCGACCCACTTGTGATGTTGCCCCCTGGGGGGGGGGCTTTTTTATTATTTATCCTCTGAGGTGGACTTCTGGAGCTTGGCTTGCCTTCCACTTATTTTCAGTTTTTGGGGGATTGCCCCTCCCTTGTACCATTAGTGGTGAGGCGTGTGAGCCTGTTCCACTCCGTCTAGGCATCCTTTTGCTCACTGATCCACTTGTGATATAGCGCCTCTGGTGAGGCGTGTGAGCCTGTTCCACTGCGTCTAGGCATCCTTTTGCTCACTGATCCACTTGTGATATAGCGCCTCTTGTGAGGCGTGTGAGCCTGTTCCACTATGTCTAGGCATCCTTTTGCTCACTGATCCACTTGTGATATAGCGCCTCTGGTGAGGCGTGTGATCCTGTTCCACTGCGTCTAGGCATCTTTTTGCTCACTGATCCACTTGTGATATAGCGCCTCTGGTGAGGCGTGTGAGCCTGTTCCACTGCGTCTAGGCATCTTTTTGCTCACTGATCCACTTGTGATATAGCGCCTCTGGTGAGGCGTGTGAGCCTGTTCCACTGCGTCTAGGCATCCTTTTGCTCACTGATCCACTTGTGATATAGCGCCTCTGGTGAGGCGTGTGAGCCTGTTCCACTGCGTCTAGGCATCCTTTTGCTCACTGATCCACTTGTGATATAGCGCCTCTGGTGAGGCGTGTGAGCCTGTTCCACTGCGTCTAGGCATCTTTTTGCTCACTGATCCACTTGTGATATAGCGCCTCTGGTGAGGCGTGTGAGCCTGTTCCACTGCGTCTAGGCATCCTTTTGCTCACTGATCCACTTGTGATATAGCGCCTCTGGTGAGGCGTGTGAGCCTGTTCCACTGCGTCTAGGCATCCTTTTGCTCACTGATCCACTTGTGATATAGCGCCTCTGGTGAGGCGTGTGAGCCTGTTCCACTGCGTCTAGGCATCCTTTTGCTCACTGATCCACTTGTGATATAGCGCCTCTGGTGAGGCGTGTGAGCCTGTTCCACTGCGTCTAGGCATCCTTTTGCTCACTGATCCACTTGTGATATAGCGCCTCTGGTGAGGCGTGTGAGCCTGTTCCACTGCGTCTAGGCATCCTTTTGCTCACTGATCCACTTGTGATATAGCGTCTCTGGTGAGGCGTGTGAGCCCACTGGGTCTAGGCATCCTTTTGCTCACTGATCCAATTGTGATATGGCCCCTTGTGAGGCGCTATTATTTTTCATCCTCAGAGGTGCATTCTCGAGCTTCCACTTGCATCAAACTAGCATAGGTTTCGGCATTTTGCCCTTCCAGGTCTTTATGTTGAAGGAGGGGGCCTCCTGCCCTTCCCCTGTCTGCCAGGAGCCCTTCTTTCCCTTTTTGGGCCTCTTTTGGCCATTCCCTTTGCTGGAGAGCCACTTGTGTTTTCGCCCTTTATGAGGCGTTTATTGATTTGTTTCTCCTAAGGGGATGCTTCTTTGAGTTTGGGATTTGATATCTGAATTCCGGTTCCTTGAACGTGTGCAGCTCTATTTGGCCCTTTTGAGTTAGGTTGCTATTATTATTTGTTCCTTTTTCTTGGGCGTTTTAGCCTGTAAGTATTTTATTAGGTTCTTTAGATTTTCCCCTACACTATTTTTAAAACATTCTATATTATAGTGTGTCTACCTGCCCCCTTTGTGGGTAGTTCATCCTGTTTGTTGGGGTGGGAGGGAGGTTTTTTAGAGAACAGTAGCTTGGTTCAGGGGTCGAGCTCTGTAGGTGCCCGGCAAGGAGAGGCACAAGAATGACGGGGGCTACCTTGCCCTCCCTTGTTCGGGGAAGCTCGGGGTTGAGCCACGTTTCAGTTATGCCAAAGAAGTCGGGCTTAAGCTCATTAGTTAGGTCTGAAATTTCCACACCGTGTTTGTATAGCGAGCGTGTGTTGAGAACGGAGAGTTAGAGCACCAACAAGGGTGCAATCTTTGAATTCATATTTGACTTGCACAGTGCTTTCTTTAAGCACATGATGAAACAAAGGCAGAGTGTATAAACAACTTACTTAGAAGAGGATGTGTCTGCTAGACGCAGAGTTTCCCCTCGAGCCGGCGAGCTGCGGCTATGACCGGTGAAGACTGGCGCGACCCAGAAGCGCCGGCGCCGAAGCACCTGAACAATCAAGAAGAACCCTAGGGGTTCTGGGAAATGTAGTTCGAGAAAACTACTTCCAGTTCCTTGCAGACCTGAGAGTGCTTTGCTCTCTGCCACTCACACCAGCAGTCATACAGTGTGTTACCTAGACAGTGGTACGCTACACAAGAAATTCCTAAACAGTTGAAAATCAGGGAATTCACATGTGTTACACAGCACCCTCCGTGCAGTGACACAGGGGGTCGTAGCGACCCTCAAACATAGACTCCATACCCTGGGACTGACTACTGTCTCCCAGGGCATGTAAAGTCCCCATTGACTTTACTGGTCAATTCTTATGAACTTAACCAGTACAACCCATCTGACTATGTAGGTACTGGAAAGGGTTAATAGATTTTCCCTTAGGTTCATTTTGGAGGGGGTACCGTAAAGTCCCTCTCTCTAAAGTTTCTGGCTGGTGGCAGTGGTTACTACCATAAATATTCGACGGCAAATATTTTCCTATGGGATTTTCCCATTGTTCGAGGCTACCCCTTTTTCTGATAGCCTCTAACATACCACCGGTTTATTTTTATTATTAACTTTACTCCAGTAGGTTTTATTTGCCAGAACTTTAATATAAATTATTTCTCGTGTCTTACTCGAAACTCCTAACCCAGGTCGGGGATCCTTTGTTCGTCCTTTTGGCGGGCTTCTGCCAAGAAGCCCTCCTTCCGGCGCCACTGAGTCTGGGGTGGGTCCATTGTGTGGGAGGGGGAGTAGGCCCCCTGGATAGGGTTGCCTCTGCAACCCATGTCGCACTATATCCTGATAGACTGGACGGAGGAACTGGAAGAGCAAGACGTCGCCATTGGAACTACGGAACCGAAGGGGAGAGAAGCCATAGACATCTTCAGCACCTACACCACCGGTGAAGCCCTGCTGCAGCGTCTCACCACTTTTCTTCCACACGACGAGAGGAGATCTTCTTCGCAAGAGCCTCCTTCCCTTGAGCTGGTGGGACCAACCAGTTCACCAATCGCTTCCTCGGACCTGCCTTGGTCGAATCGCCAGTGCCCAGCACTTGGAGGCCGGATAGCCAGGCAGCCATCCACCCGGACCGCGATTTAAAGGAGCGTACCTTTGTTTCGTTTGACAGCACAGCGGCTGGTTTCATCCCTGGGTAGTGCAGTAACTCGAACCTTCCTCCACGACGAGAGCCTCTCTTCCTCTACTGGATCCCCCAAACTGCAGGAACAACCGCCGCTTTAAATTTTGATTTACGAAGGTTTGATACAGCCTGAGGTAAGGAGACGCCGGGTCAGGCAGCCGGGCTTCTGCACCCAATGGTGGTCAAAGATATTCAAAGGTGGTCAAAGGTCATATTGGGACAATATCACATTTGGCAAAAAAACTGTGAAGTGCATTAGGCCATTAACTGAATAAAGTTGACTGCATTGTCTCAGAAAAGTGGCGCACGTTTGCCAGGAATGTCGCCTGGCCAGGACTCGTCGCATAAGCCAATCTAAGTTTGCCAAACACTAGCCAAATCTGTACGAGAATTGATCCATTTCGTGGACAATGTGGTTGGTAGCAAGCACAAAGCTCCTCACTGAAGTCCATCTACGTCGCCAAAACAGCAGCACTACAGGGCAACAATAAAGCAAAAAAGCAACGTTTAATATCCAGACAGTCTGAAGAGAACATGGCTACTTAATGGAGTTACAACCTGGAGCTCGGAGAAATCCCCAATCGGTAAACGTAGGAAGCCCGATAACAACAAGCTGTGAAGAAACTACAGTTATCTTGATGGTGTGGGGCTATGCTTTTTTATAATTAAATGTGGCATGAGAAAAGCAGGCACAGAGTATCTCCCAGGTGTAGACAGTCTGACTGCCTACACTGGACTAGGCTGCAGGGTCTACAACTGTGTTTGTTATTTTATATTTTCTGTTCATTTTTCGAGTTTGTTCAGCAAAACAAGATATTTAAAAAGTTGATTAATTGTACAAAGAATGTAAAATGTCTCTTAGTAAAAATGTACAATGTTAATTTCTATTGATCACTTCCAGTAAACTGTAGTTATAATACAAATGTTACGTTTCTCTTACTGAGCAAAGCACATTATCAAAACCTAGCATAACCGGTTATTATTCCAACTTGACTAGTCTTCTACACTCCTATTGTACTGTTTCTAAAATGAGAGAGGGACAGGGAACAAATAGAATCATTGATGGTTCCTGACTGCTTTGCATACAATCAGATACATGTTGGGAACATCAGAATGACCACAGAACTTTATATTGACAAATATGCCTATAAAAAAAGGTTGCTTCCCACTACTCTATGCTTTGTGCTCATTTCAATTTTCACTCAACTCCCCTTAGCATTAAAGTGTTTGTAACCATAAACCATATATATTCATCCAGACAACCTCAGGATTTGGATGCGAATATAATATGGTTGTGCCAGCCGTCACTCCATTTGGGTCTGACAGCTGCCTGGGTCGCGGGATATAGATGTCTTGTGTATATGGAGCTGTGTATGTTCCCAGTCCCTAATACACAGTAACCCATGCAGAGTTATTACATTTATGGGATATTTTGTTTGCTTATTTAGTGCTTCATGCCTGATTTCTTCTAAGTACCGTAATTGTCGGTTTTATGATGCTCAAATGTGCACCCCTTTGAATAATCTAAAGCAGTATCTTCATGCATGCTGTGGGGAACTGGGCTTATTTAGGTGAACGTCAAGGAAATGAGTACGCATCTACGTAGAGGCGGGTATTGACTTATACCAACTGTGGTTTTTAGTACAGGCTAAAGAGTATCCAAGGATGACCGTGAAGGGGTACCGGCAAATAATTGCATATTTCGGCTTGGCTGCTGGAATACATAGGGCCTCATTACACGGAATGCGGTAAACCATGGTGCTATTAGCATACTGGTACCACCATGGAGGAAAGGGGAATGGACTAATTACGGTACCGTAATTAGCACCAAGGTCCCTTTGCGGGTCCCAACTTTAACGGCTGGTCTACACCAGGTCGGGTCCCGCAAAGGGACCTCGTAGTAAGGCGGTAAGGGTTTACTGGTACCGGTGCCCTTACCGGTACCGGTAAACCCTTATCGCCTACCGTGTAATGAGGCCCATAGGATCCTAGCTCTATCTATCTATCTATCTATCTATCTATCTATCTATCTATCTATCTATCTATCTATCTATGTTTATTAGGCCTCAGAGCGCTCATAAAGACTGACAGGCGTTGATTCGGACAGAGGAATGAGCGACAAGGTGCTGATTTTCGGGAAGCGGACAGAAAGGAAGCTGATTATGCTGTTCCTTCGTCAAACAGCCAGGTCTTAAGTTGTTTTTTGAATATGTTGATGGATTGGCAGTTTTTCAAGGACACAGGAAGATAATTCCAGAAGCTTGAGAATGAGGACCAGCTAGTCACACTCTGCCCAGTCCTGGAGCCCAGAAAGCTGCCAGGCCTGCTAGTGATTATGGGCCTCATCACGAGTCTGGCGGTAACCGTTAAATGCGGCGGTACCGCTATTACCGCCACATTTAAGGGTCCGCCAGATCATGGCCTTGGCGGATTTCCCCAGCTTTGAGCTGGGGAGAAATCCGTGGCAAAATTGACGATTTTCAGCGCCATTACCGCCGGCGAGAAATCCGCCGGTGGTAATAGCGCAAATTTTCCCCATTGGGCCCAATGGGGAATGAGGAATTCCCGAATGGGCCCAATGGGGAATGGGCAATAACCCTTCCGCCAAACCGGTGATCCAGCGCTAATAGCGCCGGTGGGTTTGGCGGTAGGGCTATTAGCGCCGGTGCTAATAGCGCCGACGTTACCGCCCAACTCGTGATGAGGCCCTATGTCTGATGATGCTGGTGCATTCACGCTTTGGGCCTGCTTGAAGAAATCGAGCTAGAGCCCGAGTACTGTGTCATCAAGTTCTGCTATTTGTCGATGTAGAAAGTCGTTTTTGTGGTGAATTTAGGAAATTCTCTTTTCGGTTAGCTTCTTCTTGGCTTAGTTTTGCACACAGCGTGCTTCCAAAGAAATGTCTATGCAAGCACCTCCTTTGGGGGAGTCAAACCCATCTTTGTCTCGGGAGGATAGCTCAGGGGCAATGTGCTTGCCTTGGAAGCAAGACGACACTGAGCACCACAGGTTCAATCCCTGGTCCGCGCTTGGAAACCTCTGAGTATTAAGCGTGTTATAAATAACCAATCATATCAGAACTATGTCATTTTTGTAGAGGTGCCCACACGCCAACTGACTTCCACTCTTCTCCCCCCTAGGGAATCCTGGTAGGGAATGACAAACCCAGATCTTATTGGACGTCATGAGGACCAGATCCTGAAGGTTGCCTGCCTTTCCCACGTTCTATTTGTTTTCAGGCTTCCTCACTAGAGACTATTGGTACACAGTTGCAGCTTCTAGGAGCTGGAAGCTGTGTTAACCCCTGCTTGTAGCCTAGAAGACCTTGGTTAGCTTAACAACAGCTACCATGCACTACTTTTGATTCCCACACGAAATGGTGTCATACAAACATGCCTATGTGAGATTAACTCTTTGTACTTGGGTAAAGTAGATAAAGGTGCATTTGAAAACCTCAGATAGATTTAAAGCATAACAGGCCACATGCAATGGAGAAAAAGTTATAGCTTGCATCTCTAAAGGAAGCTAGTTTGTGCCACCTGAGCCTTGCAAAATATTTCACTGAATAAAACATTTCTCACAATCCATGTATCTCAGCCAAGTGTTTCTCACTTCTGGCCTTGTGACAAGACTGGTCCAATTGAGGGGGAGGAGTAAGCACACACATGTGTGGGTGTGGTCTAACCCAGATAGGTGTGGTTCCTTATTTCAGCCTACTTACCTGACCAAAATGGTCAATTTGGCAATTCAGTATCGCCTTGTGATTCGGTTACATTAGCACCCAGAGGAGTGACACTAGCCAATCAGGAGGCTAGAAACATGGGCTTGCGCTGACATTATAAGCCTGCATTACATTCCTCCCTGGTTGCCTACCACGCCACTTCCCCAACTGCCATTCTTTTTGGGATCGCCATTGACTCTGGGTCTCTTTGGACCGCAGTCCCTCTGCCCCCTGCAATACACCCACACCTTTCTCTCCTCCACACCCACTCTCATATCTTACCTGCACTGCTCTCTCCTGCTGATCGATGGCTCTGCTGTCTAGCCTCCACGAAAAACAGAAAAGGGACAATGGCTCCATTCTGTTTCCCACGGGGGCAATTTTGTTTGTATTATTTTTTCATGGGTGATTACCACGTGTGTGACACGCAAAGTTAGATTCACATAAAAATACAATTTGCTTGGGCCAAGGTCCAGATCAGACCTGAGTGGTTCATGCAATATCATTTTAGCAGACTGGTGAATCTAATTCATCAGAATAGGTGGCTCCCTTTGCAGCAATCCCTACTACTTTCTTGATTCCAGTGAAACATGTGCTTATTAATGCAATATATCTCTTTAAGAACATAAGAAATAGTATAACATTTAATTTCTTTGTTAATAGTCTTTTTTTGGCATCCCATCTGCCTTCTTAAAAAAATTCACATGTGCAGAACCCAAAAGCCAATGCATTTCTAACTAGAACAGTTCATCCTCACGGCCATGTCTGCTGATGAATGCACTTTACATCACCACAAACGTTATGCCGGTAACTGGAGTACTTGATGAAGTAGTGTTCCACATCCGTGGTAGAACAATACCTCCAGAAGATACCATGTAGTATCTAGTTTGTGGAAGGGTCTTTAGTACAGAAGCAGATAGGATGTTATCTGCGTAAAATGTGGCCTTGAGGGATGCTAGCGTGGCAGTGATGTCTTCCATAATGAGTGTCTTAAAAAGTTGTCCAGGTAGTTGTGGTTTCGTGATATGGTATGCGTAGCGTGCTGTCAGTTGTGGCATTGGTGTCTATATTTGCACATCATACAGATCATGTCGATGAAGAACGTTGATGGCAACAGATTTTCTGATGGAGTGTGGTACGGGAGGGTCGGGCAGAGGGTTGATGCAGTGCTTGATTGCTTTGAAGAGGGCTCTGCTTTCATTGTTTGCTTTGTCTATGGTGTTTTGGTAGTAGTTGGCTGTGGCAGTGGTGATCAGTTGTCTGCATGCAGCGCAGCAGGCTGAGGTTGGATGTTTCTCCAAGTCTTTGTTTTCTGATGGCTCCATTTTGAAGTTGAGTTCTTGAGTCTAACAGGGTGCAGAAGATTTGAGCTTGCGTTTCACTGGGGCATGGCAGTTTGTGCTGGTTGTGGGGGTGGTGTTGGGTTCTTGGGAAAGCTTTTTGCAGTCCTGGTTTGTCCGAGGTAGATCAGCCCACGTGGGGTGGAGGTTGCCAAGGCCTCCCTTGAGAGCCTCCACTAGGAAGCGCTTGACTGTCGATCTGACGGCTTGTTTTCCTGGGTTTCCGATGCGTGTGCTGGAGAGGATTGCCAGATGGTACGACCAGTCGAGCGGGAACTGTGATGCAGTGTAGTCAGGGCAGTGATTATGAGGATATTCCCTTTCCTGTGAGTTCGAATATATACATCATATGTTGCGCAGGACGCACAGAATGAATGTGGATTATTTACCCGGTGCAGAACTTCCCCCGTAACCCGTGCCGTAAATATTGCCTGAAATTCTAATTCATCATTGGTAGTTAAAATAGAACCTGTTTGAACCGTTGGCACTATAAAGATAACAAGGCCCATGGCTTTGTTGCCTCTGTATGGCAGCACACACCCTCCTGGCACTGTTTATGTATTATTTTGTACATGTTTTTTTTTCCTCTGTCCTTGTTAAATGCCCCTCCTATGCCCGTCAAAGTGTCGGAAAGATGGGGCTAACAAGCAATGATTTTAGCTGCCCCTGGGGTCGTGACCTTTCAGTGGTCAACTGTGGCCAGATTTGGTGCTGTAGCGCCAAAGTGCTCTCTGCTAGTTGGGCACTAGTCAGCCACCTCACAACACAATCTAAAATGCAATTCAAACCTTGACATCTTATATTGCCAAATGGAAAGCTGTTGCCTGCGGGAGAGCTTCTCTCATAATGGATTACTGTTAGGGTGTCCTGTATCCTACCAGATAGAGAACCCTAAAACATAGTTTTGTCTCTGGGTCAGGGGAAAAGACAAAGCCCTCTCTGAACAGTGAAGAAGGCTTCTCTTTTATTGCCCAGGGCATGGATCTGCAGCCTTTGGCTCCCCAGATGTTTTGCACCAATCTCCTGACACCATCTGGGGAGACACAGATTGCAGACCCCCCTTCCTAGGGCGACCATCGAATGGACTGACGTGAGGTTAACCTCAATTCGGTGCACAGTCGCTCCCTGGACCCTCACTCTTCACATCTTGCCCTCTCCTGCAAACCTTGGAACTATTAAAGTTTAAAAGGTTGCACTGAATGAGGAGAGTCTTGGATGAGTGTGCACTTGATTGTGGGGTGGGTTCGCCAGTGCTAATTAATCTTTTATAACACACTTAATACCAGAGTCTCTAAGCGCGGGACCGGGATTCGTACCTGTGTTGGTGTGCTTGGTCTTGCTTCCAAGACAACTGCGTTCCCCCTGAGCTAGCCTCCCAGCCCAGTGTTGATCCATAAATTAGGGAACTGGGCTTGACTTGAGACGCCAGTTTGATTGCTTCAATAACTTGAAAGCACTTCCAAGATAAAGATGCCTTGTGAGTATAGGGTAAGGGGGTTGCAGCAGGGATTTGAGGTGAACTTTCTTTTTTATTAAATTGAGCCATCACGTGAGGTAAGATAGAAGGGGATTGCCTTACCAAACACAGCTGATTACAAGGAAGGCCGTACTTGTAAAACATCCAGTATTTACAGAATACTGCATGTTTTACCATTCCACCAAATCTCGAGTTTTGTTACTTTTTTTCAGTATCTCCTGCCTGCTTTTACGTGAAGGAAATTGTCTGAAGGACTCGGATATGGGGAATGATAGAAGGTTCTGTATGATTCTGAATCATACAGACCCTTCCAGTTGCCGTCTGTGGTAACAATAAAGGAGTTTGGTGGTATTACCAGTGATAATACCACCCAACTCCTATCTGGTCCAATCTGTTCAAGCTAACTCCCTTTAACCCAAACGGGCGTGGACCCCCCCCACTCTTTCTATTAAAAACCAATGCAATGATGCTGCTTCCTCTTCCCACACATACAAATAGGCCCCTTTCTCCTTCCTTCAACATATACACAAATACTCTTCCCTCAGACAGATACCATATATCCTTCTTCATGACCGAGTATGTACCTTCCACAGATACAAGCTTGCAATGTACCTCCTCCCACCAGGAGAGTTTTGATCATTGCAAGAGTGAGGGTGTGGGAGTGGGCGAGCCACGAAAAAGTCCTACTACTTTCCTCCCCAAATGCAGTGCGTGTGATTTCATACGCTATCATTCGCAACCCCGTAAATCCACATTTTTGGTAACATTAAAACAGCATTTTAACACATACACAGAACAAAAATAAAACTGCAGAACCATTACAGATGGAGGAAACTCATCTATTACAGCTCTGTCCAGGATCTGTGGGGCAACATGCATGCAAACCTCCTAATTTGCATATAGATTGCTCCAACTGAAGTGACTTCACAGAAAAGGACATTGCAAGAAGCATCATCATTCTTTGATACTTGTAGGCACCATGTCAGTGACCTTAGAATAAGTTGCCATAAGTAAGTCTAGTGGCAAAGAACTTTGTGGCGCAAAATACCTACATTGCACTATTATTATACATGGATCAACTCTGTAGTCATTAGGCTTTTTTAAAATACCATAATATATGTACATTAGCTAGTAAGTGAATCATTTACAGAGCTGCAAATAAGACGCAGTGATTAAATGATTTGGACAGGATCACACACTGTGGTTAAATGGTGGAACCAGGATGTGGACAATTTAAGCGACTGAACACATCGTTCCAGGTTTAGATGATGTAGATATTTTTTAAGGTTTTGCATTGAATTTTATGTGCTTAAATAATACTTTATAGAAATGCCTTGGAAGCAAACCACATTACATAATAAACTAGCCTTTCTTAATAAACCAACTTTACACTATATACAAACCAGCTTTACACTATATACATCATCATAGAAATATGTTGAGCAATAAAAGTATGGATTTAGTTTGCATTGAACGTTCCCTTAAACAGCAGGTGCAAGTGTTTGGTGGTACGTATTGTGTGTGGGAGGGGACGTGATGATGGGGTTTGTGAGGAGTGGGTGCAGGCCAGCAGGGAACATAGTTCCACTACTTCTTTTCGTACACTTCGACCACTCAGTATAGCCGTGGCTATCTGTAGCGACACACAGGTAAGGCACTTTGCCACAGCAGTAAGGCGGCATTCGGAATCTAGATAATATTGTGTTCCTTCTACAGTACTCTTTCGTCCACAACAACCTCTAAATCGGTTCTGGTTTCATTTGACTTTAGTTGTGCAGAGTAGCACCACACCGGATGCCCCCCCACAACCACCACAGAGAGGCTATTGTCACTGTGAACCATGCAGCCACACAAACCCCAGTGACCTGAGGAGCCCAAGCCCAATGAGACTCTGAGACTAGGACACAACCACCTCAGAGAGAACCACAACACTGCAAAGCAGAAACCATACAGGACTCCATAAGCAAGGACCAAACCAGCCGAAGAACAAACCCAATCTAAGTCACTTATCATCACAAGGGGATCAGGAGCCATAACAAAAACTCTGAGAAGGAAATACAACCACCACAGAGAGGCTTTCGTCACTGTGAACCCCCATACAGCAACAAAACCCCCCTTCGCCCATATGCCTACAAGCCCCAAGAGACAAGACTGAGATACAATCACCACATACAAATATATACATACCGCAAACCGATACCAGAGGCACAACTCAACATTCACAGCTAGGCAGAGGCAACTGCATGTCGGGTCACCTGATTTAAATGGAAACTGGAAAAGCATCAAAAATACCCATCTAACTGGAGACCTGGAAATAACCGACCCAGCAGGTCACCCGCCGCTGGAATATACTACAATATATCACAACTCAAATCTGTTTCCAAAACCGAATCTACAACCTACAGCCTACAGCGAGGCTGACACCACTGTACACCACAGCAGACAATCCCACCACTAATTCCAAGTTACCCAGGAGAGCACCTGCCCCTGGAACATACCGTTAAAAACCAACCTCAGAAGAATAGACATAGACCACAAACATGCCACAATATAAGAAAGACAAAGAAACAAGAAAGCAAAACAGAAACAGGAAGGAAACTGCACCCCCGCAGAATGGAAACCACCTACCGGAATTAGCAAAACACCCAAAATCCCCTGTGGATACCACTAGACGGACTAAGGATATGTACCAAGAAAAGAACTAACACATAGTACATCTCCCGCTACCTCTCCACCTATGATCCTACCTCAATGTAAAACGAACAACCGAGAAACAACCCACAAGCAAGGACCTAAGCAAACCTGGACTCCCAACAAGGCACCTAACCTAACATGTCAACACACAGAACACAGCTTCTCAAAAGACATTTTCGGTAAGACCCCAACAAAATCAGAGCCAAACTTGAATCCCGAACCATCCACACCCCTTACATAACTAAAGACTGGAAAACAAGCTTACATCTAGAAACAAGCAATGCTCCACCCCGAACCAGAACAAAGAACCCTTTCATCAATTTAATTGAGCTTCTCAACAAAGAGGCTGAGGCCCCAACCACAATATCAGAGAACAGCCTCATCCAAGAGAGGACCTCAGGAAAAGAAAACTCTACATTACCCCGACCAAGACGGAAGAAAGGATAGGCAACAATACACAAGCACAAACACACAAACTACACTGCAGTGTACTCAATATAAAATCAGCGCAAAACACAAAACAGAAATGTCTGACCTTCGTAGCGAAGGCGGCACTGATGGGCTCTTCTTCACAGAAACATGGCTATCGGAAGACTACAAAACAGTTGCACACAAAGCCATACCAAACAACTTCAAACTAATACACTCCAACAGAGAAAACCACAGAGGAGGAGGAATCTCAATGGCGCACAAAGACCACATCTGCGCCGCACCACTCACTTCAACTGTCATAGAAGACTGCAAATCCCTCCTAATCAGAATCAAGCTCAACAACCAAGCAAACGTACTGTTCCTTCTGATCTACAGACTGCCATCTCACAACCCGAACTATGCAGCAAAGCTCACTGGCTCCATTGCCAACCTTACCACCTATCATGATAACATAATTAACACAATCATCCTGGAGGATTTCAACATCTGGTTTGAAAAGAGAAAACAAAACTACAGCAAACTCCCTCAATCCCCTTCTTGAAACACTCCACTTCAAGTAAATAGTGAACGGATCCACCCACAGTGCTGGACACACCGTAGATGGAATTTTCTGCAGAGACAGGCTCTCGACCACCGCCCCACCGGTACCAATCATATGGTACTGGTTGATCCCACTCACTGTCAAACTCCCAACCTGCATATTGCCCAGAAACACTATACTGCACGCCACTAACAAAAGAAATTGGAAGAATCTTGACCATGCCACTCTAAAACTTGAGGAGAACCATCTCCGGTTCCGGAAGCACCCAAAGACCTTCTTCTTTGTTTCTGCCTCCTGTCCCCCTCTCTCCTGCTGACTCGCTCTCTCTTGGCACTGTGCACCTGGCCATCCTCTTTCCTCTGGGTCCAGGTACCTGCTCACCCTGCCTCCCTCCTGCACTGCCTCCCAGCCACCCCTTGCACTGGATGGACTGTATCTGTACCCATACAGCCCTCCACCCCATTTTCTTCTTTTCTGCACTTATCAGACTTACCCAGTCTTTCGCCATAAACACAGCACTTGCCACATGCTGGCTGCACTATCACTGTTTATTGCCTCCTTTCTATTTTTTTTATTTATTATTTATTTATCTACTCTGCTGTGCACTTTTCACTCTCCCCCTTCCATGCACTTTTTCCCTTTTCCCCATCCCATGCACTTGTGCGTTCTCAATGTCACTGGGCCTAGTAAGATCGTTTTTGTGTTCTCCCTTGTTTCCCCTCCCTTGCCTAGTCGCGCTCTTAAACACCTGTGTAAGAGCGCAATACAAATAAAATATCATATCATAAATCATATCATACCTAAAAATAAATGCAGACAACAGCACCCAATCAGCCCTCATACTACTGTACATTTCAGCCGCCTTCGACACAATCAAACAACAACATTAATCTAGAGACTGGAGGAATGGAGCTTAAAAGGCTTTGCTCTACAATGGCTAAAATCTTTCCTCACCAACTGAACTGAAAGAACCTACCTACCTACCACCATTTACTTCTAACACCAAAAACCTCTCCTGCGGCATACAAGGTTCTAGCCTTTCCCCACTCCTCTTCAACATATACATATCCCCCTAATGAAAGTCATTCGAACCCACTGACTGACCGCCTACAAGTACGCAGATGATACCCAACTCAACCGAAGACCCAAACAACACACCCAACAAATGCCTCACTGACATATACACCCAGATGACAACCAACAATCTCAAACTAAACCCGACCAAAACAGAAATACTGCCCCTCCATTCCCCAAGTGGATAACACTACAGACACACAATTTAACTGGTCACCAGGCATGGGATCCAACCGGAAGCCTCTGCTGTGATAAAAAACCTTGTAATACTCATGGACAACAGAGAGCAAATAGAACCACACATCAATGCAATAGCAAAGAAAAGCTTCAACCTCCTACAACTAATTAGAGGGCTCATCCCCTACCAGTCCTTCCCACACATAACCCCTGCAATCCTCTGCTTAGTATTGACAAGAATGGACTAGGCAAACAGCCTCTACCTTGCAATGCCAGAACGGCTCACTAAAAAGCTCCAACACATCCAAAATACTACAGCAAGGCTACTCCTGAGAGTAAACAGAAGCAACCACGCTACACCTTCCCTGAGAAGCCTACAATGGCTCCCAGTAAGAAAACACATTAACTTCAAAGCCCTTTGCATCGCCCACAAATCACTACACGGACAAGGAGCCAAATTCCTCCAAGCCAAAATTAACCGCTACCAACCAGGAAGAAACCTAAGCTCAAGCAAGGACCTCCAAATTGAAATGGAACACTATGAAAAAAGGAAATTCGGAGGAACCACATTCTACCATCTAATAGCCAACCTATGGAAATCAATTGCGGAGGAGATAAATCTGGCTATTCAACTCGCTGTGATTAGCATGAAAGTGGGGACCTCCCACAATTTCACTGTGGACCAGAGACAATCAACTGAGAGTACAGATCCTGGAACAGAAAACAAAACAACCACACTGTACTAACCACTAACCATCCCTGCTCCTCGGTCCTCCCGAGCATACCTCACACACACCTCACACTAACGGGCCACCCCTGCCTCACAAACTGCTGCAAACAAACCACCCAAACTCTGGGTGTTGCCCCTGGACACAATAACCTGAGTATGCACAATCCAAACACACTCAGAAAGTTGGCACGCACTGAAGCCGGTTTCTCCTATTTCTACAAGCACCAAGGGAAGAGCACAACCCAAACTCAATCCTATCCCTCTCACTTCCCTAACCCACCCAGCCCTATTTCTTACAGAGCCATTTGAGCACATGGAGACCATGCAAATGGTAGTGGTGCACGGTATAAATCAATTTAACATAACAATTCTTAAAAGACAAAGGTCCCTGCTAATACTCCCTTCTCTCTCCCATCAGTGTCTAATGGCTCCTATTTTAATGCTATCTTGATTAGGGGTGTACCGAATTTCGGCTTCGAGTAGGTATTCGGCCGAAATTTTACCTAATATTTACTCGAAGCCGAAGTTCTGAACATGCCCTACCTAGTTTGCTGATTGCATTTGTCTTCTGGGCCACTTGCTGAGCAAGAGGAATTTGGCATGAAGTTTTCCGACCTGCATCACGTTTATGGTAAACTGGATTGGCAGTAAAGGTGAGTCGGAGTGCCTCTGTTGTTGACTCTTTCCCATACATCATCAGCCTACAAGCTGATGTCATTAGCAAAACAAGTAGAGCCTGAGCGAGGCGGTCCGTTATCATTCTTTACCAGGGATGACAGTAAGTCGGAGAGGGCCATTCCTGTAACACATGCAAGGCTGAGTGATTGATCTCACGGCAGCCTCGCATTAGCCTCAGAGAAAAGACTTCAAAATCGGCATGGCTGCACTTCTCTGGGTCAAGCCTTGCCTACCCGCAGTCAGCATCAGAAAACGGGGACTTTAAAATCACAGGGCTGCCCTTCTCAAGTTCAAGCCTCGCCTACCTACAGCCTTGCCTACGGCAACAAAACCCATTCAAAGGAAAACAATGGGCCTCTGCATCCTGAGAGAAGAAGCAAGCCTTTAGAGTGAGACTCCAGCTGGTGTTTGATACATGTTTTCCAGGCCACCAGGGCGTCAACGCGCCTTATGCTAATGCCGACACTCAGCTGTAAGGAGCTACACTTAACACTTAACAGTAGCAGGGGGGGGGTGGGCAGGGGAGTGATTTGTTTCACTATGAATGGAGGCAGCTGTGTTAACCAAGCACTGGGGGTTGGGGGCAGGGAGGTGGGGGGGCTATATAAGTAACACAAGATTAAACAGTAATGCCCCTCTGTAGTGCGTTTTCCTCTGACTGCTTTCACCCTACTTGACTTTTCACTAAGTTTTTTCAGTGCGCGTTTCAACTTTTGACACTTTGCTTGTTGAACTCCCAACAAAATTAAGAGATTCAGCCTCCTTAACTGGACTGAAAAAGAGACCGAATGTATTCCTTGGTCGTCGAGGGCTGACTACCGATTTTGAAACTTTAATTGTTACTTTCTAGTGGCAAGTGTTTTTCATTGTTTCCACAAAGATGTTCAAGGTCGACATGTGGACAGTCAGGGCTCAGGCTGACCAATTGCATGCAGTAGGGCTGCAGTGCCACAGAGATTGCTTATGTACTCTTACGGATTTAGGGCGCTTTGCTGTTTTGCCCGGGAACTGTGTCAGAGTTTCTGTGTGTGACCGTTTAGTTACTTTCCCTAATTGTGTGTGCCTCCATGTGTTCCCATTGCTTTATAATATGATATAGCAGTTGGCGCACAAAACTGGATAGTGGTCAGTAAATGGGCCTTGCTCACCCACTCTATACGGTAGATGAGATGCCTCTGGTGCCTGGGCGGTCTCGACAACCCCTTCCTCCTCTCAATATTGCCCCATCCCTCCCCCTAGACCACAGGTCTACCTGCACTGTTGGTGCCCACTTAAGCTCCCGAAGTGACTCCCTGAGTGGCATTGATCCTGACCCATTTGGAGTGCAGGGCTATGAGTGGGGCCACCAGGAGAGATCAGTAGGAGACTGAACTCTCTGACCTTCCTGTTGGCATGACATTGGCAGACAGAGAACACGAAAAGCTTGCTGGCATCACGGTTCCCTCGCATCAGAGCCACATGCTACATGGAGGAGGTGCATGATAGCATTACCCTATGCCTGTGCTCTTCATTGCCTTCCATGCTACCCTTCTTCACCATACACAATATAAGGGTTACATTTAATCCCAGGTGGAAAACCCAGACAAGGCTTCATGCAGGCATTTTATGCGCTGGAGTTGATAGTGGAGCTTGCTTAAAGAGGCAAGATAGCTCAGTGGGTTTATCGCTTGCTGTTGTGATGTGCATGGGATCTGCAGGTCAAAGGTTTCAGATCCTGACCAGGACAACCAAGCCTTTCAATTTTTTGAGGTCGATACATGTGTACCGACTACAGTTGGGATGATAATTGTAAGTGAATATGTGCTATGTACAGCTCCTTGGTGTAAGAGCTATATAAGTAAAAAAGATTAGCACATACTAGAACTGTAGTGCCCCTGTGGACTGAAAGTGACTTTCATCTTCTGTAGACAAAGAAAAGAAATGCAAAAAAGAATGGATATACACATTTTGAAGTGTATTTTTAATTTACAAAGGTTTTTCTTGTCTACATAACTTTATTTATTAAAAAGGCCACTATTCGGTTACGTATTCGGTTCCGGCCGAATACTTGTCCAACTATTCGGTATTCGGCCGAATACTTAAAACTACTATTCGGTACACCCCTAATCTTGATAGAGAGCAACGTGTCAGGTTCCTGGGAGAGCCGCTCTGCTGCCCGGAGCTTGAATTTACACAGAAAAGTGTGATCCCTGGAAAGGCCAAAAACGATAGGGTGGAGATTCTAGAATGGCTAGCAGTGGAGTAGCAGCTTAGCTCAACTGCTCTGGACCTCTCCCTGAAGATATTTACAAGATATTGTTATGAATTCCAAGAAAAAGATTAGAGAGGCTGAAACCCCTGCTTCAAAGAAACCCAAACAGATTCCAGAGATGGAGGAGACCCCAAGCATTGAGGATGTCTACAAGATTATTCTTCAGGTGGCCCAAGATGTCTGTGATATCAAACTGACTATGGCTGAGCTCAACTTGAAAACTGGTCAGCTTGATGGCAGGGTTACAGACTTGGAAAAAATCTTCTTTAACTATGAGCTCAGAAATAGCTGGCAGCTTCCAGGCTTACAATAATCTGAAATCTGATTTACAGAAAGAAAAAGAACAGCGCTTGGAATTGGAGTTGAGGATTAGGGCTAAAAACATCAGATTGGTTGGAGTGGAGGACTCTGCTGGAAATGAAGATTTACCTTCCTTGGTTATTCAAGTTTTTAAAGAGTTTTCGTTGTACTTCAATCAAGATGGGAGACATTGATAATGTTTTCAGGATTGGTAAACGCCTGGGGGTTAAGGCGAGGCATATTTTGGTTTCCTTTTTTAATCAAAGATCAAAGGAATGCTTGATGAATGATGCCAGACTAGTGGGAATGCCTCTTTCAAAGGTAAATCTGTTTTTATTTACCCTGATTTTCCTAAAGAGATCCTGCTCCTGAGGAGGTGCTAAAGGTGCTAAAGACGTGGCCAAACAACTTAACCTAAAGGCCTTTTTTAGCAGGAATAATGTCTTTACAATTATATTCCCTGATGATGAAAAGAGCACTTCAGACCCGGTACAGGCTCTTTGTTGGCTGGAGATATATAAGAGGGACCTTCCTGAGCCAACTCTCATCAGAGAATGATCTTGGTTTTGCTTGTGCCTCCCCCCTTTTATTTTAATTATTTTCATGTCACTTTTCCTTATTTTTGACATGTTTTTTGGCATACTTAAAATGGCGCCGGTGTGTAATGACAGTTAACGTTGCTGAGTTTGAAAATCTACAATGGAACTTCTTGGCTTTGTGACTTTCTATATATTACGTATGGCTGTGACTTACTCGGGATTCTAGTCTTCGGCCTCGATCCACGCTCCATGTTGGTTCCTGCTTTGGGCTTCCGTGCAGGTTTGAAAAAGGAACCCTCATGCTGTGACGCACGACGCAGAACACGCCGATCAGCTGATCTGTGGCCGGCTGTGTTTATCGGTCGGCGAGTCCTCGTTGGATGCGCGGTGTCTGCGCCTTCGTCTTGAGGATCGTTGTCATGGCCACTCCTACAGCTACTCTCGTCACGAGTTTCAGAGACATCGAGGCCCGAACTGTGAGGTGTGTAGGGGTCTGTGATGTCTCTGTTAATGTGTCACTGTTCCCCCGCCTCATATGGGATCAAGTGGGATGCTCCGTCGCGACATGTGATTCTTGTCGGGGTCGCGTCCTGACTGAGCAAGTACGCGATATTTGCAGGGCAGGGGAAGGGGCTGTATTCAAGAGGTGTCTGCTAGGTTTGTAATTCACCTGTATGTCCGGTAGGATTGCGGAACTGAACCTGGCTCAGCTTACACATCGGGAAGGTGCTTGGTGTGTTATTCTAAGTTGGAATGATGCAGGGAATATGTCATCACTTGCAGTTTATCCCTCATGATGAACAAAACTTTACTTAACTCGCTTTGAATGCCTAGGCTCTGTATTATATTACGGGTCATATGCCTTTTCAGGTCTTCTGAAAGGTGCCTAGACTATACTATTTATGGGGTGATCCGGCTTTCGTATCTATCTTTCCATGTGGATGTTTTTCAGTTCAGTATCTTGTTACTGTAATGGTTTTTATATATTGCTGTTATGGTGTAACATAATGCAGCGCTGTTGTTTTAGATTGGGGCCTAATGGTATTTAGGTTGTTTCATGTGGTATATTGGGGGAGGGAGCTTTTAGGGGTTCCTTGTGGGTTTTCTTTGTTTGCTCTGGGTTGCAGTTATGCATTTTCATTGAAATGGTTATTTTGATGCATTAATATTTGAATTACTATTGAGGCTTGGGAGGGGTCTTGGAGATGGTTCCAATGTTTTTTCAGTTGTTTTTAGGCTGAATAGACTTCACAGTCTAGACTGTTCTTTTTGTTTTGAGGACTTTGTTTTTTGGTTCTCTTTGTTTGTTTTCTTTTTCAGTTTTTTGTTTTTCTGTCTTTACATTTCCTGTTTTTTGCTGTTCTGTTAATGGTGTAATGATGACTTTACAACCAGGTGGGACGGACAATGATCTCTGTGTTGTCTCTTGGAATGTGAATGGGGTCAATAACCTGCTGTAAAAAAAGAAAGTGTTTACTATGTTACAAGACATGCATGCTGATATCTGCTTTTTACAAGAAACTCATATTTTGGCGGATGAAATTTCTAGGTTAGAAAGGGAGTGGGTTGGTTCCGCCTATGGCTCTTCCTTTTCATCAAGATCAAGGGGCGTTGTCATTTTGTTTCGGAAGAAACTGCCCATTAAAGTATTGAGAGAGTGCGCTGAGAAGGATGGTAGAATGATTGCCTTGTTGGTTGAGATTCAGGGGGAATTGTTAACACTTTCTAATGTGTATGCTCCACAGTGGACGATGGCTCCTTTTTTAGAATGGTTGCACAAACTCTTTTGGAATTGAACACATCTAATATTCTTCTGGGGGGGGAGGGGCTTTAATACTGTTGTTCCTATGCTTGACAGAAGTCAGGTTAGGCAGGTGTCACAGAGTGATCATCATCATCGGGCGCTTAGGTCGCTCCTGGAAGAGCACAATTTGAAGGACAATTGGCGTCAATACAGTTTCTTTTCTAGTGCCCATGGTGTGTTTTCTAGACTTGACATGATTTTTACGGGTGGGACGGTGACGGAAGGTATAGTCTCATGCATGTAATATTGGTAATATTTTATTGAGTGACCATGCCCCAGTTATGATGTGCTTGAAACTTACATTTCGGTGTGATAGGACTTTTTCATGGAAATTGAACACATCTATTTTGTTAGATGATGATATTTTGGAGCGAATTGTTTCGGAAGCTAACTATTTTATTGTAGAGAACTGCTCAGATGGGATCAGTGTAGCGAACACGTGGAAAGCTTTTAAATGTTGTATGCGAGGAATCTGTCTAGGGCTGTGTAGTAGTAGACGGAAGAGGGAGGACAAAAAAGACAGGATCTTAACCTACGGATTGGTGAGATTTCTTGGGATTTGATGCTCGATCCGGCTGACTGTCAAGTTGGCGATTTTGAAAAAACTTTAAAAAGAAATGAAGGTTTTTTTGTCGCTCAAGGCAGAACGTGGTTTGTTCTACTCTAAGTGTACTTATTTTGAAAAGGGTGAACATTGTGATAGATGGCTCGCATACAGGTTGAAGAAAAAGGTTTCAGAATCGGCAATTGCTTCTGTGATTGACCAGGAGGGTAGAATTACATTTGATCCCAGGAAAATTAACTTGATTTTTCGTGACTTTTACGAGAATTTATATAACAATGAGGTTAGTATCTCTGGTAGAGGTGAGGACTTCTTTGGAAATTTAAATCTTCCTAGGATTCAGGATGCGGAGCGTGATCTCCTTGGTGCAATGATTACGGTTGATGAGATCAAATATGCTATTTCAGAGCTGAATGTTGGTAAATCCCCAGGCCCCGGATGGACTCCCCTGTGAATTTTATAGGATTCTCCCGAACTCTGCCTTAGAGCTCTTGAGAGATATGTTTATTTCTAGTAGATTGGATGGGGCATTACCTAAAAGTACGAGCCATGCTTCTATCTCAGTTTTTTTGAAAAAAGGAAAGGACAGCAATCTTCCTGCGAATTATCGTCCAATAAGTCTTATCAATACCGATAATAAGATTCTTGCCAAAGTCCTTGCCTTACGTTTGGTAAAGTTTTTGCCTACCTTAATTGGTGAGGAACAATCTGGATTCATGAAAAACAGGTGTACGCCTAGTAATATTAGGAGATTGTTACTTACCATGGAAATTGCTAATAAGGTCGTCTGTGATGCCGCTGTCCTTTCCCTTGATGCGGAGAAAGCTTTCGACAGGGTTAGTTGAGATTACTTGAGGAAAAGTTTTGAGGAAAATTAATCTAGGTGAAGAGTTTATTTATTGGGTTTCTCTTTCATATGCCAGTCCAACGACTGACGTTAAGATTAATGGGGTGGTCTCGGAGCCTTTTTGTTTGAAACGGGGTACTCGTCAGGGGTGTCCTTTTTCACCTCTTTTGTTCATTTTGGCAATTGAACCTTTAGCAGTTTGCATCAAAAATGAGCCAGATTTAGAAGGTGTAAGTTGTTGGGGTGTTATGCAAAAGGTGTGGCTGTATGCAAATGATCTCTTGTTAGTGTTGCAGAATTTGGATGTGTCCCTGCCCTGTCAGATGCTGATTTTGTCTGATTATCACGAATGTTCAGGTTACAAGATTAACTGCTTGAATTCGGAAGTGTTGCCTCTGTCCCACAGGTGTGATAAGACTCTGGTCACGGGGCTGGGATTTACTTGATGTGACGTGCACTTGCGCTATTTGGGAGTATGGCTAACGTCTCCTGTCTCCCTTATGGTTGATGAAAATATAGGCAAGGTTATTCAGGATTGTAAAATGGACCTAGACAGGTGGTCGCTACTTAATCTGTTGCTGTGGGGTAAAGTTAATGCCCTAAAAATGAATTTGACCCCCAGGATTAACTTTGTGACTAGCGTGCTTCCACTGAAAATTTAAAAAATGTATTGGAAAGAGCTGGACCATCTTGTTCAAGAATTTTTATGGGACAGAAAACCACTGAGACTTGGTCTTTGGAAATTACAGCTTCCAGTCAACCTAGGTGGTTTGGGAGTTCCGAATTTTGAAGCCTATCACTTGGCCTTTTCGGCTCATTCTTTTGTTCCGTTATTGAATGGTGAATTGGACAATTGGGCGGTTTGCGGAATCAAATGCCTATGGGCCGCTTGGCCCAGAAGCTTTGTTGACCACCAATATGAAGATCACAGGGGCTGGTACATTGGTGACGTCCTTTTTGCGCACCTCTTGGATTGAAGTTTTATCATTGCTGGGCTTTGACGCTTTTAAATGCCAGAGAGCCTCTATCTGGCTGAATCCTAGGATTCGGGATAATTCCAGAACAGTTTTTTGGCCTGATTGGTTCCTGATGGGTATTAGACAGGTCTCTGATTTAGGGAAGGATGATCAGTGGTTGACTGCTGCTGAGCTGAGAGAAAGATGGAATTTTGGTGATTTATCAGATTCAGGTTATAGAAGCCTGAGGAGGTCTGTGGGTGAGGTTGACTGGTCCTGCTCCTTGGATTTGAACATCTTTCTGGCCGATTCTAATGGGAAGGGGGGTGGTTTAGCCAGTAGATTATATAAGTTAATTGTTTCACATTATCAGAATAATGACAAATTGCTGGAAGTCTGGAGTGAGAGGATTGGGTCTGAGATTGATATTGGTGCCTGGCGGAATATGTGTGATAATGTCTCCTTGTGTTCGCTGAACTTGAGTGAAAGGTCTCGACAAATTAAGATTCTAAATCGTGTATACTGGTGTCTGGAGATACTACATAAAAGAGGAATGACTGACAGTGATGAGTGTTGGGTTTGTGGTCAGGATGTTGGGTCTTTGGAGCACATGCTATGGACTTCTGTACATAATTGTAAATAAATAAGTAATAATAAAAAAAAAACGATAGGGTGTGTCCTGCAGACCGCCCCACAGGCAGACCGAAGCAAAAGCAGGACTTTTGCCATCAAACTGAGGGGGTCTGCAAATTGTGGAACCAACCTGTCATTTAGGGACGTTGTCCTGCCATTGTCCTGCCAGCGACCCTTTTCCCGTTTAGCGTCCACCTTGACAATCAATGTGCGAACGGGAGTTGTCCCTCTGCCAAATGCCCCGGTCTGGCTCTTAAAAGGGGCAATCTGCCCCTGCCGGCCCCCTTTGGTACGCCACTGCCCCCCACGCATACAAAATGCGCCTTCTGCCTTAAACCCATTCGAGTATGCACCTTGCTTCGCCCATACATACAATATGCACCTTGCACAGGAAAATGTGTGACCTTTCCCCCTTCCGCTTCTACAAGTATATGCACTACTCTTCTTACATAAACGGGCAGTCACTTTAACCCTCTTTCTCCCGGCAGAACAGCGAGCAGGCATCACCATCCTGTTCACACCTCGCAAATATGCATTTGTATGACTATGCACAGCATGCATTTTCCTTTCACAAGCTCATACCCACAGGCACGTTGCCATTCTCTCTACAAACAAGCATGAAGTGTTCGTCCGCACGTCTAAGCTACCATGCACACCCCCCTCCCCCACACACACACGGTGTACATTTCAATTTTTCGTATATTCTCAATACATGCAGAAGCAAACAATGTCATGGCACACACACATACATGCACTCCTCCAGCACACAAGAGCAGGCAGTCTCAGCGTAGAACAAGCACTCTTTGTCACATGCATGCGTGCATCATGCACAAGCATGCATGTGCAGCTTTCCACACACAAGCATGATCTGCCCGCTATATGGACATGCACGAACACCCTTCCCCAAACACCCACAATATTATCCTTCCAGTCGCACCAGAATGCCGCTCCTTTACAAACCTAGACACATTCTCTCCTTCCAAACACACAAACATGCATTCTGACATGCAGAAGCAGGACTCCTGCTATACACTCGTATGCGCTATTCTTACAGACAGGCACATGCAGCTAACTGTCGCGTGTGCAAGCACACAAGAAGCATGTTCTTTTTAACACATGCAAGCATACGCTCTCCAAAGTTACAATAGCGTGCTATTTGTTTATACACACGTCGGAGACACGTGTTTACACAGTCACACAGTCCCTACATGCACATGCATGCAGCAGTATTCTTACACGTAGGGGGCGCACTTCCGCCCACAGTCGCCGCCTTCACAGCCGCCCTTCTGTGAACACGTGCGCTTTCACATCTGAACACGCGTTTGTCAATAAACACTGTTTGCCTGAACGGCGTGTTCCATTCCATGGGGGCGGAAAGCTTCGGCGTTGCACAGCACACTTCTGCGTTACCCTCTCCAGATTCCAATTCCATTAGCACTTCATTTTCATGATCAACGCAAGTGACCCGGCGAAGCATCAGAAACTGGAATGCTGTCAATGCTGAATGAAGCCGGCATTTAGGATGACATAAAACGTGTGTGTTTCTACTTTTCAGGTTCGGCTCACACCTTGTCACTCGGGGGTTGGAAAAATACTAGTTGATGTGGCCAAAGGGAGCTTGCCCTGAAGGGGTTAACACAAAACTGAACTAGCTCGCAGTTGGTCGGCCCCCGAGCAGTGCAATCTGTGAGCAGTGAGTTTGCAAAGCTGCAGAGCATGGGGTGGCAACGGCTGCCTTGGTCCTGGACTCGTGGCCGAGATAGGGCGTGGCAGCTGGGCTGCAGACAGCAAGGCTTTCACAAAACATGGTCAGTTTCCGGGCATGCGCTTTCCACTGCGCCCTGCAGAGGCGTCTGCACGGAGATGAGTGAAGCACTGCTGCATAGATGAAAGGTATGCATAACTCATTTGGAGACGGATGCCTAGATCAATGAAAGCATACATTGGTTGATTTGCGCGGTGCACTGTGCTGCATGCCTCCGAGCAGAGGTGTGTCCCAGCTACACTTTCTTTTTTTTCGGAGAGTCCTTTCAGCTGCACAACAAATGTAGCGCATAATAATGGAAGCCAGTGTGGCGTTGAAGCACTAGCTCGAAAGACTCTCATTATTGCACTACCAGCGTAGACACGCTACCAGAGCCGGCCTTGGAGGCTGCAGCGCCCCAGCAGCAAAACAAAAATGTGGCGCCCTTCCCCAACCCTGCATGCCCCTGGTCAATCGCAGGGGGTGGGGGTGGTGCGCCAAATTTTGTAATAGCGCCCTTTTGTTATTAAATCCGCTCCGCT
The DNA here is from genome assembly GCF_040938575.1 of Ambystoma mexicanum. Classification (NCBI taxonomy): domain Eukaryota; kingdom Metazoa; phylum Chordata; class Amphibia; order Caudata; family Ambystomatidae; genus Ambystoma; species Ambystoma mexicanum. The sequence continues at coordinate 1,172,891,490 of NC_090932.1, read as the reverse complement.
CCCGAGAGCAGGGCACATTTAATTTCAATAGGGCGTCTGCCTCGCCTTCTCCCACCACACCAGCTCTCGGGAGACCTCCAAGCTGGCATGGCACGGGTCTAGTGGCACCCTGGACCGTCGCCCGAGTAGCCCAGCCCTAAGGCCGGCCCTGATGCTGGCTAACAGGACAGGAGCCCTCTCCGGTCAGTCAGCGTGTTCATGTTGTGGAGAAAATGTTATATATATTCTGGCATCTGTTCTGGGCAAAGGCCTAAGGAACATGTGTTGGGCAACGGTCCTGTGCACTGTTGGTGACTTGCATCTATTGTTTTTTTTTTCATGTACTCTCCTACAGTATTGATTGCAGACTGTGTGCCTTTTGACCCAATTTTTCCACAACAAGTGCTGTAAAATGAAGAATTTTAACACATTTAAAAAAAATGTTCTCAGGGGGAGAACCCCCACACCTCCCCGCCCCCCATACTCTCCTTGTGTGGTTCAGGCTCCCTCACTGGCTGCACTGGGTCAATCTAGAATATTGGAAAAATATGCCTGTCCAGTAAAAAAATTCACCAGCCGGTACAGATTGCAGCATCATATGGCATTTATGAATAATGACCAACAAACGCACAAAGCAGACGATTAAAAAACACAGCTCACTGTGGTGTGGTTTCGGAACTGAACTTTTCGTGGATAGCTAACAAGTATGAGCCGCAATCATGAAAGAACAGTTCTCAAGCAGTGGAATTGCTGGCTATCCATCTCAGTCCATTATTCGACAAGCAGGGTCAGACTGGGGCATGAAACTGTCTGTCACTAATGAAAAAGTGGCCCGCAGTTGCAAATGATATTATATGATAGGTTATTTATAACGCGCTTAATACCCAGAGGTTTCTAAGCGCGGACCCGGGGATCTAACCTGTGTTGCTCCATGTCGTCTTGCTTCCAAGGCGAGCACGTTGCCCCTGAGCTATCCTCCTGAGTCTGGAGGCAATGAATGAAATGCCAATTAATTCCTTTTGTGACGGACTGAGTAATACCCAAGGGGGCGGGGGTGTTGGTAAAATGTGAAGCAAATTGTGCATTTCAAAGAATATGTATTCAGTAACACTGGTCAAAATTACTAGCCGCATGGTGAAGTAACTTATCATACTGGCCCACATGGGCCAAAAAAGCGGGCCACTTTGACAAAAAAAGCGGGCCCACATTAGCATTTTGCATTTTTGAGTTCGAGCCTTCGGGCATGCCATGTCGGGGAGTCAAAAGGAACCGCAGAAGAGATGTGAGCCTTGCTGGTAAGTGTACTTCAGACTTACGAATGCAGTAACTAGGCTACATGCAATAACCGGTCACACCTTTCAGTTAGCAAGAGTCTCCTTTACTAAAACTATGAAATTGACTTTCTAGGACATCCTAGCAAGAGTCTCCTTTACTAAAACTATGAAATTGACTTTCTAGGACATCCTAGCAAGAGTCTCCTTTACTAAAACATGAAATTGACTTTCTAGGACATCCTAGCAAGAGTCTCCTTTTCTAAACAATGAAATGGACTTTATAGGATATTGCACAATTTACTTTTTTATTTTGGGGTCCTTTTCCACTGGTTTAGACACAAAGAGCAAGCAGGGCATACTGGGAAAAGAGACCCATACCACAGGCACAGGGTAGATTGTCTGCATCGCAGACAGCATTAGCATCAAAAATACCTCTTTGCCTTTCCCTGCTGTTTTAAATCTAGTTACTTTAGACATTGCACTGGTGGTATAGGCAGGTGAAAACCCTCACAAGGTTGCTTGGAATGGGCGATGAAGGTGAGAGGTGTGGCCTCGATCTAATGCAGGGGGTAGTGACTGCAAGGTGCCACTATATGAAACTCCTGAATAAATAAGACTCTAAGTACAGATCGCACACTATAGGACTAAGCCGTGGCAAAGATTGTGGACAATACACATATTTTAATGTAATATCGGGCTGATAATGGTGACTTATTTTACTTCTGGGCCTTGCCATCTAATTCAGATGCTCATCTGTCTGTGATGATATCGGGTTGCATTCATACTTCAAAGAAGAGGTTTCCCCAAAGTATTTTTTGGAAACAAATTGTTTTAAGGGAACATACAGCCAAGGCTAAATCACAGCACGGTGCAGTGCAGGGGACAGGGGTTTTAGCAAACCTGAACTATTTCAAAGGACCGAGAATACACTCTGTGCAGGAATGTTGGAGCTTTCTGGGTCAGCTCCATCTTATGACCTCCATTGCAAATTTGGCTTGCAGCATATACCGGATAACGGGGAAATGAAGTTTGTCTTGGAGCTGTCAAAATGTCAAAAAAACATGGCTTAGTCCGAGGTCAGATTAAACACAAATGCTGTTAGTTCACCTTGCATATGCTGCAACAGCACCCTGTCACTCATCTCTACCCTCAGTTGAATGGAGGATGAGGACAGTCTGAGTAAACTGTTGATTTCTAAAGCCAAATTGACCTTTCAAGGCCCCTGCAGATCATCAAGAGAAGTTTTAGAAACCGAGCTCTAGATATTTCCTCCATACCACCCCCTTGCATCCTTGTTTACATTGGGCGCCTTTCCAGTTTCAATGGGTCTCATTCCGAGTTCGGAGGTAACCACGCCGCTATTTGCGGCATGGCTGCCTCCGAACTCGTCCAAACTCCGGCCTGGTGAATGGAGTAATTACCGGTCCATTCCGAGGTCGGAGGGACCGGTAATTCCCCATTCACCAGGGCCATTCCCCATTCCCATTTGAGCCCCCATAGGGCTCAATGGGAAGGGGGAAGGCGGCAATAACGGTACCATAAATTACGGTTCCGTTATTGACCCCGGAGTCCCTTTGCGGGTCCCGTCCTTAAGGACCCGCAAAGGGAACTCGTAGTAGGGCAGTAAGGGTTTAACGGCACCGGTCTCGTTACCGGTGACCGGTAACCCTTACCGCCCTACTCGGAATGAGGCCCAATGTGTAACTGTTACTTGTTACTAGACTCTGATTTACCTGTCTCTAGCGTAAAAGTCATATTTGTGTTTATCTAAGGAGCTGCTTGATCAGTTTTGTCCTACAGTTCTAGAGTCTCAAATGCATTTATTATTGTTTTTGCCCAGTTTAGAGGCGTATGATATGATATGATAGGTTATTTACAACGCGCTTAATACCCAGAGGTTTCTAAGCGCGGACCTGGGGATCGAAAGTGTGGTGCTCCGTGTTGTCTTGCTTTCAGTGCGAGCACGTTGCCCCTGAGCTATCCTCCCGAGATAAGTGGTTTGAGTCTTAACTTTCATAATTGTTTACCCGCCTTCATTATTTTGAAATCGTGTAAAGTTATGGTGGGCAGGCACATGGGTTTTTACAGAGTGCGCATAATTTGAGGAAGCATCTTTTGGGAATGTATTCGAGTTGGTTAAACTAATACGATGCTAAAAAAAGAAGTACACAGTGCCCTTTCTTGTTTAAGCTAATAAAGTGCTCCACTTTTTAGATGTTTGTGGTCAAAGTTCTTTGGAAAAAGAATTATGGTTTGGCTTCTTGGACATACTCTCTGAATTTATGGGGAGTAATTCCTTCAGCTTCTGCTGGTTCTAATTACTGTGAACCTTGGTGGCTCGGATTCTGGGAGTGACATACGCAGAATTACAAAGCTGATGCTCTAATATAATGCATTGCTTAAGTATATTACATCTTGTGATCCATTTCTGCACTTCTAGAGATGTATTATACGTTTAAGAATTCCAATATTGTATTATTTGTCTGATGATTGTGTATATTGTTTGTTGTTTAATGGATAACATAAACAACTGACAGAAGACATTGGGCCTCATTACGAGGTTGGAGGTAACCATGGCGCTTTTAGCGCCATGGCTGCCTCCAAATCCTTACCGACTCCGCCCTGGTGAATGGAGCTATTACCGCCCCATTCCAAGGTTGGCGGGGGCGGTAATTCCCCATTCACCAGGGCCCTTCCCCATTCCCATTTGAGCCCCCATAGGGCTCAATGGGAATGGGGAAGGCGCTAATAACGGTACCGCAAATTGCGGTACCGTTATTAGCTCCAAAGTCCCTTTGTGGGTCCCGTCCTTAACGCCTGGTAAAACCAGGCGTTAAGGGAGGATCCGCAAAGGGAACTTGTAGTAGGGCGGTAAGGGATTACCGGCACCGGTGCCCTTACCGGTGCCGGTAATCCCTTACCGCCCACCTCGTAATGAGGCCCATTGAGAGTTTCAACACTAAAATGTCATACCCACCACACTGGAGCGCCTGCTCCCAATACATAACTTTACTTTGGATGGATCCCTGCACCTCCCTTCTTGCCCTCTATGGTACATGTCCCCAATTGCCATCATCTTTGTGACAGCTATGCTGCTGGTGAAAGGGGAGCGGATAAACTGCTTGAATTACAACAACTCTGGTCAGCAGAGTTCGGCCTCAGCATGATGCAGCGGTGTGCATGAGGGCAGAGTGACCTCTGACGGGCCCATGGGATCAGAGATCACCCTCAAGTACTTTAAGACGAGATAGCTGCACCTTGAGGAGGATGGGGTGCAGGATTCACTTACTCCAACACCAATCAATAAGGACAACTCAAATGGTTTGGCAAAGGGAAGTCAGTTTAATGACAAGTACAAAAAACGGGGAAACATTAGGAAATCATCAGTGATGCGATCACCCGTCTCGCTTCAACTCCCACAATCTTCATTCAAACAGCAATTTTTATAGGCAATATTCGTCATCATTGATGTGTAACACTCAAAAGTTTGTCATGCAAGTCTAACTTAAGTATAGGTACTATAACTGTATATGGTAACGGGGTGTGAGGATTGGATGACTCTTATCGGGTGGGCGTCTACGCCCATTCCTCTACATCACTCATGCTAGACGTCACTACAAGTACGACATCTCATTGGTTCTACTAGCTATATCACCCTTGATTATTTGGTCCATTGTGTTTGGGTCGGTTACACCCCTAGGCATAAATCTCCACTTTAATTAGCAGCTTGCAGAATGGTTACCCAGATGCGGCATGCCCCAATATTGACCCTGCCTCCCTTCCATCAATCAGTACTTTAGGGCTATGTGTCAATTAGATGGCTGAGCATGGCCTCGAAACTGTAGCTTATTATCAGGGAAAGTTATGGCATCCTCTGGTTTTGGGTGACATCAGATGTTGGTACCTCTTCGCGCATGGCTGGTCACGTGTCAGTACACCGTGAAGCTGCTTCATTTTCCATCTATTTGCATATTTGATTCGCTCTTCGGCCTCGCCACCTGCCTGGGCCTCCTTATCTCGACCTTCACGGGCAGGCTGCTATGCTCTTAAGTTTCGATTCTTCGGAGTTGCTGCTCTCCTCCCTTCCTTGGGTTGACCTCGAATTACTAGGCATGAGCTGCTTCTTGCTAAGTTTCGATTCCGCTCTTCCGTCTGGCTTTGTGCTGGTATATGAATCCTGGCCTGTTAGGCCCCTACCATCCTGGGCTTAATTCTGCTTTCATGTAAAGCATTGCTTCATTGAGGTAGATATATATATATATTTAGTTGCCGCTTGCCGCTCTATTCTTCTACTAAGCATAGCAAGCCATACTGTTTTCTTGGCTTCTTGCGTTACAAGCCTATGTACAGGCGTTAGCTGGTTGCATACTTTCATCCTACTGTATGGTTACGTTTCTTTATATTTCGACATTGTCTCTTCTTCTATGTCTGTGATATCTTTATCCATGGTGTTTCGTCATAGTGTGTCATCTTTTCGTTGTTGTTCGTTCATCTGATAGTCTGTCCGGGCCCTCGTGACGTCACCATTCGCCTTCGATTAAGGCCCTTTGGGTCTCTTCTGGGACAGTCTGACGGTAGTCTTCATGTCGTGTCAGCTGTAGGTAGGGTTGTCTCAATGGGTACCGTGCTGCCCATGGTTGTCTGGTTATTGGCATTTCAACAGGTATTTCTCTTCCCCATTGTGGCTCTCTGTTGGTTTATTTGTTCCTTATATGTCACATATCTCGGCGAGTATGTTCCTGTTATTTCAAAATGGGTGGCTGGAGTGCAGGTGATATCTGGGACCTCCTCTACAGCGGTGTGGCGTAAAATCTGTTCAGAGCCGCAAGAGGTAAGAGTGAGCTCAGATCTTTGCCAAATCCCCCAGACTATCCTTGTTCGTCTTTACTGGTCTCCAGCCCGAAGATGCAAGTTCAAGGTATCTTACTCAGACCTGCACTGCCCTAGTGAGAAAGACGGGACTGCTTTCTCCACATGGTGTGCTCCTGTGACTTACCCCGGAGTCTCTGTTCAGAAGTCCCAACATGTATTGGCTTTATCATAAGTTCTCTATTGTGTCAGGACCCACTTTCTAAATAATTTTTGATATATTTATGAAATCCCTTCAATTGACCATTTTTCACAAACTCTGGCACTACAGAGCCCAAAGGGAGATCCTGGGATGTTTGACGGTGACCAATAGACCCCCCCTGTGCAAACTGAAACAAGATTTGGCAGTGATATCAACCAGAGAATAGGTCACGTACGGCAGGAAATGTCCTCTGGAGAAATATGGGCTCTTTGGAATGCCTTTATTGAATTATATCCAAGAACATGATATTAGTAGTTCTCTCTTCCCCCTCGGCCCGCATTGTTGCCCCCCTTGTGTTTTATTCCTTTCCTTATCCCAAAAATGTGTTCTAACTAAGCAGGCGCAAAGATTGTTTGTGGATCGCTGTGAGTCAAAGCAGGTACACTTCCCATAACTGGATTTACCTTGCAAATCTATAGTGAATGTTTTCACATAATAAAACATTAAAACAAATACAACTAATACAACGTTGTCCAGGCTGCGTTTCTCCCATCAGAGGGTGGCCCAGTATGTGTGCAATACACCTTTTTTTAGTTCATATTGTTTATTTCAACGTTCACCCTGTATACATACACCATGTAATAACAGAAAAGCAGAGGGAAAAATAGGAAATAAATGCAATAATCAAAAACGCAAAACCTGTACAGCACGTTTCTGCTTTGTTGATTATTTGCTGTGGCTTCTAAGGAAGTGTGTGTGTGTTGTGCGTGTGCATTACATGTTTGTTCTGGGTTTACTATACATAGTTATCTGTGATAGGCCCTCCATGCTCTGCATGTTGCAAGTACTGTGTTGTGTGCACTGTGTATATTAGATGTTGATTGACAGCTCTGTAGGGTGAGGGGTCTCGGTGCCTCAAGCCCTCCCAAATGTAGGAATTGTAAGGATGAATGCAGCACTGTGCTGTGATGCTCAGCAAGGGTGCTGTAACTGGAGACAGCTAAGTCTCTAAACCGTTATTAACCAGAAACAGCAGCACACTTCCAATGGCAGGAAACAGAAGCCTGCCCTTATCACCATGCCCATCATGATGAAGTAAGTCTTAACTACTCTGCCCATCCTTTAGATGGCTCACACCTCACAAGGATTGGCATCTCTTTGTGATAGGATATGAAATGATAGGTTATTTATTACGAGCTTAATACCCAGAGGTTTCTAATCACAGACCCAGGGAGCGAACCTGTGATGCTCCATGTCGTCTTGCTTCCAAGGTGAGCACGTTGCTCCCGAGCTATCCTCCCGGCACTTGTGAAACCATATCCTCTGAACTGGGGTGAGAGATGTATCTAATGGACCAAGCGAAGGCTTAACACAGGAAGGGCAGACACAGGCCGACAGCACAGTGGGTACATGCACCTACTGCAGTGACCTATGTGGAACCTACAGGCCACATGTTCGTTTGTTGGTGAGATACCAATTCTAGCTTGCTTCCTATTCTCGGACCTGCAGTCACCTGACATCCTCTCACGAAGATGCCCTCTTTGCTAGTGGGCACAGTGCACAAAGCAAAGGCACAACTGGCTGCCTTGCACTTCCTGTGCTTTAATGAATGTTATGTGGCTGTTCAGCTGGTTACAACATTCAGAGTTCCCTGCCGAACCATATTGACGTTCAAAAGGTATTTTTTTAAATAAAATGTAAACCTTGTTTTAGAAATCATTGCAATCTAAAATTTCATCCCACATTTTTTAACATATGTATGGACTGTTATCATCATATACTGGCAAAGAAACCATGGGACTCAAATGGGAATGGGGATTTACAATTACCGGCGCCTGACTTACCGGACCACTGGGGTAGTAATGCCCCGGTGTTTCCGGTAAATAAGGCACCGGTAAATCTTTACGTGTCCGGCAGCTACCTGCTGGTTTTACCAGCACGGTTACCGCCGGACTCGTGATGGGGGCCAAGTGTCTTAAAAGAGTACTGATATATTAATGGTGGGAAACGAGCAACCCAATGGAATATGAACAACATTGCAATTAACAAAAGATATGGAATGTTCTAATTGTTAGCTGCCTGTAACAGGTGTGACGAATGCATGCTGAATATCAAATGAACCCAAATTGGAAGTTTCCCAAAACATTTTGATTGGCTCTTAAGTAGGCCTGGTACTAAATCAAGGACCGGATGTAGAAACTAGTCCGTCTGTTGTAGAAAATTAGTTTTAGACTAATCTGGATCTTTTTTTTTTTGTTGCAAACATGTTTGTCACTTTGTTAGCACAGTTAAAAAAAAACACAAAAGTACCTTTCATTGCACCAACTGAAAATCCTGTGCTGCAATGCAATAGTGTATTAGCTTTTGAAGTCACAAAGACCTTCTTCAGGTGGTAAAAAGCAAAAGTGAGCGAGAGAAACAGTTCTGGGCGTTTCCCTGTGAATTTTGTGTTTATTGTGGATGTTTCTTCCACAATTATGTGGATGTTGCATTAAGTATTATGTGCTGTGTGTGACTTGTGTTAGCTGTGAATTCTACATATGTCACTCTATGTTTTTTACTTTTTAAAGAAATCCCAGGGTATACATAATTGTTGTAGTTATTCTGTTTTCCCTACAACGATTCTAGAATTTTGGGACAAGGAGGGAACTTCATATGTCACACAGTGTAAAATGTACGCAGCTACACATTCATAGATTTTCTAAAGTGTTCGTGTAATCTTTATTTTGTGGTGTATAATTTTTTATGTGTAGGGCAATAGTGAGTGAATTCAATTATCTAAAACTGCTTGCATAAGACTTACGGTTGTGCTTGGAATGGAATATTAAGGAATACATGTTCTACTTATATACCCCATATGGAATATCCTGTTAATATAAAAAAGGGGTCATTTCTCAAATAAATATTATACAGATTTGAGTGGTTGGCTCGTGATGACGTGTTACCCAAAGTGTCAAACGGCATGGAAATGTCACACATAAGCACACAGCTAACAAAGAAATGTCACACATGTTGCAACTCGAGGCCTGACAGCTGTGCCACTCTTCACTGCTGTCTCAGGAAGTTACGTGTGATCAGAGTGTGAGGGCCGATTGCTCCTGGGCAACAGACTAGTAGTCAGGGTTGTCTTGGTGACTAGAGTCCCTTAAAAGGTCTGGGATTCCGCAAGCTGGGGGCAGGGCCGAGGCATCCCTTTGTCTTATCACAGAGTGCAGGGTCCATTAACTTGTCGTTTTAAATTGTTGTGTTGCATTCATTGTTATGTGTTGTTAGAGATGATGGCATCATGTTTGTATCTGAGGTGTATTTATGCATTATTTTTAGTTTAGTATATTATTATTTAAAAGTAGCCACGCTCAAACGGGTCACTCCCGATCAGAGGCGGGGAGTTGGGGGGGGGCATACTGGTGGGATTAGGGAACAGGGAGTGGGGCAGAGCAGGGGCAGGGGGTTAACAAAGAGAACCATTCACAATGGCCAGTGGAGTAACTTTGCTGAAAAAGTTGGGGGGGGGGGAACATGACATCTGAAGAAAAGGTGCCCCAGCCAAATGAATGGGGACAAAATGGTGTTCCATGAAAGTTGGGGGGGCACACACCCCTGTTCCCCCCCTAAAATTACGCCCATGACAATGGCGCTGAGGCCACTTCCGGTACTCGACCAGTATGGGAGTGAGCAAGGCACTCGCAGGAAGTCCTTCAGGCTTTCAGAGGGAGTGGCAGACAATCATCGAAAGGATTGTTTATCATAAGGAGTTGTGTTCAAGCATCCGGCTGACGTTAGACTGCAAACCTCAGTATATCCCACAGTGTGAAAGATGAGATGGAACTTCCATTAGGGACCCAATATAGATTGCAGAGGTTTCAGCTTGTATGCTTCTGGCAAGTCAGTCCCCCCCCCCCCACCCCCATTCTCCACTGAAAAACAGCACACTACTCCCCAAAAGCCAGTTATCCCTCGCCAGTGGGGAGCGACGAGTGCACATTTTGAACAATATATGAAGATCCGGGGAAAAAAAATGTTTTGGGGAATTTTCTGGTATTGCCATGTTTCCCTTTTGTATATGGTTTGTGTATTTTTTGATGGAAAATTAAATAAATGTATATTTTCTTAAAGGGGAAAAAAAGCTTGTTTTAACTGGAAGGATTGCCAGGTGGCAATGTGCTTGCAAGGGCACATGCGATTTACTTCAAAAGTATTGCCCTGGCTGCTGCCGGGGTGCAGGATAACCTTAAAAGTCCAACCCGGCCCGGAATAACTGATGTTGTTTTTGTGTTTTATACAAACCACAAATCTTGGTTAGAGTAGCATGCAAATAACCTGCCAACCAAAGAACAAGAGGCAAAAGCACAGGTACAGGTCCTACGGCTTAGAAACACTCCCGACCTAACACCGAGAGTATTGCCAATCCACCTGCTCTTCGGAAACCCCTTTGAAGAAATCAGTTAAAAGAGCCTTCACTTGCACTATGCCCACTGCACACAGCCTGACAGGACGCCCAGTCTTAGATCTAGGCAGTCTTAGATCTAGGCTTCTAACGTTCAACACTTCAGCACTTCAGACATTTGTTCCACCGTTGAGATGAAGGATTCAGAATGGTTTCTACTTGTACATCCACCCTGCCTGGCCTGCACATATCTGCCTCATACAACACGCCCTCCCCCTCCAGTTGTCTTGGGGTGGCCCCACCCACATGTATTTACTGATGCAATGCTTTCCTGTAATAACGCCTTGTACAGTAGATGGAAGGTGACATGGCTGCTGATATTCAAAACACGCAAAATAAAGGAATTCATGTGTTGATATGGTCATGGTGTGAAGGAGAGGGTGAAACTTGCAGGTGGCACAATTGTAAAGACTGGTTTTTGGTGAAGCATGTGCCCAGGGAGTTTGAGAGGTTTTTTTTTTTGTTCTTTCCGTCATATCTGTCTACTCCCTTATTTTGGCATCCCCCTCTAACATGCATCCTCTTTCCACTCATGCACCACTGATCTTCATCCAATAAGTTCCTTCCCCAACAGCGCCACCTTTTACTATTGTCCCCAATTGTGTTCTTTCGATCCCACCCTTGCCTTTTTGCAATCTCATTCCTCCCTTAACTCTTCAATTGACACTTGATCCTCCACAGAATCTTCTATGTGCTCCAGCTCTCACTCACCCTTCTATGTGCCCCTCTCCATCCAAAGAACTTTTTCTATGCTTTTGGTCATCCCAAACCTCTTCCCAATGCTGTCAGTGCTCTGTAGTGCTTCCTGATGGTCCCATATCCACGGGGTCCTTCCATATGCCATGCACCATCTCCATATCACTCTGACTGATATATCTCCTCCACAGATGTTTCTGTTCTGCAGATCTCGCGAGTGCCCTTGATCTCTGCAGACTCGTCCATCTGCTCACAATCCATCTCAGACACTTCGATGCTCTCTCAAGTCCCCCTCTGAGAGTTTTGTGTGTTTTTCATCCACCCCAGACCATTCTTGCTTCCAATCCCCGATGCCCTATCCTGCTGGCTGTGATAACACTGCTTTCACTTCTGTGCTTGGAATCCTCACTTCACCTGACTCAGAGTACCCCCTCCTCTCCCAGATTCTTTAGCAAGCTCTAGGTCCTACAACAATGTTTTCCTGTGCTCCCAATACTCCCCAGATTCTTTAGCAAGTTCTAGGTCCTACCACAATATTTTCCTGTGCTCCCAATACTCCCCAGATTCTTTAGTATGCTCTAGATCCTACCACCACATTTCCCTGTGCTCTCAATCCTACCATCACATTTCCCTGTGCTCCCAATCCTTCCCCCAGGGTTTTCGGTAGGCTCTAGACCCTACCACCACCTTTCCCTGCTCTCAATCCTCCCTCTGAGTCTTAAGTAGGCTCTAAGTCCTCACGAAACCTTTTCCAGCGCTTTCAATTCGCCACCAGATTCTTTAGTAAGCTCTAAATCTACCGCCACCTGTTCCTGTGCTTTCGAACCTCCCCCAGACCTTTCTCTGTGATCTCGAACTTTCTTCAGAGTATTTAGTAGGCTCTAGATCCTCCACAGACCTTTCCCAGCGCTCTCAATTCTCCACCAGATTCTCTAGTGAGCTCTAGATCCTACCACCACCATTTCCTGTGCACTCAATCCTCCCCCAAATTCTTTAGTAGGCTCTAGATCATACCACCACCTTTCCCATGGTTCTCAATCCTCCACCAGATTCTTTAGTAAGCTCTAGATCCTGCAACCACCCTTTACTGTGCTCTCAATCCTCCCCCAGACCTTTCTCAGTGCTCTCAAGCCTCCCTCAGAGTCTTTGGTGGGCTCTAGATCCTCTGCAGACCTTTCCCAGTCCTCTCATTCCTCCCCAAGACCTTCCCAATGCTCGCAATCCTCCCCAGAGTCTTTAGTATGCTCTAGATCCCCCACAGACCTTTCCCAGTGCTCTCAATTCTCTGCCAGATTCTTTAGTAAGCTCTAGATCCTACCACCACCGTTTCCTCTGCACACAATCCTCCCCCAAATTCTTTAGTAGGCTCTAGATCATACCATCACCTTTCCCATGGCTCTCAATCCTCCACCAGATTCTTTAGTAAGCTCTAGATCCAGCAACCACCCTTTACTCTCCTCTCAATCCTCCCCAGACCTTTCTACGTGCTCTCAAGCCTCCCCAGAGTCTTTAGTAGCCTCTAGATCCTCCCCAGACCTTTCCCAATGCTCCCATTTCTCCCCAGACCTTTCACAATGCTTGCAAGCCTCCCCAGAGTCTTTAGTATGCTCTAGATCCCCCACAGACCTTTCCCAGTGCGCTCAATTCTCTGCCAGATTCTTTAGTAAGCTCTAGATCTTACTACCACATTGCCCTGTGCTCCCAATCCCCCCTGATTCTTGTGTATGTTCTATATCCTTCCAAGTTCTTCCCTTGTGTCATAATGCTTGACAGACCCTCCCATATTCTCTTGTTCCCCCAGACCCTTCCGCTTGGACCTGACCCTCTCAAGTCTATTCTTCATGTACCTGCGATCCTTGTCAACCCCTTACCTCTAGGTTCAGTCTTCAGCCTCTTATGTTGCCCCGCTCTTCCTCTGCTCTTGCATGTTGTGACGAATAGTTTGCCATTCAGTGAATTGACGCAAACCCATACATACAAATTACTGGGATCTCTGATAGAATCAATACTGCACCGCTAAGTACCTATGTACACTAATGTAATACACTGACAACTACACACATTATCCTGCAATGTCGTTTCTCTCATTAATCTGCACTTGCATGCAATGTCATTACTCTTCATAGTATTGTCTTGTTGATATATCGTATTTGTTCAACTTTGCATGTTGTTACCAAGGAAATGTTCCATATCATTTTACCGGCACGTTTGTAATATCAATGTAAGTCATTTTGTGTTGGAATTAAATATACATGGAATATTGTTACAGAGGTCTATTGAATCTGTTTTAAAGAACAATGAAAAAAGAACCAAAACATCGTTCCAAAGATATAAAAAATAAATAAAAGGAAGAGATGGCCCTCAAATACGTCCTTTTTCTCTTTGCTCCCTTCAGCTCGAGTTTCTGGTAGGGCAAAACGGATATCCTTTACATTATTAGTTTGTTTTATTTCAGCATTGCAATCTCTGTACAGCAGTTGGACTGCCAGTTAGGATGTGGCGTAGATTGTGCCCACATGAGAAAATGTCCAAGATAACAGAGCGGTGCACACCCTTCAGAGTTCCAACCCCATTACTAAAGCAATAGCTGCTGCTGATGCAGAGTGCCACTCGAGGCCAAGGGCGAGTGCCAGACAACATCTCTTGCCATTACTGTAGCATAGCTGCTGCTGATGCAGAGTGCCACTCGAGGCCAAGGGCGAGGGACAGACAGCATCTCTTGCCATTACTGTAGCAATAGCTGCTGCTGATGCAGAGTGCCATTCAAGGCCAAGGGCGAGTGCCAGACAGCATCTCTTGCCATTACTGTAGCAATAGCTGCTGCTGATGCAGAGTGCCATTCAAGGCCAAGGGCGAGGGACAGACAGCATCTCTTGCCATTACTGTAGCAATGTGCCACTCAAGGCCAAGGGCGAGTGCCAGACAGCATCTCTTGCCATTACTGTAGCATAGCTGCTGCTGATGCAGAGTGCCACTCGAGGCCAAGGGCGAGTGCCAGACAGCATCTCTTGCCATTACTGTAGCAATAGCTGCTGCTGATGCAGAGTGCCACTCGAGGCCAAGGGCGAGTGCCAGACAGCATCTCTTGCCATTACTGTAGCAATAGCTGCTGCTGATGCAGAGTGCCACTCGAGGCCAAGGGCGAGTACCAGACAGCATCTCTTGCCATTACTGTAGCAATAGCTGCTGCTGATGCAGAGTGCCACTCGAGGCCAAGGGCGAGTGCCAGACAACATCTCTTGCCATTACTGTAGCATAGCTGCTGCTGATGCAGAGTGCCATTCGAGGCCAAGGGCGAGTGCCAGACAACATCTCTTGCCATTACTGTAGCAATAGCTGCTGCTGATGCAGAGTGCCACTCGAGGCCAAGGGCGAGTGCCAGACAGCATCTCTTGCCATTACTGTAGCATAGCTGCTGCTGATGCAGAGTGCCACTCGAGGCCAAGGGCGAGTGCCAGACAGCATCTCTTGCCATTACTGTAGCAATAGCTGCTGCTGATGCAGAGTGCCACTCGAGGCCAAGGGCGAGTGCCAGACAGCATCTCTTGCCATTACTGTAGCAATAGCTGCTGCTGATGCAGAGTGCCACTCGAGGCCAAGGGCGAGTGCCAGACAACATCTCTTGCCATTACTGTAGCATAGCTGCTGCTGATGCAGAGTGCCACTCAAGGCCAAGGGCGAGTGCCAGACAGCATCTCTTGCCATTACTGTAGCATAGCTGCTGCTGATGCAGAGTGCCACTCAAGGCCAAGGGCGAGTGCCAGACAGCATCTCTTGCCATTACTGTAGCATAGCTGTTGCTGATTTTGAGTGCCATTCAAGGCTTGCCATTACTATAGCAATAGCTGCTGCTGAGGCAGAGTGCCACTCGAGGCCAAGGGCAAGTGCCAGACAGCATCTCTTGCCATTACTGTAGCATAGCTGCTGCTGATGCAGAGTGCCACTCGAGGCCAAGGGCGAGTGCCAGACAGCATCTCTTGCCATTACTGTAGCAATAGCTGCTGCTGATGCAGAGTGCCACTCGAGGCCAAGGACGAGTGCCAGACAACATCTCTTGCCATTACTATAGCAATAGCTGCTGCTGATGCAGAGTGCCACTCGAGGCCAAGGGCGAGTGCCAGACAACATCTCTTGCCATTACTGTAGCAATAGCTGCTGCTGATGCAGAGTGCCACTCGAGGCCAAGGGCGAGTGCCAGACAGCATCTCTTACCATTACTGTAGCAATAGCTGCTGCTGATGCAGAGTGCCACTCGAGGCCAAGGGCGAGTGCCAGACAGCATCTCTTGCCATTACTATAGCAATAGCTGCTGCTGATGCAGAGTGCCACTCAAGGCCAAGGGCGAGTGCCAGACAGCATCTCTTGCCATTACTATAGCAATAGCTGCTGCTGATGCAGAGTGCCACTCAAGGCCAAGGGCGAGTGCCAGACAGCATCTCTTGCCATTACTATAGCAATAGCTGCTGCTGATGCAGAGTGCCACTCAAGGGCGAGTGCCAGACAGCATCTCTTGCCATTACTGTAGCAATAGCTGCTGCTGATGCAGAGTGCCACTCAAGGCCAAGGGCGAGTGCCAGACAGCATCTCTTGCCATTACTGTAGCAATGTGCCACTCAAGGCCAAGGGCGAGTGCCAGACAACATCTCTTGCCATTACTGTAGCATAGCTGCTGTTGATGCAGAGTGCCATTCAAGGCCAAGGGCGAGTGCCAGACAGCATCTCTTGCCATTACTGTAGCATAGCTGTTGCTGATGCAGAGTGCCATTCAAGGCCAAGGGCGAGTGCCAGACAGCATCTCTTGCCATTACTGTAGCAATAGCTGCTGCTGATGCAGAGTGCCATTCAAGGCTTGCCATTACTGTAGCAATAGCTGCTGCTGATGCAGAGTGCCACTCAAGGCCAAGGGCGAGTGCCAGACAGCATCTCTTGCCATTACTGTAGCATAGCTGTTGCTGATGCAGAGTGCCACTCAAGGCCAAGGGCGAGTGCCAGACAGCATCTCTTGCCATTACTGTAGCAATAGCTGCTGATGATGCAGAGTGCCACTCAAGGCCAAGGGCAAGTGCCAGACAGCAACTCTTGCCATTACTGTAGCAATAGCTGCTGCTGATGCAGAGTGCCACTCAAGGCCAAGGGCAAGTGCCAGACAGCATCTCTTGCCATTACTGTAGCATAGCTGCTGCTGATGCAGAGTGCCACTCAAGGCCAAGGGCACGTGCCAGACAGCATCTCTTGCCATTACTATAGCAATAGCTCTTGCCATTTATGAATTTGCAAAATGTGCATAAGCCAAGATTAAGGGGTACACTCTTTATGAGCAATGGATTGCAAACGGAAAGAGTTGGGCACCTCTGTGAGTCCAACTTCTAAAAATATATTTCCAAGTCACCTTATTCACAAAGACGAGGTGCCCATGGTGTGGGGTCTGGGTTGGCAGCATCTCTCTGAGCAGCCCTGTCCCACAAAGGCTCCAGCATACTAAATTGAGAAAGGGGTAGAAATGTATTTGGGTGTGCAGCAGCTCGTGCACCTACTCCCCTAATCTCAGTCAATGCACAGAAGGGTCACGAATGATCCTTCCTACACACCCACTCTGCATCAGGGATACCGCTCTGATCTGGGTATCCTCCTTTCTCTCATCCAGGTCGCAAGTACACTTGCCTCTGTTCTCATAAGACCCTCCCTCCCCCCACCCATTCACCTATGGAGTGCCACAGGGCGTCTCTCTAACTCTGCTCCTCTTCAACCTCTACCTGAGCCCCCTTCCTGCACTCATTCAATCCCACAGTCTTTTTTGCTACAATTACGCAGATGACCCCAAAATCATTTTCAAGATTCAAAACAGCCCTGTGTCTACTTCCCCCGATTTAGCATCCTGTCTCTAAGAGATCGAGCGCTGGATGACGGCCAATCACCTCCTACTCAATCCAGGCAAAACGACGGAAATCATGCAGTGTGGGAAGACCACACTCTTCACTCAACCCACCCCTTGGCTACCCTCCTTGGGCCCCTCTTCCGCCCCCTGTCCCCACCGCCAACACAGTAAAAAATCTCAGATGCATAATGGACACAGACTTAACCTTATCACATCAACTCTGTGGAAATATGAATCCTCTGCCGCCTTTTTTACTTACCTGACCTTCCCACATATTGTCTCTGCTGTTGTTACTGTAGTCCTGTCACGTCTAGTCTATGCTAATCCCTATACCTAGGGGGCCCTGCATTGCAGCTAAGAAAGCTCCAATGAGTACAAAGCACTGCTGCAAGGCTGCTCCTAGCCCTAGGCCCCAGAGATCGCATCGTCCCCCGTACCTCCTATATGTCCTTCACTGGCTTCCAACTGGATGGTAGTCCACCTTCAAGAAGAGGCTACAAGAATATTGTTGGTAAATATTGCTGCTTAACGGGTTCACACTCGGTTTAGTCCCCTGTGATTAATTGCTGGGCAGACCACGGTAAATTAGTAACACGTGGTTCTGTAGTTTTGATAGAGGTTGATACTTGGTGAAGTCACAGAGAATTGTTTATTGTGATTGATTACTAGGTAGACCGCGGAAAATCAGCAACACGTGTTTCGTGTAACAGAAGTGTTTGAATGAAATTACCAAGGAAATGAAGTGAATTTTATTCATGCATAAGATCGAAGCACTTTTACAAGTGAGTGAAATTGTAATGAGGAAATAATAATGACCACCATAGAAGATACATGACCATGTTCTTTTGTGACATATCAGATGTAGGATCATTATATAGTAATTGTATGCAACATAGATATGTGCATGTGTACATGATTACAGATGAAGTACACAACTCATGTTTTGGGGTTGGTGACTGCCCGGATCTAGGGATGATCAGGGCTTGAATGTATATTGTCCCACCGGCTAATAAGTAAAAAGAGATTATGTATGTAGTAGCTCTGCCTTGTTACGCATTACATGATACCACACATGATATCTGATATAGATGTCTGTCTTGTTTTAAATCTTTTCTAGATCTATTTTTGGGAGTACAAGGGTGCCCCTGGTATGCAACACGTTTCAAATGTGACTACGTGAGAAAGAAACAGTGTCCTGAAGACAGAATCTGGGAAGAAATATAAAGGAAATTGATTTGATTGTATTCTTGTGAAATGTACAGATTCTAGAAACACATGTTTAGTGATGGCACGTTGGTTTTTTTTCCCAAAGAAGAGGAGAATATTGTAATAAGAATATACAACAAAAGTGTGTCCACACATTATGTTCGATTGTACAAACCTAATGGCTGATGTTCTGATACACACTTCATGAATTGGTGTATTTTTCTGTGAACCTGTAGGGTTCGTTTTAGATGTACCACTGGTGTTTTTTACTCTTTTTATGATTGTGATAGACATTAAAATATGTGTTATTTTTTGAAAAGCCTTGTGTGTCTGCCTATATATCGAATGGGCATCTTGTATGTATAGCGGACAGATGCTACAGACAAACTCATAGTCTGAGTGGGAGGAAGCCGTTGCTGTGGGATTTTGTTTTGCCTGTGATACAGTTTAGTCCTCACCCACACAGCCCCTAAAAAGAGGACCATATAGCTTGGTTTAGCTAACAGTCCACCTTCAAGGCAATGTGCATCAGCCATCAAGCCTTCTACAACATAGGTCTAGAATACCTGCAGCATAAATGTTCCCGCTACAGGCCTAACAGAAACGACAGGTCATGCTCTGCACTCCTCCTCATCACCCCAGTGACAAAATCAACCCATACAGGAGGCTCCTCCTTCTGAGTCGAAGCGCCCACCATCTGGAGCTCGCTCCCATTAACCATCTGCTACATAGAAGACCACTTTGCTTTCAGGAAGGCACTCAAAACCTGGCTCTTCCCTTCGGCATCCTCGCTCACTTAGCCCAGAACTAGCACCCCCCCGGGTGCACATGAGGAGTCAGAGGGAGGATTACAGCACAC
Organism: Ambystoma mexicanum; assembly: GCF_040938575.1. Classification (NCBI taxonomy): domain Eukaryota; kingdom Metazoa; phylum Chordata; class Amphibia; order Caudata; family Ambystomatidae; genus Ambystoma; species Ambystoma mexicanum. Next base: position 1,172,872,143 of record NC_090932.1, on the reverse strand, counting down.
CTCTCCATGCCTATATGGTACGCACTGCATGACTAAAACAATTATGCCTCAGGCCTTCTTATCAGGACCCTCCTGCGCTGCATTCCAGAGACCACAGCTGAGCCCTCAAAAACTATGCTCAGTTGTCACATAACAGCACATTTTTTAGATACGCACTATGGGCCCGATTCATGGAAAAGTATGCATTTATCCCACAATGCCTGCGCGCTGAGAACGACCCTGTTTGACCCTTCCATTGACCCTTCCATGAATATGCAGAGTGCGCAAGTTACACTGCGCACTCTACATATTCATGGAAGCCCTCACGCAAATGAACCGTATTCGCAAGTCGCAGCCAGAACACCCCCGACAGGTCCCCACGCAAAGCCAAAACAGCCAGAAACAGCTACATTTTTGTATTCCGCAGACATGCACCCTGTAAACAGGCAGGTACCTTGGGGACACTGTGCAGGGTCCCGCACAACTGTCACCGGCACCCCAACAACATGCGTAAGATTTATCGTAACTCGGTTATCACTTGGGAAAATCTGTATGCGAACCCCGTAAACCACTCCTGCATCCTGCTACGCTAGGCACACACACCCCTAACTACGATCTCATCTCCAAAGTTGTGAATCCTCTGCAAGTCTGTATGCCTGCTTTCGGTTGGCAGAGAGTTTGAGGGCTTTGTGTGGGCATTTCGCAGGCGATATGTTGCGCAGTCACATCCATGAATACGCTTTGTTGTGCACACTTGTAGGAATGCCATGGGCTGCCTGCATGCTGTCCCTCGTAACTCCCACTTGTTGGCATGTTCCCCATTTTCCGTGTTCCACCCACAAATCCACCCTCTGCGTAGGCGTTGCCCACACCCTGCATGGTCTCTTCCGCCAGGCAATCGGTCGATATCAGAGACGCATGGAGCAAGCTGGTAATCCACGCAAGTCGGCAAAATATCCTGCGCAGACGATTCCATGAATTGACAGACAGGATTCTGCATGCATTTTGTCACACAAATCTGGTATTTTACACGTAAATAATTTCATGAATCGGGCCCGATGTGTCTATGCCTTGCTCCATAGATGCATCACCCTCGATTACCATAATACAACTGAGTCCCACGCAAAATTCAGTCCAGCTGCTCACATAGCCTTTCTCTTTTTCTTACTTACTCTTACTCTTCTGACTGGCTAACACATTGACACAGGACCCAGCCACACGCCTAAGTAGCTTGGGATGCTGTTAAAGACATAGCCATACCCTGGGAGGCCCGACTCTGGGAGGCCCGGGTGGTCCGGAAGGATAGCAAGACAACGCATAGCAACACAAGCTCGAATGCTTACGAAACCGGTCTTCAGTATTAAGCGCATTATAAAATAACAATTATAATTATACTCTGTATACCTTCTATCTGTCTATAAATGCGCACGCACATTTTAATACAACTTCTTTACTTTCAACACAACTACAGTTTTCCGAAAGGCGTTCATCCTCACTGCGCCTCGAGGCCATACCAATGGCAGCAGGTACTATACAAATGCCACCTACCGTATCACGTACATTCTGAATTCCCTTGAGCCTTTTCCAAACAGGCACAATGGAAACTCTGGGCATTTGCAAATCATTTGTGCGCACATCCCATTTGCGAATTACAGAATTGACTCCCGAAAGGACACTTCATGGTGGATCCCCAAATTTACATGCAGGGCAAGAAACCTGTTTTCTGAATGTGTGCATTGTGAAGGCGCATTTGTTCAGCTTTGCTTATTTTATAATTTGCTCACCCATAAACATCAGTAGTGACTCAGCCACAATGTTTACTGATGTTTTCACTCGATCACCCTTCGTCTCCTGATATTCATGAACCCTTACTTTGCTTTTCCAGGGCGGGGGGGGGGCACCAATGCACATAGAGAAGAGGCGACATGCTGAGTGTAACATTTCACCATATATCCTTTTGTTTCTCTTTAGATCCCCTCCCTGGTAAGAAATGGAGGAACGCCTGAAGTAGACACTCTCCAGCTCACCCCGTTCCATTTCATCGACAAGCATCAGACCTCTGGAAAAGATGGTGAGCCGACTGCCCACCGCCGGGGACCTGGCCCGCTTCTGCCAGAAACTGAACCGGGTAAAGACTCTGGAAGACGACATGATGGAGACCAACCTAAAGCGATGCCTGTCCACACTTGATCTGACTCTGCTTGGCGTGGGTGGCATGGTGGGCTCGGGCCTGTATGTACTCACGGGTACTGTTGCCAAGGAGATAGCCGGCCCTGCCGTGGTCATCTCCTTCCTTATCGCCGGCTTTGCCTCTCTACTTGCGGCATTCTGCTACGCTGAGTTTGGCGCCCGCGTGCCAAAAACTGGATCTGCGTACATGTTTACCTATGTGTCGGTCGGTGAGATCTGGGCCTTTCTCATTGGCTGGAATGTTGTTTTGGAGTACATGATTGGTGGAGCTGCAGTGGCTCGAGCCTGGAGCGGGTACTTGGACTCCATTTTCGACCATAAGATCAAAAATTTCACAGAGACCCACATTGGCACCTGGCATGTTCCATTCCTGGCACACTACCCTGATTTCTTGGCTGCTGGCATACTGCTAATTGCCACGGCATTTATCACATTTGGAGCCAGGGTTTCCTCTTGGCTTAACCATGTCTTTGCCGCCATAAGCATGGGCATTATAATTTTCATCCTTATTTTCGGATTTATTCTTGCAGACCCCAAGAACTGGAGTGCGGCTCACGGTGGCTTTGCACCCTTTGGAATGTCTGGCATCATGGCTGGCACCGCCACCTGCTTCTATGCCTTTGTCGGCTTTGATGTCATCGCGGCCTCCAGTGAAGAAGCCAAGAATCCACAGAAGGCCGTTCCTTTAGCCACTTCCATTTCGTTGGGCCTAGCGACCGGGGCCTATGTCCTTGTTTCGATTGTGCTGACCCTGATGGTCCCGTGGGACTCCCTGGTGCCAGACTCGGCGCTCTCCGATGCCTTCTACCGGCGGGGTTATGCCTGGGCTGGATTCATAGTAGCAGCCGGTTCCATATGTGGTGAGTTGACTTCTGATTATAAAAGCCTTCCTTACTACTAAGTATGGATGCTACAGAGCCATTCCTAAATACAATGTCCTGTTTTTTCTTCCTCCCCTCCCTCCTCTCCACACCACCAAGTGTCAAATCATGTTCTCCTTTTTTTCTCAGATCGTTTTTAAAGCATCGAATTCAGAGGGAAAGCTTTGATAGAAAAGTAGTGCATACTTGTTGAAACCTCCTTCCCCATTCTTGTTTCCTTTGTCGGCCTGCATTTGTGACAGGTTGGTGTTGGAGTTTTGTGGCAAAAATGCGATTGGTAACTCCAACCAATCGCGTGATGATCCATCTGCCCATCTTGCACCGGCCTTTCAGGCCAACGAATATTGAGATGTCTGGTGCCTGATGCACACGCTTTTTCTCTACTGTAGCGCTATGAAGATATTTGTCAGCGCTGTGTAAAGTCGAGCCACAATTTCTAGAAGGCGAAGTCTATCTAGAAGTAGAAGTGTCTTTGAATGATCGTGGTCAACAGTAATTCTCCAGGGCTGTTTAAAGACAGGTGCATATAAATAACCTATCATATCATATCATATCATGCCTTGCTCGGGGTGCAGTTGGTTTTAGAATTGTCCAGGCACATGCCCCACTTAAAAAGAAGACTAAAAGAACATATGGGAAAGAACGATCCAGGTCGGAGGCTGTTGCAGTTTGCAAAGCAGCTGGTCCAGATGACATGGACAATTGCCACTTATTGGGAAAGTAGGAAAGGAGGATGATTAAGATGGCAACATAATGTTATTACCATTCAGGTCGTTTGTGGATGTCTGGGTGAGAATAATGTCAAGCCTCTTCCTCAATCTTCCTAACTTCTCCCTTCGACCCCTTCAACTAATCCAGAACAGGAATGCGAGACTTATGGTCTCGGTTGCTGCAAGGATCAAGTTCAAGACCGTCTGCATCATCCACTAGGCTTTCTGTGTCCTTGGTCCCCACTACATCCAACTCTCTCTCTCCCTAAATAACTCCCTGCTAGAACCCTTCGGTCGTCTTGCTCTAACTCTTTGCAGATCGGAGGCTTTTCCAAGCAAAGAGTGAGGGACGGTGGGGGGGGGGTAGATCTGTCTTTTTTTGCAAGTGCCTCGCTCCGGAATGGCCTCCCTGTCCCTCTCAGACTTGAGCTGGATCTCCTTGAGTTCAGGAAGCTTCTCAAGACCTTCCTTTTCTCTTCCACCTTCCCTCTCTCCCTCCCCTGCTAATGTTCCCGTCTGCCTCTTGACTGCCTCTTGACTTCAGAGTCTTAAGGGGCACCAGGCTCCCCTATTCCAGTCTACCCCTGCACTTGGTCTCCTCTGACCCCCCCCCGCCCACCCCTCAACCTGCACTTTCCGTTCTGGGACCCTCCCCCCGCACTAGCCTGGCTGGGCCAGCACCCTTGTAACCCTTCATGCCCCTTACCTCGCACCTATCTCGTGGACCTTCCTTCCCGAGCACTCTCTGCTTTCCCCTGGTTCTGTCCACCTGGTCTCCCCTGGCACTCACGTTTTCCTGACCGGCAACTTCCCCCCCTCCCCTCTCCCCTATCCTTCTCTTTACTGCACTTGCATGATCCAAATGTCACAATGCCTAGTATGATCTTTCTTGTTTGTCCTCCCTGTTCCCCATCCTCTTGTCTTATTGTGCCTCCAACCACTTGTTTATAGGCGCACTATAACCCAATACATAAAAATAAAAATATGATTGTGAAGAAAATGGCTGAAGGAGTGAAAGGAGGCACGAGCTGAGATATCAAGACTATCTAAAATGAATTGCTCCAAAGCAGAGATAGTTGTATTACATCCAGTGACTAACCACATGAGGGCAGAAGCTCAGGGTAAAGTGAGGAAGCAGTGCCACCTTTGTCGGCCTTATCCCAATATGTGTGTGTGTGCCAGAATCTGGATGCTTTGGCTTTGCCCCTTCCCTAGGCCTCTACAGAAAGGAATAGACAATTCCTGAAGACTCTCCGTCCAGCTTGGAAAGCATGCAGGCAGCGACGGTGGTCTCGCAGGGAAAAGCCTCTACGCAGAGAATGTCCCCGCATCCCTTCTCGGAGGGTCTGGAGCAAGTGCACATGCTCAGTGAGGGGTCAGGAATCCTCTGGCTGAGAGGTGGTAGCATCCCCAGAACAAAGTAAGAGTAGCAAAGCACCTTTGCTCAGAAACCAGGCACTAAAATAAGAACATCCTCACTTTGGGTCTGACCCTATAATCTGTAGGAAGAATCAGTCCGAGACCACTTGCACGGTCCCTGCTCCTTCTGAGGTCTTTTCTTTATTCCCTAGGATTCTCAAGCATCTCTCTTATGCATGGAAGCACTAACCGTAGGAATTTCAGGTCATGAGGGTCTAGGTGGTTTTCATGCACCTTAAGTCCCTAACGCTCCTATGCACTCACGCCACATGTTTCATTCTTCCAGAGGTAATTGCACATTCACTGAATTACTTACCATGTTGGGCAGCTGGTGTATGTTTCATGTGATGCCCAATGTTTATGTTCTCTAATAGGTGGCATAGCTTACTCTATGTGTTGCACTGAACTTGTACATTTTGGCTAACCAAAAGCATTTAGCTTTTTCAAATTTTAATTGATTTTGCACAATAATCAGCTGAAGTCAATCCATCAGCTCTTTTCCGAATTTGGTAAGCCTTTAAGGCGCCTAATACCCGGAGGTTTCTAAGCTCAGACCCAGGGATCGAACCTGTGGTGCTCCGTGTTGTCTTGCTTCCAAGCACGTTGCCCCTGATCTATCCTCCCTTTGAGAACTATTTAAAAAAATATATATTTTATTAGCAATTTCTAGAAACGTACATGAAAGGAATACTAGCAGTGACCCATCGTAATACATTAAGGGATATGAAGTGAAGGAAAAAAGAACACCCCCCGCCCCCAGTTCTGCCCTACCCCATATACCCCTGTACACCAGACCCTCAAAACAGAAACACAATTATCATGAACTTGAAACCTTCACATCCGTCAACCCAAATCCAAATCTAGAAGTATCCCCCAGATTTCGTCAAAAAACCTTGCGTTTCCTTTTCTGTTTCAGTAGAACCCTCTCAATGATGGCTAAAGCGTACATCTCCTTAAGCCAGGCCGACTTATATGGATAAGTGATGGACTTGCATTCCCATAGGATGAGCTTCTTTGCAGTCAATGATGCCCTATAGAGGAGGTCTCTTCGCCTTAAATCAATGTAGCAAAGTCGTATTCCAAATCCGTATTTAACACCTTATTCAACACATTTGCAATGTCATACCACACGTTTTGCACCCTCTGACAATCCCAAAACCTATGTTCCAAAGTACCAGATGCATGCTTATACCCCCAGCACACGTCCAAATCAATCATTCCACACGTCTTCATCCTTTCCAGGGTCCAATAAACCTGGTTCAACAGTTTAACCTGTCATACCCGTTCCCCTAAGCTAAAATACACTTTGGTAATATTCCCACAAATAGAGACCCATCTCGCCTGTGTCATTTCGGAATCAAGGGCATTCGGCCAAGCCTCTAGCAACTTGACATCTCCGTTCTGAATGCTGCTCATAGGTTTGTAAACCGAAGAGGCCATAAACTCTTGCTTCCCCACCTGTACAATTGCTTCCTTTACCGAGGCAGTGTTATCACCCTGACTCAATTGCCCCAATGCAGATCTCAGGGAAATGCACTCCCCAAACATACAATCCTGAAGACCACGGATCTCCCCGAGTTCCCTGAACGAAAGCAGTCTCTCATCCTCAAACAAATCACCCATCCAACGAATGCCTTCTGCATACCAAGTGCGCCAGAACAAATTTGTATTAATGAGCCAAATGGTTGAGTTAATCCATAAGAAGGCCCCCTTCCTGGTGTAAGCATCTCCGTTTAGTATCTTACAAATGTTACACCATGAATCTCTTAAAAATTCTATAGGTGCCCCCGTTGCACATCCCTTGCTATTCCTAGTCGACAGCATTGCACCCGTTTTCCAGTGGGCCACATACACTGGCTTCAGCAAGTGTCCAAACATCCGAATCATTCTCCAGGAAAGGCAGCATTTGTCACGCAGAGAACGCCAAGTGGTATTGTGATAAATAGGGGACACCCTAACCGCCTCTATCACAGGGTAACTGTAATTTTCATAGCTTCATTCTTGGCGGCTAATGATCCCACAAAAATTCTTGGATCAACCTATCTATTTTCATCATAGAGGTCTTAGCAGCCAGGAGGGGAATCACACAAGAATAACATAACATTATCTAACATATAATTAATAAGTGGAGCAGCTATCCTCTTTATCACATTCACTTTAACACATAGCGAGAGCTTTAAAAGACTCCCATCTCATCGTCAACCAATAGTCTATCCACTGCAGAATCCATGTTTCCCTTCATCATCACACCCACGTCTGGCCTCCACCATACACCTAGGTACCGCATCGCATCCTACGGGGGCACCACCTGTATCCAAAACACGTCCATTCAGATTCCCGGCATGCCCCAGAACAAGGCATTGCCTCAGATTTCAGCCAGCTTATTTTGTAACCCGAGAAGGCCCCACACCTCTCAATCTGTTGCATAATGGTAGGCACGGATGTCGGAAGATCTTGTGGCAGAAGGTCATCAGCATACAGCCATCATTTCTGCAGTGCCCTGTGGAACCGAACACCCTCTATTCTCTCGTCTTCTCTGATAGCAATCGCAAGTGGCTCCAGTGCTATAACAAATAACAGAGGGGCAGAGGACAACCTTGTCGAGTGCCCCTACCCAATTCATAATTCCTTCAACAAACTCCATTAGTTAACACTGCTGCTGTCGGGGCAGATTGTAGCAGCCCCACCCATCTCCGGAACTCAGGCCCAAAATTAATTATTTACAGAGTTAGAAACATGAGCTCCCAATTCACTTGATCAAATGCCTTCTCTGCATCCAGCGAGAGGGCAGCCAGTATCAGTCTCCTCATTTTTCTCACAGAGTGTCTTCCTTTAACAAAGCCGGTCTGGTTCATGGTAACAAGGCGAGACAAAACTCTTTCCAACCCGCTGGTCAAGATCGTTGACAATATTTTGCCATCCAAATGAATAAGGCTTATGGGCTTGTAACTGCTCAAGGACTCTGGCGGTCTACCCGTTTTAAGCAAAACCGAAATGAAGGCATGACAAACAGATTCAGGGAGCATCCCTTTACATTTGCTTAATCTAAACGGATCTCCTAAAAGGTCAAATACATTATCTGGCAGGATCCTATAGACCTCTGCTGGGAGAACATCTGGCCCTGGACATTTTCCAAAATGAAGACTGAATGCTTCTTTGTTTATTTCATCTATTCTGAACGCCGAGTCTGTGTGAGGCAGTTTCAAAGAGCAATAAGTAATTAATAATTAATAGTGTTTGGCTGAATTATGGATAGAACATGTGCTCAAGTGGACCTTTGGAATGTGCTGGCTTTTTGCCCAGGATTATCTTGCTACTTTTCCCACTGTGTAAACTTTGGGATAGAAGTGTGGGCTATTCCCGCTGTCCTCCCCCGACAGTTTCGGTACCTGCAAGCCATCCAGAGACTGCAAGATCTCATGTCGCACACCAGTAAGGTCCTCCGAATACACCTTCTCGGAGTAATCCCTAAACTCTTTGTTAATAAAGGTAGGGTCATATGTCACCCCCCCCCTCAGCATCCCTCTCTAGCACATAGCACCATAATCCTCAATGCGTGAGCAAGCAGACGACTGCATTTCTCATCATTCTCAAAGTACGCACACCTCGTCTTAAAAAGAGTTGGTTTGTACCTGGAAAATTCTTCCTCAACAGGATCATCACCCCTCTTGAGCAAGAGGAATAGGATGAATAGAAAATCTGCCTTTGAGTGCTCTTGATCCAAGCTCTGTTTGCAATGAACGCTGAATCAATCCTATCTTGAGAGACATTTAAGGCTGTCAGACTTTCTAAATATGTAGGAATGTGTCTTTCGGGCTGTGCCGACAAGCCATACCCACTCGTCACCCACCTTTCACACACTCTGCTCTTGACTAGCCCACACTTCTATCCCAAAGTTTACAGTGTGGGAAAAGTGCCAAGATAACCCTGGGCAAAAAGCCAGCATATTCCAAGGGTCCACTTGAGCACAACATCTTCTATCCATAATGCAGCCAAACACTATTAGTTATTAATTACGTATTGCTCTTTGAAACTGCCTCACACAGCCAATCCCGTTGTTTGGAATCATGTTAGAATGGTATAGGGTTGTGTGACTGGACCTACATGTCCCCAAGCTATCACAGCGTTCCTTCCCCCCCACTGTATCCTTCCTTCCCCGTGTCTGGGGCAAAAGCACTGTCTTTCCCAGGCCACCAATCATCCCTTGATGCTTTTCCCTTCATGGACAAGTGATGGATACCACGGCAGGGCACAATATACCATACTCCAGAGAAGCTTAGGCTCAGCATCTGTGATTTGGTATAATATGAAGCTTTGTAACATAATATTCACGTGAAGTGTTATAATGTGCAGAAACCCAATTAAGAGATAATTGCCAGGTGGGCTAGTGCAAAGGTAATTGCAGCCAACATACTATAGATCCATAGAGATAACTTCTGCCCTTTCCACATGGATTTCTCACCCTGTGTAGGGAATCCTATCCAAAATGGCGGAGAGGTAGTTAAACCTGCAGTGAGTTTGGCTCTGCATGTTTTACTGTCACTATGCCATTTTTCAGGCCCACAAAAAGGATGCCCCAAGTGCTGGACAATACTGGAAGGAAAGAGGGTATTGCGGAACAGGAGCTATGCAGGGAAAGGAAGCAGTAGGAACTCCAGCTCTCACTCCACGATCCTGAACCAGAAACAAACTATGGCAGACATATTTTAAAAGAAATAAAAAAATACTGACAAGTTGCAACCTGGAACAGAGCCACAGCCGCAATGTGCATTTACCCAAAGTCCTATGGTACTGTGCCCTGATGCCAGCACACTGATCTTCCTCCCCTCAATGCCACATGGCCCACAACACCCCAGGCAAAGGAATTTATCACACAATGAGACTGTCCTCGATGGACATGGACATTTCTTCGACCTGAATACACAGTATGTTATTGTTGCATGGAAAGTCAGACAAAGCAATTACATTTTTCACTCATCTGGAGTTTCATGGCCAGCGGAAGCGGCTGCTGGGAGCACACACGCTATGTTTGGTGGCGCACATGCTCTCAGTGCAGCTTGCTGCCGGTTCTTTCATGGACCCTTCCTTTCCCCATACCTGCTGTTGGTGTTCCTTCCAGACTCCTTGTTGGCGACCAGGGCTGGACGGTCTTCTCTACTGAGTGGCGAGGACTGGGCTTGATGGCGGTCTGCTGCCTTCTCATCCCGACACCGCTGCTGTTCCAGTGGTGGGCATAATACGAAGAGTCGGGAAAGCCTGACAAGGTACCTACATTTTCAGGCTTGTGGTGCACGGTAGGAGTTATTCCACGGCATGTTACTTTTTGAGGCATGAATTTCTGGTTTTGGTCATTAGAACTATAAGCACTTATAATATATTGTTCTTTGCTTCAGTATTTGTTTGCTCTGAAGGGAAATGAAAAGTATTTCCCACTATGCCAATTACCAAGGCTCATACCGTTAAAACGATGTCTGCGCAAACTAGGGGATCTCTCCTTCAGCCTAAGAGTATTGACATGGGGTCTCTAAGGAGCTTGTTTATGAAAAATCTTAAACCAGGACACAGGAAAAGATGCCTTTTTGCTGAGTACTCCCCCCTACACACTCAGGGTTGAGGAACTTGTGTCCGATATCATTGAAGAAGTGCACACAGTAAAACGTCTTTGTGAAGAGAGCATGGATCTAACTGAGGAAGAGTATGGTTCTACTGTGGCCATTCTAATGACATGTTTAGAGGTGGCTACGGAAGAAGAGGTTTGTAGGAAAGGTTGATCATTTATCTTTGGCCGTATCTAATGCGAAGCAGTCAGCCCTGAAGTGCATGGAGAATGTCATTACCGAGGCCCTTTCACAGGTCCATTTGGATAGTAAAGGTGTGGATGTTGGCTCTATTCGGGCTACGAGTTGGCAATCCATTAAGGAGAAGATTATTTTTTTACCTTAATGTAAAAACAGTATGGACTTCCGCCAGTGGGTGGATTTGTTTGACATGGTTTTAATGCAAGCTCCTTTTAATAGTCGGTGTCAAACCGACCTAACTGAAATCCAGGTACCCCTGAATCAGTTGGGTACAGCTACTTAAACAGGCTTGGTTGAAATTAGTTGTGAGGTAACCAATATGCTGGGATGCTGCCTAGAAGTCTACGAATTCTGTGGCCCCCTTATATAGTTCAGGTTCTCCTCATTGAGGGAGGGACATCCGTATTAAAAAGTCCACAATGCCAGAGATGTCTGACATATATCAAAGAGTGCTTATTATGGACCATCAGCACATTATTCTAACTAATGTCGATAAGCTGGAGAGAATGGAGACTAGAGAGGCATTAAGAAATCAGGTTTTATCCTGGCTATGCATGAGAGTGGGCCATTGCTGCATCAGACCGCAAGATCTGAAGCTCCTCCGAAGGATGCAAATCCCGGACTTGTGCTCGAAGAGCAACACTGTATTGTTGTAGGCTGTGGCCAGAGCAATCTGCATGGATTTCTGAGTCGATAAAAGGAGCTGAAGAACACATCACCTGCGTCTAATTTAAAAATGGTGCTTAATTGACATGTTGAGGTGGTATTAAGTGAAATGATGGAAGGTTTTTTTAATGAAAAAAAAGATTGATTTGGAAAGACAGTTCTGTGACCGCTCTGTTTAAAAAAAAAAAAAAAAAAAAGAAACAGTCATGTGCTTTTTCGGCTTTTTGAGGGCCGCACAAAATCGGCCAAAATAAATCTTTCTTTTTTATTTTCGCCCTTCAAAAAGCGGGAAAATCACATAGAACCGTTGCGGTCTTTTGCTGCTGCTTTCTTTTCTCCTGGAGAATCTTTCCTTATTATTTTGCGGGCGGGGCAGATTCTTCCCTTTGGATGCCCGCTCTGTTTGTATTTTATGCTGCAGGTTTATAATGTTCTAATGTTTTATGTTTGTATGTTTCAGCGCTCTGAGACCTTTGGGTGACTGTCCGATATTAAAAATAAATACAAACATAAATAACGGTCTTATACAGGCCACAAATATACTAGTTGCAAAGTATTCCAAGCAATGATGTGCTTTGAGCAATGCTAGTTAATGGCTCTATTTTGAACTTTCTTAGGCAACAGCAAGCTAGAAATGCACAATATAACTGCCGGTACAAATGCACAACTTGGAGTCCCAGAGACTGGATGTGGATGGTCTGGTCAGCAGTCACTAGATGGGGACACATTCTAGCAATAATAAGGCACATTTTCCACAACTGAACGGATCTGTGACTCAAACAACCAGGTGGATATGCACAAAACTCCTACAAGGTGAGCTACCTTGGAAGGCAAGCAGGCCGGCCTGAACTCTTCAGGCCAAGTAAACTGGAGAAGCGTATGACTGGGGGTCAAAGCCTTGGAGCATCCGCAACTAAGCACTCGGTAGGCACTCTGAACAATCTTTTTGACGCCTGATGATGCACTACTAGATCGAGCATAGTTTGTGGCATGCCCTGGTACTGAGACTGCTGGGGATTGAAGGGCCAAGAGGGAGGTTTGTGTGTTTTATAGCAAAAAAGGACATCCAGCCAAGGTTGGAACCCTCCGGGCTAAACGTTTATGTCTTTTGAGCGGGATGATGATATCCACTGTGTCCAAGGCTGTGACACGTCTTGGGGAACCAGTGCGCATGCACCTTTGTTGCTTGCCCATAGGTTGTGTTTGTGGTGCGGGTACAGATTCTGTGCCTCAAGATTAATGTTGATGACTTTGATCTTGAGGAAATGATGCATCTGATCCCAGAAAGTGTGATCCTGGTGTCAAAGACCTAAAGGTATGTCTACCCCTGGATCTTCCACCTCTGCCAAGCCAAGAGACTGAAGTCATGGCGGTGGACCATGCAAATCCTGCAGTGTGAGGTGTACATCCCAGTAACATAACCTAACATTTGCTGCCTTCTGAACAGCATTATGGGTACATCTAACGCTTTATTTGTTTAATACAGAAGATAAGAACATTGTAAAGACACCTCAGTTGGTGAACTCAGATTTGACCCCTACGTCATTTTGGAGCATTTGTTGAAATCGAAGCCCAAAACTATAGATGCTAGAGAAAGTGTAGTATGTCATTCTGGGTGGAGCTCCAAAACAATTTTGGTCTTGGAATTTTTTTTGTTTGAGTAATTTGTTACTCATATTGGGAATCCCGGACTAATGGATAACGCTTCTGCCGGTGTGCGGCCACTAACACTTAAATAACCAAAAAGTCTAAACTTACATGACTGATGGAATTGCAATGGCCACATTTAAGTCAGAGTCAACACAAAAAACAATATTGCAAACAAATAAGACAAACTGTTAATTCATTCAAACACATTATTCACTTTCTTTTAATTTAACAATTAATCATGAATATAGAAAAAATAATTTTTATGAAAACAGTTTACACACTTAATGCATTTACACAACCTACACGTATACATTTTGATTGGTATAAAACATGAAAAACACGTGTTATTTAAAACACACATATACAGTTGTTTTTACATGCTCTAATTTAGAACACAGTAGTTGGACAATTTCGCTGCCCCACCAACTCCAGTCATCTGAGGCATCCCCCAGGGCTCCTGTGAGAAGAATCTATACACGTCCCCTCTTCAATCACTTGGACTCCCTTGGCATCCCCTAATCACACTATGCGGATGACACACAGGTCATCTTTCCCGTCACTGACCACTATAACCAGGACACTTCCAGGCTCAACTCCATCTATGAATCCATCCAAGCCTGTATGGCATCCCACTAGCTTTGCCATCCTTCTTGTCTGCACCCAGTCCACACTCTGTAAACATGACCCCGCCTACCAAGCCTTTAAAATGGGCAAATGTACTATCCTAGTCTCAACTGTCATCATAACCCTGGGGGTATATCTCAACACCACCCTCACCATGTCGTGTCAAGTGACCGCCATCTCCTCATCCACCACCTACATCGGCAAACTGCTAAATGCATGTAAACCCTTCCTTTCTACACACAACCGCTTTACCATTGCACGTGCCATTATCGGTTCGAGACTCAACTACTGCACTGTTTTCTTTGCGGGCACCACAAAAAGAAACCTCAACAAATTACAAATCATCCAAAACAATGACCTCCGTGCCGCCCTCGGTCTCTCTTAACACGGTCACATGGCTGCAATCAGAGAGGTTCATTGGCTACCGGTCTGTGAATGAATCAAATTGAAAGTTCTCGTCATCAGCCAACGCTACCTCTCCAACACTGCTCCTGCATATCTATCTGAAAGACTTACAAAATCTACCTCTACCCGCCCCGCCAACAGCCATTGGCTGACCGTTCCCATTTTCAAGCATATCGGAGCCGGAGGCTCCAGCTTCACGGTCGCCACTTCCCTACTATGGAACTCTCTGGAACTGTACCTGAGAGCCGAGCCCGCCTACTGGCCCTTCAGAAAGCAGCTCAAATCTTGGCTTTTCAAGTAACATTGATCTGTTGATATGACCTGCTCTCCATTTCCCTTTCTACTATTCTAAATCTCTCGCTTTTACCTGTTTCTATTCTGCAACTAGTGCCTTAGGGTTTGATGCGCTGCTATAAATGTAAAAAATAAATAAACAGGTCCCTGTTTTCCAGCACCTATCTGGACATTGCTAGGTCACACAACTGTGCCCTACATGTTTTGTTCCCTTCTCGCGGTTATATGATTGTCATTCGGGGCCTCTACTTCAAGTTGTTATCATCAAGCAGAACATTGATTACACTGGAGGCTTCTTAAATGAAGAAATGAATTACTAATTCACATCTACAATAGTAGCTTACTATCATTTTACTGTTTGTTCTAGTTTACCTTTATCCTTGATCTTCCTTTTAAGAACCTGGGACAAAAACAATCCTTATTACTCTGATCTTTTGTTTCTTTCCAGCAGCCCTGAAAAATGTATCACAATAATATTAAAGGTAGGGCCATGGTACTACAGCTTGATGTTTGTATCTACAATGGGAACTGATTGCTACAGATCAACAAAAAGTCTTGCCAGTCCCTTTTCCCTATTAGGTGCTATGATGATCCACACTCTTCTGAATTATACTGATGTTAGGATCTCATCCGTGATTTATTTTCTCTTTTCAATAATGAAATGATCAGCAAAATGTACTTCAGATGACATGTCACTTGAATACCAAACTAACAGCATCATTTGTATCCTGAGTAGTCACCTGCTGCCCATCTATTGCATTTATGTTCTTGTTGTTCATAAAATACTAGTCCTTTCATCCAGTATCATTGTCCTCTAATCTGTTCTGCTGAGCTGGTCAGTGAAAATATGGGATGGTATCTCCAATTTGGTGCCATTGGGGTATATGGTGAAATCACGTACAATGCCCATGTCAACCTGACCCTTAACAAACCCTTTCCGGGCCTCACTTATGTAACATCAAATGCTTCTTAGCAATAATTCCACCAGATTTAAGAGGAACAATCTTCCTTAGGCCCATACAAAATGAATGGTCCTCCATCATAGGCCGGCTCTAAAAGAACATAACTCATGCCCGACCTGACATTGTGTATTCATTTCACACATCTATATCCAACTGCTGATTACCAACTCACATCCAAATATATCCCCTTTACCAGTTAAGGGTGTGTTTCATTTCAGTATTGTTGCTCTCAAAATATCTTCATGGAGTGAAGAAGCCCTATCCCCAGGCTGTCCTATGTCCAAAGAATAATTGCTGTAGCTTAATACAGCAGTCAGGCCTCATGCCCACACAATAGTTCCATTGAGACCTATTGGCTATTTGTAAGAAAGCTAAATTGCTATTCTATCGGTTCTATGAACTATTGCCGCATTTATTTTTGCCGACCTACACTTTGACTGATTCCTTTTTTCTTTTTTACAACTTGTACCACTTTATTTGCTGCACCCGCTCATTACACCCCCAAACCTCCCTTTAATACACCTCACGCCAACTTACCAGTCATCAAAAATGCAATGCAATGTAGGTCGGCAAAAGTGGGCTAGACCGTTGTAAAGAACCAGGTGGATTTGAACACACCTCCTAGATGGTGAGCAACCTTGAAAGGCATATGGGCCGGCCTGAACTGTTCAAGCCAAGTAAACTGGAGAAGCTTACTACATGGACCAAAGCCTAGGAGCACAACCTCTTCACTTGCTGCTATTTATGATGAAGCCAGTTGTCACTCAACCGTAACTAGGCACTAGGTAGGCACTCATTGAGCGATCTTTTCGCCGTCTCATTATGTGCTGCTGGATCAAGCACCACTGAGGAGTCATTGCCACATAGGTGTAAACCAAGACTTGTTACTCACTGCTCTGAACTAAGAGGTGCAAGCAGACTTCGAAGAGCAAAGCAAAGAGACATACACCTTGTTGCACCAACCACTTCCTGTTAATCTTTTGACTATAACGTGCATCTTAACATCTGCGCCGGGACTCGATTTAGTTCGTTGTGTGCGCGTTTACACATGTCTCAAATATCTCCATTGCTGCATTGGAAAAACCAAAGTAATTATATCCACAAAAACATTCCATTTAGTTGCAAGATCGGGAAATCTGGTTTCGATCTGCAGATGCGGATTGCTTCAGAAATTGCCTTTTGATTGGACTAAGGGACTTTGTAAATGAGGGTAGTTAATGGGATCCACTTATGTCCGGATGAAACAGCGTCATAGCTGGCCTTTGCAAAGTGCATCAACCCCCTCGAGAAGCCTCTATCCTGGGGGACTACTGCAGTGTTAATAGACGTAGTAGACATGTCACTACACTACACTACAACGGATTTATAGTGACTGTTTCGACAGTGTTTAGAATTTTTTTTAAAATTTTTATGGGGGGGGGTCCCCCTAACCTCCGTTTTTTTTAAAAAAAACCACTAATTTCACTAAATATTTAAAAAAATAAATTAGAAACTTGTTTTCGACACGCTTGTGTCGGAACTTTTGGCATTCGAAACTATTGTTTCGAAACTTTGCCTGGACACCCTACAATGCATTTCATTAACATTGCATTAATCAGAGGTGTCCTCGGAACATCCAGATTCATATACACATTATTGCAGTGTACATCAGAACTATGTTCTCTACGCCGCATTTCTCACATGTGATGTGTAGAGCACCGTTCTGATGTGCACATGTCTTACCCACTGCACTTTCCTTCAATTAGACTGGTCTGTCAGTGCCATGTGTCTCTTTCCTTGCCTCCCACCTGGCCTTAACTCCTTAGTGTCAGGTTGGATTAATGTATATTGTGCTCACCTTGGTGCGAACCCTAGGCTAGACCACTGTGTCTGGCTTTGAATGGTGAGGCAGAAGAGGTGTAGGCGAGTCTAGTTAGTAATGTGTTTTGGGAGCTTTCATGAAGGCTGTGCTATACAATCTTTTGGATGGTTTCTTAACAAGTGTTTCCTTTTGCAGGTTGGCTCCGAGCACAGATAGAGGTTTGTCCTCCCCTGAAATTAGAGTCAAGTGATCGTCTCTGACTCACTACTTACTGCCTCTCGTGCCTTCTTGACCCCTCTGGGTGCTGCCCTGCTCCTTAATGCTCTTCTCTAATCCACTACTATCTCATGCCTTCTTCACCCCTCCCAGCACCACTCCCTCTCTACCTTTTGGTCACCACCCCCTCGTCCTTACCAAAAGCCCCAGTTCAAGTGGCTCCTCTTTTTCGTATCCCGGGTTTCTCCTCCAATTGCTAGTTTCCAGTGTGGCCCAACCTTCTGGATCTCCCTTCCACACTCCTGGGCAGATGCGTTGATGGGGGGGAATGTGGGGGCTAAAGCCCGGGTCAGAGACTACAACCAAAAGACTAGCTAGCCCCGAGTCCCAACAGACCCAACATTAGAGTAGCCCTGATCTTTTCCAGACCTAGCAACCGCCCTACTCCTGGGCTCTGCTCCCCCACCACGTCCTTGTGGCCTCTCCGCCAGTCTGCCCCCCAACAGCTCCTGTCTGTGGTCATGTCTCCTACTCCAACTGCTTGCACTCTCAGACTGAGCCCTTGTCATGTGTATAGGTCAGGTCTGTAGCCCCACCTGCCAGCCTCAATTTGGGGAAAGAGTACTCCGGGGTGTCGGCTGGGATGGAGATGGGCTGTTTAGCTCCACTTCCAACCCTGCTCTGGGACTTGAGATTGTTTTTGAGTAGCTGCAAAGTCACTGATTTCAATGGTAATGAAGTTTGGGGGGGCCTCACTTTCGGGAACCCATATGGTCTCCGCTTCCCAGGTTTAGGGCTTGTGACCCTTAATGGCACCCTGTCCTTAGTTGGTACCATGTGACTGTCTCCAGCCATTGGAGGTGACTAAATGAGGGTAAAAAGAGAATTCTGCCCATACCTCCCTGGACCCATCATCCACTAGAATGGCGAAACATTTGGCCCCATGGTCATTTCACTGGAGGTCCCCAAAGCGAGGCTGGGGACTTTGTCACAGTGCCCATTTACTTTCCCCTGGAGTACCTATCTGAGATCCACCTAAGCCTCATTCTCCTTACTTTTAAAGTGCTCATGCTCTTTGCTGCTACAGGCTCTGCTCCGCCATTATCTGTTGATGATTTGGCGAGATAAAGCTTTGGAAAGTGAAACCGTGATTTCCAAGCTGTGCAGATCAGTTGAAGGTCGGTGGGTCCTAGATTGGAGAGTACGCGCCTGCATCTCGGCCTTATGAGCCATTGGACGTTTCAATAGAAAGTCCTTGTTAGACCTTTGCTTTTACTAACACCCACTCCTTGGTATGACCAACGGCCACAGGGGACCAGGTGCTATTAGGGTTGCAGTGATCCAGTGGAGTCTCTGCCCAAGCTTCCCTATGCAAGTGGTGACTAAAGATTCTCTAGGTATATAAGGTCAGCTCTCCTCTGAGGCTGAGGGTGAAAGCCAATGGGGGTAATGGGAATCGGGATCATTTTCCTGTACCCACTTGTCGAAGAGGAGGATGTAAATGTACATTCATAGCCAGCATTCGCAATCTCAATGTCACTTGGCCTAGTAAAATCGTTGTCTCTGTCCTCCCTCTGTCCGCCCCCCCTACCTTGCCTCACCGCGCCTTGAAACACTTGTGTATAGGCGCGTTACAAATGCCACATCATACCATATATCGTATCATAGCAAAGACTGTGCCATCATGTGTTTTGGGGGATTGGTGGCTAGCAGTGCTCAGTCGTGTGCAGTTCAAAAATGTTTCTTTTGGAGCATCTACGTGGAGAACATCTTCAGTCTTAAGTTGATAAATTCTGGGCTAATTTTTCTCATGTGATGTGAGGCTGCGAAAACGCCATCTAGACGCGATCTCTGACATGGCTTCCTGCTGCCAGCGTCATTGCAGAAGTGGCCTGCTCAAGGTCAATGAGAGCAACTGCATCCGCCCATATTAGAGCAGGATGGCGCGTGAGAGCCTCGAATGACTCCCATTATACACGTGAAATTCAATCCTGCTGAAAAGTACGCGGTCCGTAGAGACTGCAGACGTGTTGTGTTTGTATGTGTGCGCGTGTGCGCGTGTGTGCCTGCGTGCGTCTGATCAGCCCCAGAGGACACATCTGCTCTGTGCGGATGATCAGAACAAGGCCTGCAGCAGCTCTGCAAGAAAAGATGTGTAAGCTGTCTACACCTCTCCCTCTGCTCTGTGGCACGAGCAATTATTCTAGGGCTGGACAACAGCTGGCATTTGACACCTACTGGTAGACATTTCTTCCAATCAGTGGTCGAAGTGAGCGGGAGCGGTCGGGAGCGGTGCTCCTCTACTTTTTTTAAATACCTTTTACAGCTCCTATACTTTTATTTTAAAAAGAAACCGTTCCGGAATGGGTTCGTTTTAAAATAAAAGTGTAGGAAGAAGTTGAAACTTGCACTTTCAGTGCAATGCACTGAACGTTCCCTTAAACAGCGGGTGCAAGTGTCTGGGTGTGTGTATTGTGTTTGGGAGGGGGCATGGGGATGGGGTTTGTGGGGAGCGAGAGCAGTCCAGCAGGGAACATAGCTCCACTACTTCTTTTGGTACACTTCGACCACTGCTTCCAATACACTTCTTTGTTTGGCGTCTCCCAGAAATGCTACTTCTCGATTTTTAATATAATGTAAATATGCATTCCCGTCCGCAGGTGAAGGGGTGGAAATGCACAAGGGACAGCACCAGTTCACGAGGCTGGACGCCGTGCACAAAGGGGGTTATACCTGGGTATCCCAGGTGCATGCATTGCTCAATTCTCCAATGCAGGACTTCGTATGGGAACAGGACTGACTCAACTTCAAATGTTCACCATAACAGGGGGCCTGCTGGGATGCACACGCTGTAAACCGAACCAGTGGCCAAATGGCTGGCCTGATGGACAGCACATCATTTCAGAAAGGGGAGAACATTTGCTGGGCCAAACCCCATTTGACCACAAGAGACTCCCCTCTGATGGGACGAGGAGACACTTTGGGGAGCATTAGATTGTAGGGCACCGAGACAATGGATCAAAAGAAACATGCTGATGTCCTCAAACTGTTGACAGTAGGTATAGCATAAATCTTTTCAAAGCATCATAAAGGACACACCTGTGTTGAAGAAAGTGGAGACTGTGATGGCAGTGATCTATGTAAACAAGCAGCGAGGAACTCGTCCCGCACTGCAGCTGTACGCTGATGTAAACATGCAGGGAGGAACTCGTCCCGCGCTGCAGCCATAAACTGATGTAAACAAGCAGGGAGGAACTCGTCCCGCACTGCAGCTATACGCTGATGTAAACATGCAGGGAGGAACTCGTCCCGCACTGCAGCTATACGCTGATGTAGACATGCAGGGAGGAACTCATCCCGCGCTGCAACCATAAGCTGCATTATAGCCCAAATTCCTACAGAGATGTCATGAGCCATGGGTGTTCCAGGATCATTAAACACAATGGATGATTCATGTACTCGACAGTTAAGGAAATAGATTCCAACCTTTTTAGAAGAGATATTTTAAACATCGTTAGATCAGAAAGTGACATTTGCAACAAGGGGCAACGGATGTACGTGTTTTTAACCAGGTCACTTTCCTTGTTTGCTCAATAATCGTGCATCGTGCATTTTTCCCTTTGGTCGTTTTGGTCTTTTTTTTTTGTTAATGGCAGGGTTCCTCCCTAAACTCCCCCATCTCACCTAACCCCACCACCTCACCTCGCCATCCCCCAAGCACACACCATATATACATTTTTTTTAAAAACAAATCGGGCAAAACGACCACGGTGAATGCACGATTAGTGTGCAAACGAGGAAAGTGGCCACGTTGAAACACACGTCATAAAGGGACAACAATTCCCTGACTGCACATTGATGCAGCCACAGGTAGCAGGTAGGTTGCCAAGAGCATGCACTGTCAATAAACTTTCACAGGACATTTGCTTATGTGTTTCCGTCAACATTTAGTACAACAGGTGTTAAAGAAGATGATGACATCCTCCATGACATTAATACACATCACCCGGATTTGGCCAAACTTGATATGGTATTGTCAGCTGAGAGCAAAGTCCACAGCCCCACATGAGACATTGTACCCGCATCAAACTCTCTTCAAATGCAGTTAGCGCAATCTAGCAGCAATCGTCCGCGTTCTGTGAATTGGCTCGTCGATTCTATAATTAGGACTGTTAGTTATCAACACGACGGAGATCCTTATGGAAGACACATCTGTAGAATATCTTGTAATGCAAAGTATTGAACAGATTCTCATTTGGTGTAATAGCAAGAACATTTCACCAGCGAATCGTTCGGACAAGGACATTCTGGCTTAATCGTTATCTCGCTAGTAAAGACACATCCTATAGGGCCCTTAAAGTACACTTACACGTAATACATATCTACACACAGTAACCACACAACCAATTGTGAAGGATGATACCAGGCATAAAACTTCTAAGGAGGGCTTAAATGGGTGTGCATCTTCTATCACAATGGGGCCGCGTAGACACAGTCTTCTGTTGTTTGAGCCAATGCAATAGAGTATGATCCAACCTGTAACATTCCCATTGTGGATGTCAGCGGGGTAGTCATGTACCACTTAAATAAGACATTTGAAGTTTGCTGTTGCATTTCTGCAAACACCAAAGAAATGTAATCTGTAGAGCTGGGCTTTCAGATGGATAGTGCAATGCATCGAGACCATGGCCCTCATTACGACCTTGGCGGAGGACCATGGTGCAATTAGCACCATGGTCCATGGCGCTAAGGGTGCAATTCCGCCATGGTGGTTGGCGGATTTACCGCCCCATTCCGACCTTGGCGGGGCGGTAAGTCCCCAATCCCCATTTTGCCCTTCCCCATTCCCATTCTTGCCCCATAGGGCATAATGGGAGTGGGGAAGGCGTTAATTACGCCACCGTAAATTATGGTGGCGTAATTAACATCAAGGTCCCTTAGCGCCATGGATTTTAACGCCTGCAAAAAGCAGGCGTTAAACTCACCATGGCGCTAAGGGACCGCGTTCTCAGGCGGTAAGGGTCGGCGAAGTTTACGCCGGCGTAAACCCCCTACCGCCTGGGTCCTAATGAGGCCCCATAACAAGTTGGCAAACGGGACAAGCTTAATTTTCGCCTTAAGTACAAATTTGGAACCTTGGAATTTGCTTAAATAATACGTGGGGTACACATGTAGCCTCCAAATCAAGGCAGCCTGCATTAGGACGGTTTCTATAAATGTCAGTATCTACAAATGGCATCTTTTATTTATTTGGGGAGGGGCTCTATGGGGCACACAGGGTACTGGGCTGCAACAGACGAGCGGGTTACCTGAAGTCTTGTAATGAGGCCCTAAGACTTGATTGGCAAGATCCTGTACTTATTATTTCCTTGCCTCTAATTCAGTTCAATGCTAGCACCATTTTGCCGACGACAACCATAATATGCGATTTGCACTGGCTCATTTGTTACTGGACCTGCCTCCAGATAAGTGATGGACTTCTAGGCCACACTCAGTGAGGGTGCGTAAACAGGCCTGTCCATGTTTAGTTTGTCCATCGGTACAGGTACAGTGCTGTGTGGGGTATGAACCTTTGAGTAAAAGCTTTAGTCTTAACCTTTGACTAGCAAAGCACAGGGGATGGCTCTTAATTTTCCATTCAATGGCAAATAAAACGTTGTGGCTAGTAGATACGGTTGCAAACTTAAGGGAATGTAAGTCTGGGGTCCATCAGCAATGTGACTGACTATTATTTCTGTGTACTACAAGCATAAATCCTTTCAAGATAGCCCTCATTACGAGTTTGCAGATATGTGGTGAAAGTGCCGATAATACCGTTTACCCGCACTTTTACTGGTTGCCGGAATTACAAGCACTGGCATCACCTCATCCGGAATTACTGGTGCCGCTAATACCAGCAACAAAAACACTGGCAACACCAGAAACCTGCCCGGGTAATACCAGCACAATGGTATCACCAACATATTACAAAATTGGATTTGCCGGTAATACTGGCTGAAATTTGTCAGTAATACAGGCAAAACCAAGGCAGAGATAAGAACACCTCAGAGCAGTCGGTAAATGGACACAGGTGAAGGAAATAAGGACACAGGTGGCCCCAATCCTCCCAGGTGCACCCTATGCACAGAGGAAGAGAACATAAGGGCCACACCTTCCCTAAAAACACTTCCCAACACAACCATGGTGCCAGTCACTGCTGCAAACATAGAGCTGTATGCTTGGCATGCAAATCTACAGCTGCAGGGGCTGGAGTACCAGCAGAGGCGCCAGGAGACCACAGAGAAAAGAAGGAGAAGGAGGATGAGGATGATGGGGATGCAGGTGATGAGGCAGAGGTGTGCAGTGATCCCTCGCACAAGGGCCACACCATGGGCCCACACTGACAGGCAGATACTAACTATTTAGCGCCTAAACAGGTAGACCATACTTGAACTGCTGACCCACATCCAGGAGGACATTGGGAGCAGGATTGGCATCCGATCAGCTATACCACCGCTGCAGAGACTGGGGTTGGTTCTGCACTTCCTAGCCAGTGGCATGTTCCAGCAATCTGTGCAGGTGCTGGAGGCCTTCCTGTGCCATGTAGGCCAGCTAATCACCCTCCCCCCCACCACCCAGGCACAGTTAAACACCACCAAGGCCTGCTTCTATGTAATTGTGGGCATACCCAATGTAGTAGCAGCATTGGACTGCATGCATGTTCAGCTGGTGCCCCCCACCCCCACACTCCGAGGCGGTCAACAGGAACCGGAAGCAGTTCCATTCCCTGAATGTACAGTTCACCTGTGATGCCAATCTTACCATCAAGCACTACTGTGCCTGAATTCCAGGATCAACCCACGATGCAATGTTCAATCATGCTGCCAGCCTACATGGAACGTCACAGAGGACAATGGGCCTGGATGTTGGGTGAGTACATATACAATACCATCTACCTTGCAGCATGAGTGAGAGGCAATTGAATGACAATATCACAAATGAATGTCCGTAATCCACCCTGCAGATGCAGGACCCACCAGCGCCCCCCAGACCCCAATTTACAGGTCACAACACACCGGAGTAGCACACGAGTGGAGATGTAGAAGTCACTGACCAGACCATTCCAAACCCAACAGGACATCCACACGCAATGCACAACAGGTACCAGGATGCACCCCCTCCCACCCCGCAAGCAGTGCAATATGGATGCAAGGACTGGAACGTGAAACAGTGTGGCACAAGGAGTCATGGGACATGCATGCACTGACTGAACATTGAGATGCCGCTGTCACAGGCAACACCACTGCAGAGCATCATTACTCACACCTGTGTCCTTACCCCTTGTAGGTGACTATGGATACCCACTGCTTCCATGGTTGATGATCCCTCAGAGGAATCCCCAGATGCTGCAGGAAGTGGCATACAACAGGGCCTATGTGAGGACCACAGTGAGCATTGAGCAGGCCTTTGGTCTGTTGAAGGCACGTTTCAGATGCCGACACCAGTCTGGGGTTGTGTCAAGTACAGGCCAGAGAAGGTGGGGCAGATAGTATTCACCTGTGCAATATTGCACAACATCTGCGTCGGGCGCAACATACCCCCGCCCCCAGATGTGGACATTCCTCCACCAGAGAATGATGATCCAGCACCAGCCGGGCCCATGCACGTGCACCTGGAAACCAGGGATGGTTGCATGGCACGCAAAGAACTGCTTGAACATTTTTTTGAGTTTCCCCTCCACTCTGCAAACCCCTTGCACTTTTGCACCATCACAGTAAACACTTGTTTGGAAAAAAGGAATGTCCTGTCAGTGCTTCACACAAGCCATACACCCCTTCCCCTCCTCAAATACCCCTCTCCCTCTCTCCCAAACAACCCCCCTCCCCTAACTCACCCATTGAAGCACCTAGTCAGTGTTGAGTGTCACTTGCGGCCCTTCTTTAGCATGGTGCTCTTTGCAGACTCCATCGGGTTCCTGAGTCGCTGTGAGTGGCGCCTTGGGCTCCCATGATGGGAGATCTTGATGGTGGACACCAATGTCGGTGTGCCAGACCCCTGGCCATGCATATGTTCCAGGATCAATTGGATTGCATGGCTCATGGAATCAGCTGTGGCAGAGGCAATCTCGTTGCCCTCATGCAATCTATGTGCAAAGGTGAGGAGGGCGGCAGTTGCATGGCCTCAAGACCTGACACCCCTGTGGCTGGAGGCCTGCATGCATTCACGCATGAGTCTCATCTCCTCCAGCTTCTGGTGTGCTATTCCAGTGAGTTCAGTGTGACGATTCTCAGTTGCACGCAAGCGTGCATTACGGAAACGGATGCTGCGCAGTGGCAATGGAGGGGGGCTGTGTGGTGTCGTGAGGCTGAAACACAGCGTCAGGTAGGACGTGGCAGTGTCCGCCTCATCGTCAATAGTGATTGCCACGATGGCCTGGTGGCTGCTGTGCTCATGGTGGCGTGGAGAGCACAGGAGCAACAGTGGGGTCACTGACACAGGTGTGGTGATGGCGACAACCACAAGCACAGCTTCTGCTGTGCCACTTCCAGTAATGGGTGTAGATGTTGGTGATGATGGTGGTGGGGATGATGGAGGTGGTGGGGCTGATGCAGCTGGAGGTGCATGTTGCCTGGAGGACCGTGTGCCTGTTGGGTAGAGATGAGCATGCTGTTAGTTTGACATGAGAGTCATGTCTGCGGATTTGCATTACACTCAAGCTACATTGTGTGTGCCTTGCTCTTGTCATGCAGCTTCTTTGTTCTGTTGGCTCCAATGTGTGCTTCTGTATGTGAGTCGTGGGAGTGCACATTGACGGTTGGTCTGCCAAGGTGGCTTGTTGTTGTGTGTGCGGTGGGCCTATGCTTCCTGTCCTGTTCTCCCTTGGCACACATGTGCGCTCATCATGTGTCCATGTGTGGGGCTGTACATTATTTCGGCAACAGTGCCTGTGTATGGCTATATCTACCCGCATCCCCTGGCATGTGTGTGAGAGATCTGGCCATTTGCTGTGACTGACTTGTGTTGGACCTGTTCCCTTGCCCATTAGGTGTTTCGTTGCCTGGTGATGCAGGTAGTTGGACTCAAAATTTGCATTTACATGGGGTTTGTTGTACTTACCGCCATTACCTGGGGTCCCAGCTCCCGCCTGAGTGGTCCTGACTCCCTCTATTCCCTGCATGTGCAGGATGGAGCTGCAACTCTCCTCCCATGGCATGAGGTTTAGGGGTGCCACCGTCCCTCCTCCTGTGGCAGCAGATTTTCTACTGTCTGTTGAGATGAGGTTGCAGATCCTCAGGCACAGATCATCCCACCACTTATGGCAGTCCCTCTTTGGGCAAAGGTGAGGAGGGCAGCAGTGGCATGGCCTCGAGACCTGGTACCCCTGTGGCTGGAGGCCTGCATGCATTCACGCATGAGACTCATGTCCTCCAGCTTCTGGTGTGCTATTCCAGTGAGTTCAGTGTGGCGATCCTCAATTGCACGCAGGCGTGCATCAAGGAAACGGATGCTGGGCAGTGGCAATGGAGGGGGGCTGTGTGGTGTCGTGGGGCTGAAACACAGCATCAGGTAGGACGTGACAGTGTCCGCCTCATCGTCAATAGTGACGCTGCCACAATGGCCTGGTGGCTTCTGTGCCCATGGTGGTGTGGAGAGCACAGGAGGGAAAGTGGGGCCACTGAAACAGGTGTGGTGATGGCGGCAGCCACATGCACTGCTGCCTCTGCTGTGCCACGTCCAGTGGTGGGTGTGGATGGTGGCGATGATGATGATGGTGGTGAGGATGGTGGAGGGGGCGGGGCTGACGCAGCTGGAGGTGGTGGGGCTGATGGTGGCTGTGATGGGCCAGTAGCCTTGCCCTGTTGTCTGGGCCTGCTGGTGAGTGGTGTGGCCTTCGCAGGTATACCTGCAGTTGCTGGGCCTTCCAATGCAAGTCCAAGTGCGTCACTGTCAGAGGACTGTGTGCCTGTTGGGTAGAGATCAGCATGCTGTTAGTTTTCTGAGAGTCATGTCTGTGGATTTGCATTACACTCATGCTACATTGTGTGTGTCTTGCTCTTGTCATGCGGCTTCTTTGGTCTGTTGGCTTTAATGTGTGCTTCTATATGTGAGTCGTGGGAGTGCACATTGACTGCTGGTCTGCCAAGGTGGCTTGTTGTTGTGTGTGCGGTGAGCCTATGACTCCTGTCCTGTTCTCCCTTGGCACACGTGTGCGCTCATCATGTGACCATGTGTGGGGCTGTATATTTTGGAAACGGTGCCTATGTATGGCTATTTCTTTTTTTTTTTTTTAACTTTTATTTATCAGCAGAGGTTACAGCATTCACACTTGGGCAGGCATTAGGTTATATTTTAGCCACAGTTCACATTACATATCATCAAAGAATACAGTTTGTTATGACAATGTGGCATTGATTTCGACATTTACAGTGGGGGTTGGTTCGGTGCTATATTTGTGTCCGGTGTAGGCGATCCTGGGATACTTTCGATCTGATTGAGAAGGTAAGAGTGAAATTCCGTCCATATATTTTCCGGACAAGCATGTACAGATAAGGAGTTGATGTATTATTCCTCGCATGTCTGAGTCCAAGTGAGTGCGCTTAACCACAATGCAAGGGTTGGAGGGGAGGGACGTTTCCAGCACTGAAGAATATATTTCTTTGCCACCATTCAGCTCACATTCAGGAAGGCAGTTGTTTCTTACCACTGGAAGTACCCCACAGCCCGAACAAGACAACACCAGACGGTGGCACCCACGATCTCAGAGAGCACTTGAAGGACCCCACTCCAGAAGTCGTGAAGTCTGCTGCATGTCCAAAACATGTGTGTGTGGTTGGCCACCTCGGAGCGGTACCAAGGGCAGGTGTGTATAGTGCGCTGGTCCAGTTTGTTGAGTCTAGTACAATCTATTCAGAAGTTTATATTGCATGCAGCGGAACCTGAATTTAAGGGAGACTTTACGTGTGTGGGAACACATTTTTCCCCACATGACATCTGTGATTTCGAGGTTTAGTTCATTTGCCCATGCGTCTCGTGCCTTAAGGGGTCGGTCCGGGGTTTTTGCTAATAAAAGCTTGTATAGTGACAAGACCACACCTCGGGCCCCACCAGAGTTAGCAATATAATGTAATTCAGGTGTGTCAGTGGGTTCATCTGGGAAGCACAGCCACATAGCATGCACAGAGGCCCGGAGTCTGTACGGCCACATAGCATGCACAGAGGCCCGGAGTCTGTAATACTGCAGCATTTCAAGTGCTGACCCAGAATGACCAGCCAGCCACGTTTGTGGGGTAATGAATTTCCCCTCAGGGAAGAGGTTGTTCAGCACTAGGTATCCCAGAGTCTGCCAGTGTTGGGATAGCATTATATCGTGTGTGGGTTCGAGCCGGGGAAACCTCCAAATGGGAAGCCATTTATAGCAAGGGCGTGATTCTGATAGTGGGCGTAGTATCCGATCCCATGCAAACAGTGTAGCAGCGCTGGGATCAATTGGCGAGTCATCCCTGTAGATGCAGTGCATTATTAGTGTCTTAAGATTGATTTTGCCCGCCGCCAACCTTTCAAGTTTAATATCGGGGAGCCAGCAGGAGCCGAATACCAGTACGTTGCATATTGGGCTTGCACTGCTGTCTAGTAGAATGTTAGGTTGGGGGCAGTGAAACCACCCTTCTCATAAGGCAGGGTCATATGCGTCCACATTTTGCGAACTGCTCCTGCATGCCATATAAACTGAGCACATGCAGTGTGTATTTTATCAAAATATTGTTTTCCAGGCCACAGCGGGACATTAGCAAAAATGTACAGGAGCTTTGGGACCAGGATCATTTTTACCAGTGAAAGCTTTCCTGCCAGCGTGAGAGGTAGAGAGCGCCATCTGGCCATTTTGAACTCAGCGTACACTTGTGCAGTAATGTAGTTATCCTTGAGTAGTTTTGATTCAGATCTAGATACTCAGACCCCAAGATACCGGATTTCTTCAGGTGACCATCTGAGAGGGTATTTGCATGTGGGTCGTTGGGTTGCTATAGTGAGCGGGAATATCTTGGACTTGCCGTAATTGATCGTAAACCTGGAGAAGGTGCCTATCCGGATCAAGTCTCTCAATATAGGATCTCGATTTGCGGACAGGTCCCTGACATACAGCAGTATGTCGTACGCATATAGCAATATTATCTCAGGGCTATCTCTATGTGCCCTGACATAGTCTGCCATTGGTTCGGTGACCAGTGCGAAGAGGAGGAGGGAGAATGGACCAACCTGTCGGGTTCCTCTACTGAGTGCGAAGGGTGCTGAGACCTGAGAATTGACCAGTACTTTTGCAGTGGGGCAGGTGTATAGTAATTTTATGTATTTAATCATGGATGCTCCCACACCCATCTTTTCCAAGACCTCCCACATGTTTTGCCAGGATACCATGTTGAAAGCCTTTTGAGCATCAAGCGCGACAGCCACTGCTTCTGCATTTTGGTAATTTCTGGACAGTACATTAAAGAGTCTCCTAATATTGTGCGACGTCGACCTTCCGGGAACAAATCCTCCCTGGTCCTCGTGTATCAGGTGGGGCATGAATGGAAGAAACCTGTTCGCTATTATTTTTGCAAATATCTTCATATCTGTGTTCATAAGTGACAGAGGTCTGTATGAACCGTAGTCAGTGCTAGGTTTGCAGGGTTTCAGGAGGACAGTGATGGTTGCTTCGCATACGGAAGGAGGGAGTATGGACTTCTGGATAGACTCAGACTAAACTTCCAACAGCTATGGTGCAAGAAGTGCTGCGCGCTCTTGGTAAAATTCTGTGGTAAGACCGTCAGGGCCAGGGGCCTTGCCTTTCGGGAGCTCAGTTATGGCCTTTACTATTTCATCTATGGTGATCGGGCTATCAAGGCTGTTTCTGGTTGCAGAGCTAATTACAGTCAAAGGTATAAGGTCTAGAAGAGCCCGTATGTCATGCACGTTGTGTGGGTGATCTGATGTGTACAGATCACTATAGAATTTAGAGAAGACTTCAAGTATTTGCTGATCTGTCCACTGCGGGATGCCTTGTTCGTTAGTGATACATTCTATTTGGGACCGTCCTCCCTCAGCTCTTAGTAGCCTAGCCAATGTTCTACCATGCCTTTTGCCTTTGCCATATTTCCTCGCTGCCTGCAGGCGTGAGAAGTAGCGTATTTCACGTAGGGCATGTGACTCAAATGTTTCCAGTTCTGCCTGTATCTGCGCTAATTTAGCTGCGGTAGCCGCTGTCCTACATTCCTGTTCCAGTTCCCTAAGTTTTGCTTCAGTGCGATTAAGGTAATTTCTAATCACTTTTAATATGCCCGCCTCCCGATAGATAGACATGCCCCGTATGTACACCTTGAAGGCCTCCCATCGCACAACCGCAGTCATGTCCTGTCGAGTATTGCATTAAAAAAAATTCTCAATATCTCAGCTTTGAACACTATGTCCAGTAGAGCCTCTGATTTAAAGCGCCAGGCGATGCGGGTGGGTGGAGATGAACTCAGTGTTACAGACAGTGTCACTGGGGCATAGTCAGATAATGTACAAGGGAGTATGTCAGCATTCTCGACTTTACCTAGGAGATCGCCTGATGTCAGAAACAGATCAATTCGGGACAAACTATTGTGTGCTGATGAATAATAAGAGTATCGGCTCTCTTGGGCGTGTAAGATTCTTCATGTCTCTCGGAGGCCCAGTGTTGCCATATGCAGATGAAGTCTTCTAGATGCCCGCGATAGGGCCCTTGGTGCAGAGCCTGTTCTATCTAGGTCGGTATCCAATATAAATTCATGTCTCCTCCCCATATGATCTAAACCCCTAAGTATCCCATAAGAATAGAAACCACTTCAAAGAACTCTGGGGTAACAACGTTAGGCCTGTAGGTGTTCACCACTAGATATTCCCCGCTAGCAATCATACAGCCAGGATGACATATCTGCCCTCGAGTCTATATAGCTCTTTTTCAGCATGAAATTGAACCACTTATGTATTAGTGTCAATACCCCATTGCATGTGTCGAATAAGTAGTATAAAATGTATTCAATCCCCGGGAGGGTGCTAAACCAGTCGCTATGTGTTTCGTAACATGAGTTTCCTGTAGAAGGAGTACTGTGTCTTTGTGCATACGCAATGATTCTGCACGCTTTTCTAAAGATTACCAATCCCATGCACATTCCATGACATTAGTTTAGTCGCCATTGCACAATTCAGGGTACATCCCAGATTGTCTGCATCACTTTGCAGAATATTCCGCTATTACTTACACATGTCGCTTACCCAATGTGTGCACTGCTGTGCTGCCTCCACAGTTTTTGTCATTACATTCCCCAACTGAGACTCCTCCCTCCCTCACTGCCCATTCCCACCAAGCAGTATAGATTCCGCCCCCTAAGGTTCTGTTACCAGTAGGCCTACCCCAACTTGGCCCACCCTCACATGAGGCCCAACGGGGGCCAGTACATACCAGAACCTTAAGAAAAACTATGGCAGCCGCAAGGGGGTATGCTGCTGCCGCACAACCAACAACTCAAGATCAAGGGTGCAATATCAGATACCGTTTTACACGGTGGGCGGGTGAGATTAGCATGTGCCACTATCGGCTCATAATCAGAAGGATTATAGGATCCTCTAACAAGACATTTTGGATGAGGTGTAATGGTCTGCTCAGTCATTTTCCCTCAGATCATCCGCAGGGTTGTTCAGTGGTATTTGTGCCTCGATACATTTACTGCCTCCTCAGGGATGGTGAAAAAGTAGAGTTTATCTCTGAAAGTAAATTTGAGGCGTTCAGGGAATAAAATGGCAAATTGAATGTTTCATTCCCGAAGCATTTTCTTCACCCCAAGGAATTGGCGTCCCTCCTGTTGCACACAAGTGGAGAAGTCAGGGAATATTCTGATGATCTGGGAGCGCAGTCTTAATTCTTTTTTTTCCCGTGCCAGGCAAAGTATACGATCTCTGTTGCACTAGCTTAGAATTTTTGCAATTATAGGCCTAGGGAAGTCTCCGGGCATGGGGCGCGGGGCCAGTGCCTGGTGAGCCCACTCGACAGTGAAGAACGGTGATAGATTGGGATTACCCAGGATGTCCTTAAACAGGTTTTCAGTGGCTAGCTTCATCTTCCCAGTAAGTGCGTTCTCGTGCACCCTGACTATTCGAATGTTATTTCTGCCTGATCGAGATTCGAGATCATCGCAATTAGTTTTGACAAATTTCCTATCACGGGTAAGGGAAGCCACTGTGTCCTGAAGTGCATGTAGTCCATCCTCATTGACACCAATCCTGGTCTCAGCCTCGGTTATTCAGGCGCCTTCGTGAGCCAATTGTGACTTGAGTGACACAACATTTGCATTGATGTCATCTAGTTTTTTATGAAAGGATGCTAAATTTTTGGTCATGGGCTCCATCATGCTGGTGAGGTCAGGGGCAGGTGCGGATCTAGAGACAGAGGCGTCGTCCTGGCTTGGTGTGGACTGCCCTGTTCACTCCTAGGCGTCGCCCTTGTGAATTTATCCATGGCACCGGTTTTCTTTGCTCCCCGGGCCCCTTTGGTTATCTTAGACAAGTAACCTCCTCTTCCGCCCCACAGCACCAGGACCAACCCCAGACACCACAACCAGGTATGGCGTCGCTGCCGTGTCGTAAGCCTGAAGGATGGTTCAAATCAGGCAGTGTGAGGGCTATAAAGCAAGATGGCAGGGCGATCTCCAGCATGTTCAGGGCAATCTCTGAGTGTTCCAGGGGTTATTTGAGTGTGCTGCAGACAAGGCAGGGTTCATAGAATTCCCCACGGGGCAACCACTGGATGGCGGGATATGTGTCCGTATCAAACCCGGAGGGTAGCGTGAAGCGGTGGGCCAACCAGGCAATGGTACGCTCCCCCAGTAGAGTTTCGCTGCTCCTTATGTACAACAGCGGCCAACCTGGCCGAGATGGACCAGGCCGTGAGCTAGCACATCCAAGCCCAGCCGCAGCGAGCAGGCCCGATCTTGGGTGATGGTCACTGGTTGTATCACAGGATGAGTGGGGCTTGTGAGCCTCAAAGGGGAAGAGTAGATAATGGCCCGAGAAGGGCTAAATTGGCGTACAAAGTTATGCCCCCAGTTCTCAAGTTGGACCTTAGGATGTCCTGGGCCAACACCCTATACTCAGCGTACTTACTTGATATATGCGAGCACAGCCCTAGGCGCAAATCCAGCCGCGCACCCGCCATGCAGATATGGGTCTCGATTCAGGGCCTCAGGCAGTAGGATAGAGCCTCTCTGCTAGGTTACCCAAACATGCGGCGGAGATGCACAGCAGCCCTCAGGCCCGTGCCCCACTGTGCCTCCTCCAGCCCCAGAGGGCCCGGTGATGATCGTGAGGGCGTAGCCAGCGGACCACGGCCACCTCCAAAGTCAGGCCGCTCATGGCCGCGCCGTCAGCAGGGGCACCCTCCCTTTATGTCACAATGCGAGAGGCCGCTTCCCCCCGTATGCCAAAATGCCAGCACTCCGCCCGTTGTGTCCAGGGGCCTCTGGAGGCTCCTGCATGCAGGATTAAAATGGAGAGGCAGCCTGCTATATCCGGGGGCTCCTGGCAGTGCCCTCGTGTAGAGCCGGGATAGGTGGGCAGAGGCAGCCGGGTCTGCCCGCCGCCTGGTGGATGCGTCAGCTGCCGGGCTCCCAGTGGCCACTGTATAAGTCCAGCCGATATTGCCTCCAGAGAGCAGGCAGGGTGGCGAGGACCGCACCCCCTGGCACCGTGAGGAGGCCATTGGGCAAGAGAGGCAAGCGGGCCGTCCGCGGCAGAGAGGAAAGGCAGCAGCTCCCCACTCCCCCAGCAGGCCCACAACCCCAACGTAGCTCGTTACTGCCACCGGTCCGGACCCTTCATCAGGGGAGGGGGAGGCCTATGAGCGCTCCCCAGGCTGCCGGATGGTGCTTGATTGAAAGGGCAGGCGGCTGCGGGCACCAGCCCCGCTCCAGAGGTTCCCATGTGTCCTCTTACAGTCGCGTATCACAGCGGCGGCGCGCAGGGCCAAGCAAAGCAGCGCTTCACTCCTCGGGATGCAAAAGGCTAGATCTCCGCCCTGGGGCATCAAATCCCCTCGGGATGTGGACCGATAGTCCAGCCCACCTCCAGTTCCTTGTAGCGTCATTCCCGAAGTTGGAGGATCTACTACACCGCCACAATTATCAAATCATTGTCGGCGTGATACGGAGCAACTCAGCTAGGCAGCCGTTGCTAAGGCTGCTCAACAGCGACTCCCGTGTATGGCTATATCTACCTGCATCCCCTGCCATGTGTGTGTGTGCGAGAGATCTGGCCATTTGCTGTGACTGACATGTGTTGGACCTGTTCCCTTGCCCATTAGGTGTTTCGCTGCCTGGGGATGCATGTAGGTGGACTCAACATTTTCATTTACATGGGGTTTGTTGTACTTGCAACCATTACCTTGGGTCCAGCTCCTGCCTCAGTGGTCCCAACTCCCTCTATTTCCTGCATGTGCAGGATGGAGCTGCAACTCTCCTCCTAGGGCATGAGGTTTAGGGGTGCCACCGTACCGCCTCCTGTGGCAGCGGATTCCCTCCTGTGTGTTGAGATGAGGTTGCAGACCCTCAGGCACAGATCATCCCACCACATATGGCAGTCCCTCTGCATTTGGGGGACAGTCCCCATGTCCGTGACCCTTTCTGCTACTTCCTGGCAGATGGCCGTCTTCCTCTTCTGGGTCATCCTTCTGTGGCCAGCGCCAACAAGTGTCTCGGTATGCTGCACCACAGTGTCGACCAGTGCAGTCAGCAACACCTCAGAGAACTTTGGTTTCCACAAGCGGACGTCGGGGACTCATGCCTTTTTGCTCCCAGATATGTTTCAGTCACGGTGGATAGCAGCAGGAAATGGGAGATACAAAATGTATTGAGTTTTAAAGATGACCACTGTCAAGATTCCTGTACCGATGGGGACTCTAAATCCGACGCTGGTAATTCCTGCAGTTTGGGTGCCGGTGTCTGTATTACCGGCACCCAAACTGCTGGAATTACCAGTGGAATGATGCGATGCCGGAAATACTGTCACACTGGTATTACTGTCTCCGGCAGGGGGTGTGCGCATGCCTGAGGACTTGTAAAGTACTGGAATTTCCGGCGGTCACCCTGCCAGAGATGGTAATACCAGCATGACAGTGTTACTGGTGTTTTACCAGCAAACTCATAATGAGGCCCAATATTATCTTTTTCTTCAAGGACAGGTCCAGATCTTAGCAGAACCTGAGAAGATGGACTACAAGTCTGCAATTGCCAAGCTATTAAGTACTATGACGCATCGACAAACTCCCAGGTAAACCAGAGGGCCACTAGGAGTTTGCTGACTTTCGGAAGGCCCAACACCTTCCACAGGAGGAACGTAAGACTCAGTCAAAGAGCAAGTTCAAACTGCGGTTTATTACAGCAAAAACGAACAGGGATCAGTACAAGGACAGAAGAAATCGATGGACGTCTCAACATCTACTGGCCTGCAGGCCAGTTTTGTATCCTGATTGCGTCATAGTGACGTCACAACCTGGGACCTACTCCAGAAAACCTATCAGCCTACTGGATTGGTTGTCAGGAGCCTAATAACCTATACAATCTCCTATATGTGTTATTCTACTGGCTCTCGCATGTCAGGTGACTGGCCTGGTCCATCCCCAAGTTAATATCTCTAACAATGTTGTAGTGTGGGGATCTTACCATTGGTTCTTGCCTGTTGCTTCCCACCACTAGGATACTGAACTGTGGTTAGTTAGAGCTGATAACTCCAGGCCTGGGATCCGCAAAGGTTTTCAGCTCTTGGTGTACCTTCTCAAGGTAATAAGAAGGACTATATGTCTGCATTGTAACTTGTGTGTACCACCTTAGTCTATGAAAGTGCTCGTTCATCTCATTCAACACTTGTCTCACATTGTAACATCTTTGTCACAAGCTTCTGTCTGGCGGCATGAAATCGGCTCCCTTTGCCAGCACTGGTTTCTGTCCATTGCCTGAGTCAGCCGGGTCACATGTTCGGAGACCATGATTTGGAGCTCTGCAGCTCTGAATTATGAAGAATGATTTGCATTTATTGCAGCTAGTGTTACTGTCGTTCAGGGAATGGAATGTCATCAGTATCTGGTGGCCTTGGCAGCGGGTCCCATCTCACACGTTTGTGTGGGAGGCTTGTGGACTGCTGTAATTTTCCTAAACCATTATGTGGTTCCTACAGTGTCCATGCTATTCTATATTCTCCTCAGTTAGTCACACTTGGCTCAGTGAGGTCCCATAGGTGCTCCTGAAGTACCATAAGGTTAGTTGAATTAGTTGAATATAAGCATCTGCAAGCTTTACTCAGGATCTCTTGCTTCTTGCGGTTTCTGCATTGCTGCGTTTGGCTAATGGCAAAATAATAAAGCAGTGGCAGTATGTACATGTATCTGTCCTCTATCTATAGAACTGTAAGCTTGTGTTCTTCATGTATTCAAGTGTGTGGTTGTGTCCCGAATCCCGATGTGCGGATGGCACGTGTGCTTCATATCTAACGCTGCTAAATCGTGGTGTCTTTAACGATGTCAGTGACTTGGCTTCTTGGCGCTTTAATCAATACTGTCAATTCAGGTCTCTTTAGTTGCAGCCTGGGGCTCCTCATCCACTCTGGGGTAGACTTGTACCACACCTGCCCTGTAGGGCTGGCTGAGGGGATACCTCTCGACATACATGTCTATCACTGGAGCACTAGGAATTGGTCTTAAATAGTATGGGCGTTCACGGTATCTCCTGCCTTCTTCCGTGTCATATACCTCATAGGAGGGGGAAGAGGGGGCAAATTTCCCCATCCCTCTTCAAACCTCTAACCTCAGCACACGTTCCATGGAACCCGCAGGCTGCCTCCCTGCTGCGGGCCTCCATCTTCTACCCACCCATTCCCTTTAAAAAAAAAAGTTATCCCAGCCCCCCTCCCCAGCACTGCTTACATGATTGTTACAGCGGTTCTGCCTTCCGCCACCACCACAGCAGCTTCCCTCCTCCTCGGTTTGCGGCCGCCACGTAAATGGAAGAGGGGCTCCGTATGGAGCCCTGCATTCCACAACTATGGCATCCATCCGGGCACAGTATTTTCCTTCAATGAACGGGCCGCCGAACGCGCCCCATTCATTGAATGAAAATATATTTCTTTAACACCCTCAATTATGGCTTTGGTAACCCGGGGTGCTAATAGCTTTAGAACCCTGTTTCAATAGCTGGAACAGGGGTAATGTACCAGTGTCCTCGTTATTGGACCTCGCTTTGCTCGGGCCTATAACTCAGGCTGCCGGGCCGTTAACCCTCGTTCCAATGGTGCTAATGCTATATTATAGAAGCAGCCAAATAGGTGCCAACTTAATTTGCTCCATTTGACATTAACTCTGTGTATTTGGGAATGTGTATGAAGGAGAACTAATAAACATTGTAATGTATGTAATGGACAAAAGGCTATAGTTTGCATCTCGCGTGGAAGTAAGTGTTAGGATTCCAGAAAATACTGTTTATTTAGTGCTTGAGACCTGGAATTTACTCAATTAACATGGGTTTGTTGTTTCCATCATGATCAGTTTTCAGAGCTTCAATTTAAAGTTCACGTTTAAGTGGGGAGTGTTAGGCCGGGGCTCCTGTGGCAAAATACAGTGGTTCAGGCTCTGGGAACATGACATCTGTTTAGAGGTTTTCGAACCAGAAAACGGTATATTACTTAACCTGCATTTGAGCCGTGGAGCCCAAACCAAGATTTCAGCACCTGCATGTGGCTGTTGGGGGGCTTGCAAGGACATTAATAAGAGTGCTCTTACTTAGGCAAAGGTGGCAAGACCAACTGCCTTTAAACTCTTCATGCTGGGGCGGTAGGCAGTGTCTTGGGCCTCAGCTCATCCAAGCACAGATTTCCAGGCACGCCCACGCTGGTGGCCCTTTAGTCGGGTCTTAAATGAAGGAGGCTGACAGTGACAAGCTCTGTGTTGCTGTAAAGTAGACGATGGCTGTTGGAGAAAAGGAAGTATCCCTGGGCTTCGGTGGGACAGGTGGCCAAAGCACATGTGCGGCTTTCTACAGTGCCTCAGAAAGTGCAGCAATAAAAGGGGTTTTCTTGTATTAGAGCGACTTAACTGGAAACACTACTCCCTCAGACACTTCCTTATTCAACCCCCAGCTTTGAGAGGATCTCCTTCACAAGGCAAGCCATACCAGGGCAGTAGTGACACTGAACTGCAAAATAGCAGTACAACATTTCCCACAGGCTTTCCTTGGGATTTCCAGCATTACAAGAAGAAAAGCTACTGTGGAAGGGTTCACATATTTGTAGTTCATTAGACCACTTCAGAGCGCCATGAGATCTATGGCCAACGCACTTATGCATCCACGTAAGAAAAAAAAAATGTAAATAGTCGCCCTTGCACATCTAGAGAAGGGACATCTAGAGATTTAATTACATACCTGTGCGTCAGAAAGTAGCACTGGAGCAGATCCCGTTCCATGTGGAAATGCTTCATTAGTCACCTGTAAAGTAGGGCGGCTATGGATGGGGCTTTCCTGGTAGATTAGGGATGGGAGGATGTCTAGCTAAGACTAGCAGAACTATTTCCTTTTTTTAAAAAGAAAAATTTTGTGACCACTGGCGAAGGTGGGGTTTATCAACACCAGCAGTGAAACGTAACTGGTTTGTGTGTTCATCTGTTATTGACAATCTGCTCTGTATATGGTTCCCATGGTTACTTGCCTTGGAACCTATACTGATGCTCTTCTATATCTGATGCTAGAGCCACAGGTGTAGATTCCATAGGCGGAAAGTGGCACTGGCACTCATG
This sequence comes from Ambystoma mexicanum, assembly GCF_040938575.1. Classification (NCBI taxonomy): domain Eukaryota; kingdom Metazoa; phylum Chordata; class Amphibia; order Caudata; family Ambystomatidae; genus Ambystoma; species Ambystoma mexicanum. The sequence continues at coordinate 1,172,832,740 of NC_090932.1, read as the reverse complement.
CTCAGCCCTCACACCTGAAAGTTTGTTTGTTTGTTTATTTTATTTATATAGCGCGCCTGACCCGGGGGTATCTGGGAGCTTAAGGTAACGATCATGGTTGCAGGGTGCAGTTGTATATACAGGTTACAGATATGAATACAGGTTACAGGGTGCAGTTATATATACAGATTACAGATAGGAAGTACAAGTAATATACAGATTATACATAGTGCGGGTGATATAATCAATATAATAGAGGGATAGTAATACAAGTGTCAGTTGTATAGACAAGTGTTAGCCCAGTGTAGCTACACTTTGTTCAGTAACCATGTGATGACGTGACTTCTGAATTTTTCGAACGTTGGGCTACTTTTAATGTCCTGTGGAAGTGTGTTCCATAGATGGGCGGCTAGAACCGGGAAACTGGTTCTGCCAGCTCTTTTTAGATTATACCTGGGCACCACCAGGCAGGAAGTGTTAGTAGATCTTGTGATTCTGGTTGACTGATTCAAAGTGAATTTGTCTGTGAGATAAGGTGGGGCTTGGTTGTTCAGAGCTTTGTACGTGAGGCAGATGGTTTTTAGGCCGATTTTATATATTTTTTTTTCTTTTTTTTTTTCTTGAATGGATAGCCGTTTGCAAAGCTTTCTAGTTGCGAGATGTGTTCTCTTCTCGGTATATTTAATGCAGCTCTAAGTGCATTATTTAGCATTACCTGTAGTTTGTGAATTATGGATTTATTAGCTCCTAAGTATAGGCCATTGCAGTAGTCCAGTTTGGATTGAATAAGTGCGCTGGCCAATATGAGGCAACTATTGGAGGACAGTAGAGGTCGGCAAGCCCTGATCAGCTTGCCAGTATAAGCGGTGGCTGATGCAGTCATGTTAACCTGTTTGATAAGATTGGTGTTGGCATTGAGGTAGAAACCAAGCGTTTTTACATTTTTTGGCTATGGGAATGTTATTCCCATCACTGATGATGCTACTGTAGTTTGGACTCAACTTCGACAGGTTATTGGGTGAACCCACTAGGAGCAGGTCAGTCTTATCATCATTCAGGCAGAGGCCATGTATGGCCATCCATGCCTGAATGATGGTGTATACTTCGTTAATTCCACAAACATCTATGTCATAAGAGCCTGACAATATGAAGAGTATCTGTGTGTCATCTGCATAGTTTGTGTAGGTGACACCCAGATGGTCCAATTTATCAAACAGGGGCTTTGTAAAGATATTATACAAAGTGGGTGATACGCATGAGCCTTGTGGGACACCGCAAGTGATGGGGATCGGGTCGGCCGCATCTGAGGGTGAGAAAACACGCATTGTTCTGTTAGCGAGGAATTATTGAATCCATGTGACAGCAGAGTTGGAGAAGTATGCTGCCGATGATAGGTGGTTGCATAGGACTTTATGGTCAACCAGATCAAAGGCTGCCGATAAGTCTAAGAGAAGTAGGATGTCAACTCTGCCTTTGTCTTTTATTTCGTCGATCTGGCTTTTAAAATCAACAAGGGCCGTTTCTGTTCAATGTTGGGGCCTAAAGCCAGATTGACGAGTTCCTAGTAGTTGGTTAGTCTCCAGATAGTCTTGAATTTGCAAGTATGCAACTCTATCTAAGATTTTCAGTAAAAAAGGGACTGTAGTAATTGGTCTATTATCAGTGGGAATGGACGGATCTAAAGTTTGTTTCTTGAGTAGTGGGAGAACCCACGATTGTTTCAGATTGCTTGGGACTGAGTTACTAGCGAAAGAAGAGTTTATTAGTTTAGTAATAAAAGGAGATAAATCTCTAGCTGCATCTTTTATGATCACAGATGGGCAACTGTCGCCTTTACAATTGGAAGGTTTCAGAGATGCTATAATTTTTTGTATCTCAGGTATGGTTACATTATTGAATTTGAAACCTGAGTTAATTTGTACGGTCGATGGCAGGGTAGGGATGGAGGGATTGCCGGAGGTACGGTGGGTCCGTTTGTCTGCTATTGTAGTCTGCAGCCCTGTGATTATGTTGGAGAGAGCATTTTGAATGCTAGTGCACCAAGGTTTATCCTTGGTACAGGTATCTGGAGGTGGGTTAGGGTTTTCTAATTCCCTTAAAATGTTAAATAGTTCTTTGGTGCTGGAGCCTGCCTGGTTTATTCTGAGGTTCAAAGTTTCTTTTTTAGTGCGGATTATCTCACTTGTGTAAGTGGCTGTGATGTTGGTTAGGTTAACTTTATTTTCTGTAGAGGGGATCAATTTCCAAAGAGTCTCAAGTTTTCTTTTTTCTGAGAGTAGTAATTTGAGTTCAGGAGTGAACCATGAATTCAAATGTGCTCTAGGTTTACCTTTACGCTGTTTTACGGGGCAATGGTATCTATGGATTTGGTCATGGAGTCGTTGTAGGTGTCAACCAATAGATTCAGGTCATTAGTGGCAGGTAGAGCATTGAGTACTGGGACTACCAGAAGTATTATTGCTTCAGTTGTGATATTTCATTTGTTCCTGGTCGGACAAGGTGGCACGATGGTGGGCTTTTTAGGCTCAGGGTTGTTGACATTGTTTTCTAGGGACAAGAGATAGTGATCAGTCCACATGAGTGAGGATTCCTTTAAGGTAATATTACAATTGTGGTCCGCTACCCAATCAAGTATCCTACCTTTCTCGTGGGTGGGTAGGGTGCTTATTTGTATGAATCCTTGTTCTGATACTGCATTAGCTAAGGATGTGGCTGGAAGGTCGTTGGGGTCATTATAGCCAAGGTTGAAATCACCTAGGATAATGTTTTGTGCCGTGGGTTTAGTGTTCTCAGCTACTAATGATGTAATGTGTAATGTCTTCTTAGAAGGATGCAGGTGGACCTGGAGGTCTATATATGAGGTGGATAGTGATGGTGTTTTTCGGGGAGGTTTGGTACTTGACTGAAAGGAGTTCACAAGATGTCAACGTAGAGGAGGTGGCTAATCTCATGTCAAGGGTGGATTTGAAGATGATGGCGATTCCTCCCCCTCAGGCATTGGGTCTGTCAGTTCTGAGGATGGAATAGTTGACAGGGACCGCTAAGGTTAGAGATGGTCCAGCTGCGTCATGTAACCATGTTTCTGTCACGGCAAGAAAGTGAAAGTTGTTGATCAAAATGATATCAGCGATTTCAGTTGCGTGGGCAACAAGGGACCTAACATTTAGTAGTGCTCCTTTTATAGGGTGATTTTGATTAGCATTCTTAGGTGGTTTAGCTTATTGTCAATCGGCTTCATTGTCAGATTGTTGTGGGAGTTGTTATGTGTGTTTAGGATTATTGGAGATTGTATGCAGTTTGCACGTGATGTTAGTGTTAGGTTTGGCAAGTGGGTTGTTGTTCCTGGAAAGTCTAGTACCTATTCTATTATTCCGTTCTGTTATGTCCGGGTTGGTAGGAGGTATATCTACTTGCAGGTTGATTGCAGTGGGTGCGAGTATAGGTGTTCCATGTTTACGGTTAGGTGCGATTTCATCAGCATGATATATTGTGCGAGATCTACGGCGGTAACACCTGGTCATACCTAGGATGGGATAAGAGAAGCTGTTTCCAGTTTAGAATGGAGTCGGATATGCTCTGTTATGTGTGGCTAAGTGCATGTTTTATTCTATGTGCAGTCACTAGGACTGGTGATGTGAGAATGGTAGGTATATAGTGGGAATGGTGGCAAGAAGGCAGGAAAGGTGTAGGGCAAGTGATAGGGTGATGTGGGCAGGCACGTTTGTACAGACCATTTTTATAGGCTACGTTATGGTTCCCAAGGCATGGAGTGCTGTCTTGTATATTGCAAAAGGGGAACATGATTAAGGAGAGCCAGATTGTCATAGTGAGTGGATGTAGCAGTGCTGGTAAGGTGCCTTGCATAGTGCTCACAGATACAATAGTAATATTAACAGTGGTGCAGGAAGGACTTAACTCCAGTACTGCTAACAGGATTCACTTGGAAATATATTGACGACATTGATGAACAATCGTTGCAAAACCATTCCATTGCATGGCAGAGCATCTTTGAAATGTCCAAATTATGTTTAATAAGTTGCTGTATAACTTCTCCCTAAATGGATCCTACAAGTTCCTATGGTAGAGCAGGTTAAGAACATATGTTGCCCTGACCATGGATGAATGGAAATGGAAGCAGGGTTGAGCATAGGAGAAGGATTAAGCTGTGAATGGCTACCTACTATTGCACTATTTCAGTGGCGGGCGGTGGGGAGGTTGTGGTGGGGGTGGCAATGGCCTCTTTCATTGTTGCCAGTTATGGAGCCATACATCTTGCAAATGGTGTCTATGCTTTCATGTGCTGCAGAAGTCTGTAGTGCAAAACGGGCAATCCTTGCAAGAACTTTGTGGGTGCTGGCTGGAAAATGTGCGGGTCATTCATAGCTCTTCTCATATTGAATCTTCTATAATGGAGCTTGATATGCCTTCCGTTCAGGCAACATAATGGCAACTATGAGAGCAATCTGTTGCAAGAATTCTCTGCATCGAGGCATGTCTGTATGTACCTAAAGGGGATTGAAACTGGATTTGTTGTAATGTTAACTCACTGTTGACTTGTGTCTTTATGAAAACCAAAGCATTAGGTGTTTGAGACCTTGCGACCGTGGCTGGATGTTGCTACAGAGTTATCAAATGATATCCCAATAGGTTATCCAATATTGTGGGAGAGCAACTATAAGTGAATAATTTAAGTAATGAAGAGCGCACATTAACATTTAATTTTTAAATAAATCTTTTTCTTTTGCTTTTCTTGATGATTTTATTTTAATATGCTTGAGATTTCAAGGAAACACTCCAAAAAGTGTCACAGAAAAATAAAAAGCACCTAACATTAAACCAATGCAAATCTGAAACAATGATCAAATTCGTACAAACATTTCAGCAAGTGTTGTGGTCTTTCACATGGAGCCTAGACTAGAGGAATAAGACATCATATCCGTTATTCACGGCAGGATAATATCTGAAAAATTAAAGAAATCTTGGGGACATATAACATGATCTTATCAATGGAAGGTGACCATTAAGGAGCACTTAACATTGATAGAGGTGTTCGCATTAGGTCTGCCCGAGCCGAGTAAGATCCGAAGCCTTACAACCATATCCGGTCGACATCTTTTCATAAAATGGTTTTTCATTTGCACATGGTTGCGACAATCGTCTTTCCTAGGAGTTAATGCTCGGTGGGCTTTTATATTTCCTTGAAATTAGTATAGCCTAATGGCTGGAGATAAAGGCTATACGCACCTGTTAAGTCATAATTTCCCCTTCAGCACACTGGACTACATGGTTACCGAATAACATTTAAAGATGGTGTCCAATCAGCTCGACAACCCTGTATATTATTCAATTTAAGTGATAGATTGTTCCAGAAATCTTTCAAAAAAGGACATGCGCGGAACATCTGATCCAATGTACCTATTTGCAGCACCTCCTCCAACAATTCAGTGTCTGTGCAAGGCCCTCGGAGATCAATTTAGAAGGAGTAAGTGTGCAGAATTATTTTAAACTGCATTTCCCTATTTTTAAAATGATGATACCTGTGACACTAAATACAAATAGTTATCCTGCATGTCTATGGAGATGTTCAACTCATCTTACAATAAATGGTCTAGAGTAGAGTTCGTCTATGGGTTCTGTGGAATGAGAAGTCTATAGAAAGTACAGTCTCAGGAACACCTCAAGCTCCTGGTGCACTTCCAATTTGCATGTAGAAGGAGACCTGTCATGTGTATCATCTGTTACCACCTGTTCAGTGTCGCAGAGAAGAGCCGTATGTGTCAACCAGTCTCCATTTGCTTACCAAGGGTGTTGCTAGGTCTGGAAAAAAATCCAGGGCTATGCTAATGTCGGGACTGTCAGGACTCGGGGCTAGCTAGCCTTTTGGTTGTAGCCCCTGAGCTTCTTTCCGAGGCTACAACCAAAACACCCACGGCTATAGACCCGCCAGGCACCCTTTAGCGACGCCTCAGTGCTTACCTCAGCTGGTCTCTAACGTCATGGTATAACCTCAGAAAATAGTCTGCATATAGATCGGAATAGGTCATGTCCTGTCATTCTTTCCTTGGGATGTAATGCTCAAATTTCTTTATCCAGAAGCACTGAAGTCGCCCTTACATTTTGCCATTGTGTGAGGGATGTTACATTAACGCAAGCCTTTTTTAAGGGCCATATGCCAACATTTTAGTGTGCCTAATGTCATGGAATCTAATTGATTTAGGAAGTCTCTGCAGAGGTGCAGCCAGAATTTCCTGTGAAGTACCTTCATTTAAATTAAACATAAATTGTCAGATATAAAAAGCGAATCCTAAGATGTGTACTTCATTGTGTGAGCCATGTATTGCAACCCGTAGGTGTATACCTTGATATTAAAGTACCTAGAGGATTTGATCTGTCCTGTATTATGTGACTGCAATACCTATTTTTTGTATTAGAAGGTTTTATGTAAACTGATATCAATCTACTTTAATATACTTTATAAGGTAAATGTGTTCAACCCCCTTGTTGTTTTCATCTTAATTTCTTTCCCTTTCATGTAGCCAGGCAGGCTGCCAAAACCGATGTGCAGAAAGGTTTGATTTCATCTGCCCACATTATGTGAAAACATTCCAGGAAGTGTGGCCTGCAAGTGCGTTTTAGATGGAATGAATACACCAGCTTTCTTCGGCGAGGCACATAGGCATAGACAGTGTAGGGTCTGAGCGGGCAAGACCCTCCCAAAATCTATAAATGCCCACTCAGCAGCGCTGCGTTGTTTTGAACGCTACCCGCAGCCCATCACGGTGAAGACCCTGTGAAACCAGCCTTACTGTGACAAGTCCACACAGACCATGTAGAAATCCAACACGCGTCTACACACTCAACCGGAGAGGATGGGGTAATGAGCCTCAAGCCTCGGTATCCAATAATCACAGCTGATGGATAAAACCTGTCAGCAAGAAGAAGAAAGAAGCGTCAGCGCTGTGTGGGCATTTACAGAAGTCACTTTGCAGGCTGTGCAGCAGGGGTCACTCTCCGGCTCCCGCGCTCCGTGTATGTCAGGAATCAGGAAGCTCTCCCTGCATCCTGGCTCCTGTCTGCATGGAGCACGCTGGAGCAGGAGGCCTGCGGGTCAGCTACGAAGTTGGCTGCGAGTCTGGAGAGAAACAGGTACGAAAAAAAGCTTGTTTGTTTGTGTGCATACATGTGTGCAAGGATTGTATGCATGCATGAATGTGTGTGTGCATGAATTCGAGAGGTTGTGTATATATATGTATGTATGCAAGGGAGTTCCTGTAAGTACACATATATGAATGAATGCAGTGGGAATGATTTACATGGGTCATGTCATGGTTCACTGGCCAACTTGAGTGTTAGAGTAGTAGTTTGGGTGGGATTAAGGTCAAAAGCAACATAGGTCCATACCTGGGTGGAAGCCTTTGTGCAGCCCGGAAGGGAATGCTTTGTTAATGTGCCATGACATTTTCTTACTGACGTTAGGGAGCCAATACAACATGAGTGTTGTTATATGGGAGGGGGGGATTTGTGTAGCCAGCAAGGACATGTTTCCTTACTTTGGCATGGCTTTATTGCTGGCATTCAGGCAAAGCGAATAGGAGTATGTTCTTATGCTCGGATATTGGCATATACTGGCAGAACCATCATGAACATCTTTGGGTATAGTATCAGTCCTGGCATTATGGGGAAAGTAAGCATGAGTATTTTCTTATGTGGTAATACTGGCATATATAGGGGCACCAGAATGGACATGTGTGGCCACAATCAGTATGAACATGTTTTTTTACACTTGTGGCGTATTGACATAAATTTAGTGGGCAAAGGCATTATGAAAACGTGTTGGAAAATTCTCCTTTGCCACCTAATGTACTTTTGTCATGGCTTACCCTACAAAACTGTTTGTAAACTGTTTTTGATTCTATGAGACTGTTTGTAAACTGTGTGACCTTTTACCTAATTCATCACAGAAAGTATACTGTAAAATGCACTCATTATCTAAAAAAATTTCAGGGGGGGGGTGCCCCCGAACTGCCCTTGATTTGTTTGCACTGCCTCGCCATGCTTGCTCGCTCCTGCACCTTCGGCTGAGAGTCAGAACAAGCCCCGTCGTCCCCTCTGCGGGCTCCCCTTACGGTGGGCCCTATTACATTAGCTCCGGGCCCCACCTGTTGCACGATCCTGTCTATGCCGCTGGCGAGGCAGTCAGTTCATTATGTGAAGGAACTATCCGTAGCCATAGGTTACCTTCGTACAATATCATATTGCATTTAAACAAATAGAGCTTGCAAATTGAATAATAAATCCAGCAGCGTAGGTCGTGACATAGCAGCTACTATGAGGTTAGGAGCCAACATGCTCCATTAAGGACAAAAACATGAAACCTAAAACAAGGAGCAGTGTTTAAGGCCACCCTGAGCTGTAAAGCCATTTTGTACAGGCATCTGTAGGTTTTCTCCAAAAATGCGATGAATTGGCCACTCTGGTGAGTTGTACCGAATACTACTGATAACTGTTGCACCAGCCCCATTTACTCCCTAAGAACAGGTACAAAAATCACACAAAAAAAATTGTAAAAAGGCCTGCCCCCTGCTTCCACCCAAGCAGGTCTACAGAGATGCTCAAATGAGTGGTACCAGCAGAGCAGTGCCACTGGAAGGAGCGTTTAATATTTTTACTGCCTGATCTGAAGTTGAACTTTGAGGAGAAATGCATCTTTTAGTTATTCTAAATTACTAGGTGCACTCGAGTATGGAATCCGAAAATTATCGGTTTTAGATTTCAAATATATTTGTACTCGCCTAGAAAATACCCCCATTCAGAATGGGAATTATTGTTTTACTCTCTAAATCATTTTTCTCCCAAACTTAAAAGAATTAGGAGTAAAATACTTCCACTTCAAAGTTTTATCCACCGACCTGGAAACATGACACTAGATAACATTTTCATTCATTCTTTTTATCAACCCTCCAACTACGGGGCTCATGTTCTAAAAAGGGTAAATTGCTTGGAGGGCACCCCCTACCGTTGCTGTTCCTTGTACTTTGGACCCCTATATGCAATTTTGGACATTTCCACTGCAAAGTGCCAAACAATGGGACTCATAAGCTTGATGGTATCTCGGCAGTAAATCCACTCAGATACCATCAAACTGTATTACCGTTACCGCTACTTGGTCCAGCGGTATTACTGCCAGATTACACCTGGTGGTAGGCGGTGTTAGTCCACATTAATTGGAGTCCATATTTCGTTTATTTAATATATGTATTTTAGTTCAAAGAACTATTTCACATCAACTATACATATCAATTAATACCTTGAACAGTTATCTGCATGTGTAAATACATCACTAAAAATACATCAATTACATACTTATAAAAAACATCACATTAGATACAGAACATAAACATTTATAAACATTATTCAATATACTTCCATCTAGTTAATATACAGCAAATTCATATTTCAGTAAAAATATCTCTAAAATATCCCATGCAACTTTCCAGACAATATAAAGTGCAACCATTTACCTAGTGTTACCAGAGTTAATACAATATGTCCAAAATGAGTCTTCTCTAAGTGCAAACTGATTATGCACCAATCACCCCAACATTTATTTATTTATTTATTTATAGAGCGCTTTACACCAAGGCGCTGTACAAAGGAACAACAAGATACAGAATAACAACAACATTTAACAATTAGAGCAAAATTTACATCATGAATCATTCCACAAAACAGTGCAAAGAGCAATTAACTGAGGGGGGGTGGAAAGAGATGTAGAGGGAAAAGGTGGGGGGAGGGAAGAGGGAGAGGGCAGAGGGGAAGTTTTCAAGGAGGAGTATGGAGGAGGAAGGATTTAAGGGAAGTGCGAAATGAGGTGAAGGTAGTGGTAGAGCGGATTATAAGAGGGAGTGAGTTCCAATGCAGAGGTGCAAGGAGTTGGAAGGAGCGGAAGCGGGAGGAAGCGCATGGGGAAGGAGGTACAGTGAGAAGGAAATAGAAACATACGCCGATATTCACTATAGAACTTTTCCATACCCTGTCAGAATGTGCTGTGCACTTTCCAATGTCAATGGTTCTTGACATATTCGACAGAACCTTAAATGCCGGAGGAATACCCCTTCTAGGCCCTAAGGTTGTTAAAATTGGTAATTGATCCATCCTCAAGAGCATGTAAACTCTGCTGACGTTTACTGTCGGATACTTTTTAAAATAGGTTTGAGATGTAAAATATCTATATTGAATCAAACTGTACCCCGGGTATCTCTTCAAAGCTTCCATATGTGTATAGTTTGCGATCCAGTGCCAGTCTTTCAGTTTCTTTACAAATTCTTCCTTTAGTCTAAAGAAATCCTGGGACCAATCTGGCCTCCAATCAATGTTTCAAAACGATCTATAGAGAGTCGTGCCCATGCAGAGTTCATTTTCTTTGGCATTTTTCGCCATCTCATTCAATCGTGCACTCTCAGATTTCCTTAATGCCTTGATGTACAGTATTCCTCTACTGTTTAGCATCAATGACGCAAGAGATATTAGGCCAAACTCTAGGTTTATTTGTTCAATTGGGACTGATATTACCAGGCCCAATACCGATCTCCAAAACTGCCTTTCTGTTATTTTTAGCCACTTTAAGTTCTTCATATTCAGTGCTTCCAGGACATAGACTATCGCAGGGCAAACATGTTGATTGTATTGTTATGTTATACAAACAACATTTTTGCCCTGTGATAGTCTATGTCCTGGAAGCACTGAATATAAAGAACTTAAAGTGGCTAAAAATAACATAATACCAGCCTAGCTATATCCTGCTATTCTGGTGATACATTTTCTAATGTGTACAGTCTGCATAATTACTCTCTGAGTCCTCTTAGTTCTGTGTATTTTCACCCACCATATTCCAGATCTGGGTATCTATGTGAAATTACAGTTTTACTTCCGCCAATTCTCAGAGGGACCCTACTGCAGCCTTTGCCATAACATGCCATTGATATGTTATCAGTGTTGACCACCAAATTATTTGCTGCAGCATATTTGTAGAGTTGGCTGGCTGCCCTACGCAGTACCACAAAAGTGTGGTAAGATAAGACAATATAATCTGCATAGGACAGCCAATGAACATGCTCACCTCCCAACTTTGGAGGACAACAGTTTACACCCTACAACTGTGCAGGAAGGCCAGCCAAATACATGTTGAACAGCAGGGGGCTAGCACACAACCCTGCTTCACCCCCTGATTGGTGAACACCCCCTCTGTCCTGGCACTGCTACCGTCCAGCCTCACATTCACACATGTGGCTTTGTGCATTTGTTTAATGTCCTCCAACAGCCAAGGTGAAATATCCAGTGTCTGTAATTTCAACCACAGCCGCCAACGATCCACAGTCTCAAAGACTGCTTGTAGAGCAACATACAATACGTACAATGGAGGAGCACCCTTACACACTGCTTTACTCACCAAAGAATCCAACAACAATAACAAATTGTGAGTAGTAGATGCCCCACTCCTGAATCCATTTGAAAAGTTCCCAGTAGTTGTTTCTCTTCAACCCATTTTGTCAGTTCTTTCAACAATAGGGATACAACATGTTTCCAAGTTATAGCCATTAAGGATAATAATCGATAGTTAGCTGGTAACTTTCTACATTCCTTCTTGAAGACTGGGACCCGGATGGAACGCTTCCGGGAGCTAGGGATTATGCCTGATTTGCACACCTTCAAAAATAGAGCTATTACAACAATAGCCCATTGTTCAGGATTATGCTTTAAAACAACGTTCGCCAGTCTATTCGGTCCTGCCCATTTAGACCTTTTTAATTTAATTATCAGATCAATGATATCGTCTACATCAAACCTTAATCCAAATGGTATAATTGGTCTTCTTGGTTAATTGTCTGCATTATCTTGCAAGTGATTACATAGTTTAATTATGTATGCTGTCCAAACATTAGCCAGAATAGGATTGATCATACATTTTACAGCACTACCACGATGAAGATTTAGTGCTTCCCACACTAATTTTACTTTCCCTCCAGCTAATACTTTCACCATATTTTGCCACTGGCTATTCCTCAAGGAGAAGTAATGCCTCCTTAGCCACGTATTGTATCTGTTTTTTACTTTCCTGGTTAATTCATTCCTTTCAGCGACATATAAAAAGGCTCTACTAATGCATCTGATATCAAATCTGAATACTCGTTTGGCCAGCTTAATTTCTTTGTTGTATCTCTTTTGTCTCAGTCCTCTCTACCTGTAGAGCTAGAGAGAAGGGTATCAGTGCAAATTTCCCTGTCAATTTCATGATCCACTCTTCAATTCCATCAGCAGTTATGATTGGACTCCATGGGGAATTTTGGATGTATTAACGCTGGTGGTAATACCACCGAACTGGCGGATTATGGGTGGGTAAGGTGCCGGAATTACGTTGAGCATCTTGCTGGAGGTTTTTCCTCCACCATAATCCCAACCTCGTAGTTGGCCAGTGCAGAAATGCAGCGGTAACAATATTTCTGCTGCATTTTTACTGCACCGCCCAACTTATGATGAGGCCCACTGTGTTAAACCTGGCAAAAACAGGTTAACTTTTTTTGCACTTTACAGTGCAAAAAGTAAAAATGCCTCCCGCAATTTACACTTGTGTTAATTTATAATGGATTCCTATGGACTCCGCCTATTTTTAGCACAGCATTTTCAAAAAATGTTAGGCTGAGCCCCCTTGAGTAAAAATAATTTGGGCTTCATTAACATCAGCATGAAAATTACATGTTGGTACATTTTTTTGGTAGGAGGAATATATGGGGCAGGTGGAAATGGCAAATATATTCCATGTCCGGGCTCCTGTCAGAATATTGAAAGTACCACGTGGGGTAAAAATGGGTGCAAAACCTGGTGTATGACTTTTATACCAGGTTTTTTCACCTGTTTTTGCGCTTGAACGCCTTGCCAAATGAGCAAATCTGTGTCTAGTTAACCTATACCTTAATATTTACAACATTTTGGACAAGGGAACACATATTGTGCACTACAAATGCAGAGTAAAACGGTTTCAGGTTTCATTTCCACTCTTGTAGCTCAGTCTATACAATCCCTCTGCAGCCAGATACAGATCACCCATCCCTGCTAAGCCACGTATTATGTTAGCAAAACTGGGGGGCCCAATCAAAAAGCCAATAACACAGTGTGCATGGCGACTCTACAAGAGTCTACCCCACTCACCTACAATGAGACCTCCAAAGCATTGAAGAATTTCCTAAAGGAGGATATAGAGAAATTTAAGAAGGAAGCCTATCTAGACATGGGGCCTCATTACAAGCATGCCGGTCTGGAAACAACAGCGCTGGTAAGCTTACCGGCACCGTGGTTTTCAGACCGGTAAAGTACAAGTCTGCCGGGCGACTTGCCGGGTGGAATGGCACCTGCCCACAGAGTTTCACAAAAGCACCGGCACTGTTATTAACAGTGCCGGTGCTTCCGTGATCCCCACTCACATAGAGTCCTATCAGAATCTATGGGAATGGGGAACAACATTTTACCTACGTCTGACTTCCCGGCAGCTGCCGGGGTTGGAAGTCAGGGGCCAGTAAATCTTTACGGGTCCGGCAGCAACCTGCCGGTATCACCGGCACGGTTACCGCCAGACCCGTAATGAGGCCCATGGTCCTCTTTTTCCCATTAGCATCATGGTCAGGGGCGCCAGGGGAGGGGAAGGCTCCCAGGTGCAGATGCGGGAAGGCTCTGGGGATAGAAATTAGTGAGGAGGAGGACTGGAAGTATATCCCATTTCAGATTCAGAAGGTCTCCCTGAACGCCAGACTCCAATTAATCTACTTCAGTTTTGTCCACCAAACTGACCACACCCCAGCTAAGCTACATAAGCATTTCCCTGAGACACTGAATGCCTGTGCCCGGTGTAAGTTCAGCCCAGCAGACTTCCTACGCCTGGCCTGGGGATACTCGCTGATAGCCCGTTTCTGGGGGGAGGTGGTGGTTAAGATTTTGCTCATTCTCGGGGAACAGGTTGAGCTGGAACCATTGAAGGGTGGCTATGGCCTGGTGGAAAGGTCTCCCGCCCAGAACATTGACATGGTTAGAAGATGTAGCATATTACTATGACCTGGAAACTGCATTTCTCTGCACTATGCCCTTACCTGCTCGCCCACAGGATGTTTGGGGCCCCTATGTATAATACCTGTGGACCAACCAAGAGTCGACACTGGAAAGGTAGTAATACTGAGGTAATCTGTTGTACTGTTGTTTATCAGGTTGTTAATGTCTAGGAGTTCAATCCCGAGTCGAAATGTGTATTTTGGACACTCTAAGTTGTTAATGTTTTATGTCTATGAAAATGCAATAAACCAAGTACAAAAAGAAAATGGTCGGTATCAGGGAACTCCCGAATGCAGGCTGTATTATCTGGTATGAGCCCGCGTTCCGAGCTCTCCCATGGTTGTGCGCCCCTCGTCTGTGCATCCCTTGACCCCTCCTCTGCCATACTGCTTTTAGCACCCACGAGTAAACACACCTCAGTGCTATAGGTTGGGAAATGTTAAAAAAAGGTTCAAACTTACCTTTCTCCTGTAAAGCGATACCGCATCTGCTACATCTCAGTGTTGATTATGCTATCGTAATCAACACTGAGAACAGACTCCTGTCAGGCGATGCAGCCTCGCAAGGCAGGAAAAAGTAAGTTTTTCCAATTTTATTTTGTACCCATTAGCACTCGTGTCTCCCAATGGCAGTGCTAATGGCGACATACAACAAGGCGGTGGGCTGATTCTGTCGCTTTGCTCTAGCACTTAACTTGGGCGGCGGGCCATTATCGACAGGCTCACTGCCACGGTGTATATCGTCTCATTAGTGACCTCAGACGCATGGCCCTGCATTGCACAGTGCAGGCCAATCTCTTAAGCAGTATGTCTAGATTAACATGTTTTGTTTGACATGTCCCTGTGCAATAACTGGAAATATGGGATTCTTTCATCTTGTATATTGGTGTTAATGGTTTGGAATCTCATTTTTTCCAGCGTGTGGGGTTCTATAACTCAACAGTCTGAGTAATGGTGGCTTTGTCACGTGATAGCCACCTTCTCTGGGAGACTCATAAATCTTTGTCACTGAGTTTCAAAAACCATGCTAAAATGAACCGAGTCTTCTTTCCCAGGTAAGGATGCAGGCCCAGAGATCAGGGGGCTCTGTAAATGCAAGTTGGTTTAGCATATTGATTTGCAATGTCTCACACAGGGACATTTGAATGAAGTCCTCTATATTTACCATCTCAACCCAGCTGGCCCATTCCAAGAATCTTTACATAGTTCCTATCCCCTCTGGAAATGTAATCTGTTATGCTAGCATCCATTTTCTGTATTTTTGTTACAGGTGTATAGGGTCATCTGTGGGGCTCGAACCACATCTTCCAGATTGTATCTCCTGTTCTCAGCCTGATCCATTCTATTTTTTTGTCTGATTTTTGCTGATCACCCCACATTTTCAAAGTTCTAGGTGAATAAAACATGCAGGTCTTAGTTTAAGGTCTTTTTTTTCCTGTCTTCCTAGTGTAGGTTTACCCCACTTAGACTAAAAGAATGATATGTGCTTTGTCGTTATAGCACCACTCGTACTGTACCACAGCAGGAAGAGTCTCACCGTCCACAGTACTACACTGTTGCCAGGACTCCACTTTAACCTAAATCCACAAGTGAGTGTCATAGACGCCCTGTACCATCCCCATACAACATGGCATACATCCTCCTCCATCATGGTGTATCCTGTGAACTCCATCAATCTCTAGTGGGGAGGCTCTCCGCAGGTTTTCCATCAGGGTACCGGCTGCAGGGACAAACAGACTTGACTTTTAGGAACGTTTGTGGCTTGATGTTAATAGCACAGAAAATATTGAACCGAAAGGGTGGACAAACCCCATAACTCATTGACACCTGGGGTACGCGGCAGCTACCATGCTGGCAAACCTATATGAACGAGGTTGAGTGCGACCATGTCACTGTGTTTTGAAGGAAATGACGCCATGCTTACATTGTTGAACAACATTCTGGCGAACCGATTGTGGATTGGGAAATTAGTTTGCAATATCGAAGTTCGATTGGGGGCATTAAGTTGCTAACTACTTGAAACTGAAGTGAATGAGGTGTTTACCACCTCTTGGACAAGGGCTTGGTGTACCACTCGTGGATTCAGGATCTGTTGGGCAGGACTGGAGATTTATCACAACACAAGTTGATGGTTGGTGATTAATGCACCACTACTAAAATGGTTCTCTAGAAATAATGAAAGAAAAAGAAAAAAGACAAAGAGGAAAAAAGATGATTTTGGGTCCTGATGAAGACTGTTGATTATTTTTGTGATTTGTTCATTTTTAAAGTGGAAACTTGCATTGAGGAAGGTGTAGTAAATCTGTAGTTTTTTAATTGAATTGAATTGATATTTTCTTTCTATGGCACTCATCCAAGTGTTTCAGAGCGCGGCAAGGGAGGGGAACAGGGGAGAACAAAGCAGCAACCTTACTAGGCCCAGTGACAATGAGAACGGGCAAGTGCATGGGAGAGGTAGAGGGGAAAAGTACATGGAAGGGGGGAGAAGGGGAAAGTGCAGAGCAAAGGAGAAGCAGATACATTATTATAAATAATAAAGTCAACAAACGGTGGTAGTGCAGCCAGCAAGTGGCAAGTGCTGGGTTTAGGGCAGCAGACAGGTAGGTCTGATAAGTGCAGGGAGAAAAATGGGGGGGCTGTATGGGTACAGATACAGACCTCAGTGCAAGGGGTGGCCCAGAGGCAGTGCAGGAGGGTGGCAGGGTGAGCAGGTACCTGGGCCCGGAGGACAGGGGGTGGCCAGGTGCACATTGCAGAGAGAGAACAGATCAGCAGGGTAGAGGGGGGCGAAGCCAGAAGCAAAGAGGAAGGTCTTGAGGTGCTTCCGGAACGGGAGATGGTTCTCCTCAAGTTTCAGAGTGTCGGGGAGGCTGTTCCAGGAGGAGGCCCCAGACGAAGACAGATCTACCCCCAGCTCGTTTCGTTGAAAAATGACTGACCCTGAGGGAGATCTGGTGAATCTGTAGTTTTTGTACAACATGACCTTGTTGATTCCAAAATTACAGGAGGGTCACAAAAGATATTGAGTGTACATTTATGACCTCAACCGGCTAGTTGACCAAATGTTAGAATGCTTTCCCTTTTTTGGATACTGTCATGATTAGGGGACTTTGGTTGTCTAACTACATTTAGGATTGTTTTTCCATTGTATTGTGATCACCTGAGAATAATAAGTGTATCACGATATGTGCTTGAGACTTGTGGATCTATCTTTTGCTGCAGTGTCATCTGTTCAAAGTCACATTTCTTTCTTTTATTCAGCACTGGGTTGCACTTGATTCATGTCTTTACATCTTGATACGGTTTTACATGTGTTAAGTATGAGTGTTTTCCCACCAGTAGTGATGTGATTTTGTTTAATGTTTTAATATACATTCCGTTCATTATTAGATCAAAATGCATTTGTTTACGTTGTGTTCTTATTTTGTGCTGGGTTTCTGCTGGTGCCCTTCCCATTGGTGGCCTAAGTAGTGAGTTCCAGGTTTGATATTGATCTCATGCAACACCAGATTCCTCGTTGTTGTGTCTTGATGTTAATAGCAGACACATAAATTCACTGGCACCAAGCCACTTCTAATGTCAAGTATTCTCTTTACTTGTTTATCTGTATTTATTTAATGTTTTGTAAAGAGCCACTTTCATATTTCTTTGCACCTGCTCAGGCCTTTTAGCAACTTCTGTATTCTGCTCTTCAGTTTGTACTTGAAAATATCAGGCATTGGATGGCTTTGGTGGCAGTGATGTCAACTGCAAATTGTATGGAAAATGTTTATTTTTTTGCAGCCATTTCTTGGAGACTTAAACTAAGCTACAATTTATCTCCCTAATCACAGTGACACCTTTACTACTGTACTACCAGTTATATTAAAGCTAAGCTGTCCTGATATATCAGATGTCATGTGGTGCTACAGCACTACTATTTGCCAGCTTCCTATTAAAAGCTAAAGCAGGGATTGAGATAAAGATTTGATTATCAGGAACTAAAAACATATATTAGGTATCGGGCATCAAACCGAGAAGCGGAGCTACCTCTGTAAATTCAGGAGCTACTACAGAGCATGCCACAAATCTAACCACATGAGATGCAAACCAGAGCTTTTTCTCCATTACATATGATACATTATTCTTTAAGTATATTGTAGAGGTTTCATAAAGCTCATTTATACATATTCCCAAACACACAGTTACAAACTAGATCATCCAAACCTTAGTACTGAGCATGCTGGATTATTGAAGCTTCCCTGGGCTTCAGTGACCCTCTCATTCATCAACTGCATCTACTAATAAATAAGGCAACAAGATTGGACTTTGTCCTAAAACTTTGGTACTCGATGACACCAGCTTTGGGGGTGCTACAATGGCCCCCTTTGGAACCGAAAATCTTTACCAAGACTCTTTTATGTACTGTCTACCAAGCCCATTTTAACATTAGACCAGTGTAAGCAGATAAATCCAGAAACAATGTGAGCTCTGCCAACCTCAAGCTTATCTCCAACCCGAAGTTCATAAGAGCTGCCATGGGGATGCACCTTTACAGCACTTGTATCCCAGAGCTGGAATAGCCTGCCAATGGATTCCCAGAGCTGGAGTAGCCTGCCAATAGATTCCCAGAGCTGGAATAGCCTGCCAATAGATTCCCAGAGCTGGAATAGCCTGCCAATAGATTCCCAGAGCTGGAATAGCCTGCCGATGGATTCCCAGAGCTGGAATAGCCTGCCGATGGATTTTCAGAGCTGGAATAGTCTGCCGCTGGATTCCCAGAGCTGGAATAGCCTGCCGATGGATTCCAATAGCTGGAATAGCCTGCCGATGGATTCCCAGAGCTGGAATAGCCTGCCAATGGATTCCCAGAGCTGGAATAGCCTGCCAATGGATTCCCAGAGCTGGAATAGCCTGCCAATGGATTCCCAGAGCTGGAATAGCCTGCCAATGGATTTCCAGAGCTGGAATAGCCAGCCAAGGGATTCCCAGAGATGATATAGCCAGCCGATGGATTCCCAGAGCTGGAATAGCCTGCCAATGGATTCCCAGAGCTGGAATAGCCTGCCGATGGATTCCCAGAGCTGGAATAGCCTGCCATTGGATTGCCAGAGCTGGAATAGCCTGCCGATGGATTCCCAGAGCTGGAATAGCCTGCCAATGGATTCCCAGAGCTGGAATAGCCTGCCATTGGATTTCCAGAGCTGGAATAGCCTGCCGATGGATACCCATTCACAAAAGGTTCAAGAGACTTGCAAAGGAGTGTCTTTTCAAATATGCTTTTGAGACCTTGATGTAACCTTCTACCACTGTAGAAGTCTCTTACCGCAATCATTATATTTTTTTACTAATGCTCTCTATATTTGTATTAATGCTCAACATCTCTCAAGGTAATTGCGCATGTGCTGGTTCTCTTTCATTGTGACTGATTTTGTGTTTGTACCTCTACCTACATTCCTATTAGTCCTGCGCTCTGAAGTGGCTTTTTACTGCTGTTGTTCCGTGTTATTTAATTTCTAACAAAATGAAATAAATAAAATGTCACATAGGTAATCTTGTATGGGAACCAGCTGGCCTAGGGCGATGAAAGTAGTTCCTCATAGGTTGTGTCATGCTAGCAACTCTCTTCTAGGCTAAACACAGGAGCTAAGTAATTCCCAGCAATTATGATGTGGGTGAGGCAATCTTGCTGTACACGCATGAGTCAGTCCATGGTATCCGCATCCGTGGCAGATGGAGAATTCTTTAATTGGAGGAGTGGAAATGTTTTCTTTGAATATGCGGTAGTGTTGCAAGTGAGCCCAAACCAGCCAAGGGTGGCTTGGTGGGGGAGGAGGGTACTCCCCCCAAGGACATTTTTAAAATAATGGATGAAAATGTTTTACAGCACATTTTCTGTAAAAAGGCAAACCGTTTGAAAGCTGTTTTGTATGGTAGCACATTACAAAATCCTATAGATGTAAAACGCCAACAGCACCCAGTGTGATAGGTGAAGGTTGCGCCCAGGACCCCCGTGGTGTGGCCTTGCCCCCCGTACCTTGAAGGAGACGCGGGACACGGGTCTTGTCTTCACGGGTTCCCGGCGAGCACTCGCAAGCTCCGGTACCCCCACTTTATTTGACATGCGCGACGGCGAACGCTACCATCGCGCTCTCGTGTCACTGTCACATTCCTCCTTTTTTATAACAAAACAAAACACTGCCTTTTGGCGTAATTTACTGTCAACAGGAAAGACACATGTGAAACAACACATAAGCGCACAGTGTGCCCCACGTGCGCAATACATGGAAACGCAGGTTGGCCTCAGCTCGGGTCCATGAGATAGTCTGTGAACCACTCAAAACCCTGCTGGCCTTCACGGCGGGGATACCGTCTCTGCATTGCGTTCTCTCCAGATCGCCTTGTGCAGGCTCTGGGTCTCCCGTATCTTCTTCTGGGGGCTGTTCTCTGTCCACAATCTGAGCTGGGGAGACTTCTACTCGTGGATCTATCCGCTTCTCCGCCCCTCCAATCTTCCAAAAGAAACATTAATTTCTTGTCACTGCCCCTCTCTGATCCGCTGCGGTCACCACAGACCCTTTTACCTGGGTTACTCCCATTGGTGCCAGTTCATAGTTGAGGGACAGTTTCCCTTCTGGATGGTGGTTTCTCACCAGTACCATGTCGCCCACTTCAATGTCTAGTGGTTTGAGCCGGCGTCTGACATTCTCCCCTTCGTTGTGCACTCGCCGGCCTTCTGATGTCGTCTGATCATCGATGATGCCTGGCTGTCGGCTTTCCATCTCCGGAATTAGCCCTCTTGGGCACCTGTTAAAGAGGGCCTCCGCTGGGGGTACCCCTGTAGATTGTTGGGGGGTAGTCCGGTACTCCCTGAGGAACTGGTACTGGGTTCTCTTCAGTTCTCCTCCCTGCCCTTGAGCTATGCAGAATATTTTATTGAGCATTAGCCCTCGGCCATCCAGGCATCACTTTCCTGCCAGTCTGCCATGAATTATGCTAACCCTCCTCCCTGAAATGGTGGCCCATTGTCGGAGCATATTATTCGTGGAAATCCATCAGTGGCAAATACTTTTTCCATAACTTGGATGACCTGTTCGCAGGACGTTGATTCCACCAGCTCTACCTTGACCACTAGTTGATCATTACCAGAAAGTACATTCCTCTCCCCGTCAATCCAAAATCCACATGCACTGTGTTGCAGGGGTCGTTGTTTCTCGCCATTGACTCAATGCTGGGCTCCTAGTTTACAGGGGCAGCCACCTGGCACCAGACTCCCCTGCTGACGTACTCGTCCACCCTTGTTTCTAGCCTGGGGAACCATACCTTGGGGCGTAGCCTCGCCTTCGTTTTTGCGGTTCCCTGGTAGCCACAGTGGGCTAGCTCCACCACCCTCTCCACCAAGGTTCTCGGAACCACTATTTGGCGGCCTCTCAATAGCAGTCCTTCCCCAGTCACTGATAGTTCGTGTCAGACTCGCCACAGCTGTTCCATCTCACGTTGAGTTTCCTTGTCTCTGCGAGTGGTGTTAGACAATATCGATCTCCAGTCGCCACTCACGATGGCCTCCTGAATCAGCTGGAAACATTTGTCTTCCCTTAAAGCCCCTGCAACCTCCTCGAGTGTCAGAGCCACAGGCTTTGCTGCGTCCACTGCCAGCCAGACGTGCTCTTCGCTGTCCCCGGTCGTTGTCGACACACAATCACTGCCGTCCCTGGGATGACGTGACAAGTAATCTGCTGGGTTGTGGGTTTCCGGTCTGTAGTTCAGTTTGACTCCGTATTCCATGAGAGCAAGCATCCACTACTCTATCTTGGGGGGTGGTTTTGATGAGGAACCTGCCAGTATGGAAGCAATGGTTTGTGATCAGTGATCACAGAGACAGGCTTACCGAGAATGTAGATCCGGAAGTACTGACAGCCCCATAGGACTGCCAGCGCCTCCCTCTCAATCTGCGAGTATCTATGTTCTGTTGCAGTGAGCGCCTTGCTGGCATGGCGATGGGTTTCATTTGTCCCTGGGCATCTGGCTGGACGAGTACTGCCCCTAGTCCGACCGGGCTAGCGTCCACAATTATTTCAGACTCTTTTTCCAGATCAAAAAATGCCATCATTTCATCCCCCGGGAGCGCTTTCTTGATGGTGTCAAACGCCTTTTGTTCAGCCTCTGCTTATGTCCAGGCGGTGTCTTTCCTGGTAAGGATCTGAAAAGTCTCTGAGAGGGTTGCCAATTTCGGAATGAATCTCTTGCAGTAGGCCACCATGCTGAGGAACTCCTGACCTCTGAGATGTTTCCTGGAGGTTTCGCCTCCTGAATGTCCCTGACCTTCTGCGGGTCTAAGGAAATGCCCTTTGCATGAAAAATGAACCCAAAGAACTCTATGCGGTCCTTGAGGAACTTGCACTTTTCACGGTGCAATGTCAACCCCAGCCTTTTGATCCTCTCCAGTGTCTTTTCAAGGCGAGTCAAGTGTTCAGTTTCAGATGTAGACTATACCAAGATGTCATCACTCAAGTTAATTACAACCACCAGGCCAGCGAGGGCACCCCTGATGATGTTCTGAAAAACCTCGGCTGCTGAGGAGACTCCAAAGCTCAGGCGCTTGTATCGATACAACCCATGATGGGTCATGAAGGTCGTTATATAGCACGATCCGGGTGTAGTTCTAACTGGTGGTACCCGGACCGCAGATCAAGTTTGGAGACACCTTGGCACCCTGTAGTTCCCCCACCATACAGTGTTGGCGTGATATGTCTCTCATGTTTGATGGTGAGGTTTAGTAGCCTCATGTCCACGCAGATGCGGACCGACACTGGCTGCTTCGGTTTGGCTGCTACCACAACTGGGGATACCCAAGGGGTGGGGCCTTCCACCTTTTCAATTATATCTAAGTCAATCAGGTTCTGTAGTTCTTTCTTTACTTGTTCCCTCAGGTTGAATGGTATATGCCAATGTTTTAGCTCCATTGCGCGCACAGTCTCATCAATATGGTGCTTGATGGGTTAACTGTTGAGCTTCCCGACTCCTTGTAATAGTTCGGTGAATCTCTCCAGCATGTCGCTGATGTCTTCCGCATGCACTGTGAGTGCAAAGTGCACGAGTCCCAGTGCCTCTGATGCGGCACAGCTTAAGAGTGAGTGGGGACTAATGTCTGTCACGAAAAATCTCACTGGGATGGCCTTGTCCGCATGGGCACTTGGGCTATGAACGTGCCTCGCAGGGGTAGTGGTTGGGTCCCTCAGAACGAAAATATTTTGGCGTGAGCTTTTCCTAGCACCGGAGGCCCGGGAAGTGCCTCATAGTGGCGGGTCACCAGTACACACACGGATGCCCCCGTGTCTTTCAGCACCGGAGTCAATGTCTCACGGACTAACACTGTGCACGTAGGTTGTCTTCTTTTCTTTTTCACAGAGTCGAGGCTTGATATAAAGAAGACTTCTTCCTCCTCCTCTTCCTCATCGATTCTAGGCTCTGCATCTCCTGTTCAACCGCTGCCACCTATCTTTGATGACGCGCGTGTCGCCAACCACTCTGCTCGGCCCCCTGGGGATGGTGATAGGAGCAGCAGAGCGGCACATACTTGCAAAGTGTCCAGCGGCCCCACAGCGCTCAAACTCTCTCCCCTTCGCCGGACAGTCCCCTGCATGAGAGAGATCATAGCCACAATTGGGGCATGGCTGTGATGGCTCCGCTCTTCTTGGGGGCCATCAGGGTCTTGACGAGCCGGCGCTCGATGGTCACCCAATTGCACAAACTTCCTCTCCTTTCAGAGACTTGACCGCTGAGTCCATCCTGGTGGTGCAGCTGTCCGCAAGTTCATAGGACCTCCCCATCTCGAGAATGCAGGTTAGTGTGAGTCCTGGCTCATGGAGGACTTGCCTGCGTAGTTTCCCTGAACTGCACCCTTGTATGAGCCGGTTGCGAACCATGCCCTCTTCATTCTCCCATTGGCACGTTCTCGCTAGTTGGCGGAGCTTCCCAGAAAACTGGTCGAGTGACTCCTCTTCCCGCTGCTTCTCGCTGCACATAACAAATCTTTCGAAGTCTTGATTTGCCAGCAGCAGAAGTGCTCCTTGAGGGCGTCCTTCGCAGCCTGGTACGAGTTGTTGGTGGGAGCAAGGGATTCAAAAAGGCGGTGTACCTCAGATCCAGCTGCGTAGACAAGGGTTGCCAACTTTGCCTCGTCCTCAGTCTCCCCCGTTGCTTTTGTACATTTTGAGTTTTTTAATCCACATTTAATCCATTTTGGCCCCAGCTTTGAGGGAGGACCCGACATATCAAACTCTGGCATCGGGGCCAGTGTGCCTTGCTGCTTGGGTGTTCTTCCTGCTTGCGGGGCTCCAACAGCACCTTGGGTGGCTCCATTGGCGTTGCTCATGTGAGCAGACCGCACAGGCGCCTCTCACACACGTGGAGGCCGCAAATCTGCATTCTTCGGTGGACCTCTATGGCATTGCCAGCTAACAGGCACCCTTACCAGGGCTGCGGTATGCACCTCCCGGTGTGGCTCACCGGTATGGAGTTGTTCCGGGCCCCCACCTCAGGAAGACGGTCCCACAGGAGGAGTTTGACCCTCTCTCCCTCTCAAGGAATGATGAAAAGAGGAAGGAAAAATGTTCTTTTCTTAGAGAAAAAAACATTTTTTTTGAAGTGGGGCACCACTGGCCCCCTTCTGGGGCAACAGTGGCCTATTCATAAGATTTTAGCCCTTGTGGGCTCCAAAAATGGATCCTATGGCGCACAAGCACTCCACACGTGGAGCCGCAACCATAGATCACTCGAAACAGCTGTGGAATTATCCCTGCGATGTTGAACGTTCCTGGCAAGCGTCGGAGAACAATACCGATGGCTTGTTCAGCCGTCGGAATGTTGGCACCCTGCCCAGAGCTGTCCTTGTCGCCAGTGTGATAGGTGAAGGTTGCCCTAGGACCCCGTGGTGTGGCCTTGCCCCCCCCGTACCTTGAAGGAGACGCAGGACACAGGTCTTTTCTTCACAGGTTCCCGGTGCACACTCGCAAGCTTGGGTACGCCCACTTTATTTATTTGATATGCGCAACGGCGAACGCTGCTGTCATGCTCACATGACACTGTCACACACAGGAGCATTTTTCAATGCATTTTCATGATAACTTTGTCCACAATATATAGCTGTATAAAACCATGTTGAGGCTGGAGGTGCCCACGCATGTCCATGCAGGCTGCATCAATGTATGCTTGTCTTGCCATATAAGAACGTATCCCTGTACTGTCAACAAAATGCCATGTCACAGTAAGAACATATATACAGACTGGCTGCATCACTGTAGGACAGTCCAGCCACATAATAACACTTCTCATGTTTGCTTTACCCTTGATGCCCAGCAAGCAAAAAATACCATTACACAGTAAGAAAGTATTGCAGACAAGCTGCACCAATGAAGGCCAGTCTCGCAATGTTATATCGCTGATGATGCTGGCTTTACACTTTACCCTTCATACCAGTAAATAAATGTCATGCCTTAATAATAAAACATAACAGGACTAGCTGCGTCATTGTAGATCAGTCTAGCCACGCATTAGTACTTATGTTTGCTTTACCCTTAATGCCCAGTAAATATGCCACAGCACAGGCACTCGTACAGTACACATGCTCTCCTTCACACGCATACATACAATGTACACTCTTTCACCCACACATTCATACAGCACTCGGACAACTCCTTGCATGCATACATAAAAACAAACTTACACACATTAACACACATAGTCATGCAAGCTCACTTAGACAACCCCCTTGCACGCATGCACGCACGCACGCACGCATGCATGCATACATACAAACACATTACTTATACACATTAAAATCTCCTGCCCGCAACCTCAGTATGCCGCAATACACGAGACATGACCGGATGGGCCGAGCCTCGCAGAGCATGCTGACTGACAGAAAAGGAGATCCCTCCTCTTCTGCCAGTCAGTGCCTGCATGAATAGTGCAGTAAAGAGAGGCAGCAGGGCCATACTTCCTATGTCCCACTGGCCTTTGAGCACCGCATTGACATTTTAAAAATAAAACAGGCTTGTGGGGAGCCACACCCCTGTTGAGAGGCACGTAGCACAGTCCTGCAAGCAAAAAAAAAACACCCGGGTGGACTGCGCTCCCTGCCACTGTGCTTTGAGAGATGTACATGTAGGTTTAGATTAACATTCTAAACATACATTACAATGTTAATCCAAGCATGTATATCTCTCAGGCAGCATGCCCCGCCCAAATAAAAGAGCCAACACTGAACTTTCTTAATGTCATTTTTGAAAACTCTGTTAAAATGGGCACATGGCTAAGTGGCTAAGCAATAATTTGAGGGGCCAAGAGTGCAAAAGTGGCTAGTCTTAGCTGAATCAAACTGGGGAAAGCAAACTCGAAAGGTGCCTGAAGGAACCTACCTGTACCTGTGCTTGGATCCTGGTCACTGGAAAGTGGCAACCTCTTTGCAGAAGTGTTTACAGTGCAGTCTGGGTTCACCTGTGGGGGACTGGCTAACGGCTGCATAAGGCGGACTGAGCATCTTTGCAGTGGAGACAGAATACTAGTTAAGTCACGGCCATGAAGATAGTCAGACTTTGAGATCTGACTCCAATAATCTGAGATTTACTGGCGTATATTGGTAGCCTGTGGGAGAATGAGTAACAAGGATGGGCCCAGCTTTCATTGTTTATGCCAAGAGTCCATGCCTCATCTCTGTGATGCGCAATGAATGTGCCCCTGGAGAAAGGGAGAAAGAGTGAGAGGTGGGAACTTGAATGGCACTGTAGTAATCTGAGACCTTATTTGGGAGGGAAGCTGATATGCATGAGATGGAAGGGTGAAGAGTGAGGATATCTCAAACCTCATAGATGGTCAAACGATAACTCTGCTGGCCAACATTGCACATGGTGGAGTTGCTTAGTGGGAGTGCAGGAAGGTTCAAACTGAAGACCCATCAGGGATCATTACAAATTGGGTGGCATTACTTACGATAATATCGCCAAAAGTAATTCTTCTTACCACATGCAGTAAGCATGCAGCAATGGGAAGAGGATGCATGATTAGTCATACAGGCCCTTCTATTATTCCATAGTTTGGAGTCTATTAGGTACCAATGAGTGCATGCAGTATTACCACATGCAGTAATACCTAGGCAATGCTTTTGTGTGGAGGAATTCTCTTCCAAACCAAAGAAGTAGGGAAAAGAAGACCTTTGATCCAGAATGATAAAGCAGGTATTTACAAATACTGCCTGTTTTACCACTACCACAATCTCTCGTAATGACCCCCATTCTCCTTTCCAAATAAAATCAACCTCATTTAGACTATAACCATAGAGAGGACAACTAGAGTACATTTCAAAATGATGTACTGTTGATGCAGATATAAGTGATACTAAAATTGAACCAAAGCACAACATTGCGGCAATACACGCTAACCTAATCCTTAACCGTCCACAGATACCTACGTGTTATACACAGTACGAACAACAGAACTTCCTTGAGGGGAATGCAAACACATGATGCAGTCTTTAATACTAGCTAAAACCTAGTAAATGTGGGAAACACGTGATTCATGCAAGCTAGACACTTGGGTGACAATATGAGAATAGTTCTTGATATTTCTGCTACTGCCAAGATTCTTATCATCTGATTAAGACATTCAACGGTATAGGATGAAATTATCGAGTTAAAATTATCGACCTCACCAAAAGACCTAAAAAGCATACCACCAAAAGTGCTAACTACTAAACGTTTGAACCTTTGGTGGCATGTATGTTTTGATGGTTGCAGGGCTGTCCCCCGCAACACCCCGCTCACCATACTTTACAGTATAGTGAGTGGGGGTTGCGGGGGACACCCCCTCAGCTGACCCGAAGAAAAAAACTGAACTTTTAAATGCGCACATTTCTGTTGCAGGAATTTCTGCCCCGAATTAATCACACAGATCCCATTCGACAGCGATAAGGCCTTTGATAGAGTCAAATGGGACTCATTTCTTGCCACACAGAGCCTCTGGGAGCACTTTTGTATGAATCCACAGCGGCCTCATTCACAGCCAATGAATGTACACCAATTCGTTTGGATTACACTAGGTGCTAGACAAGGTGTACGGCTCTCTTTGCCTGTGTACTATTAATTAAACCACTGCCTTGTAGAATAAGCCTACACTGGGTGTTGTAGGGGATAGCTGTAGGAAACACCAAACAAAAGATATTACTTTTTGTAGATGATGCTCTTCTGTACATTTTTAATCTTGCAACCCCAATCCCAACTCTAATGTGATATGAGCGTCTACAAGCCCATACATTGAAATTGTGGGCATTGATATTCTGCAGGTAAGACGAGCGATGAATGCCCAGCAATGGCCTGACAGCTGTTCGAATCACAGTGACCCATTTTTGTTATTCAGCCCAACTTAGTGATACACCTACATGATAATAGCTAGACTACAAGCATGGGCCAGATTAGGTCAGACATGACGGGATTAGGTCTTCTCTCTGGGCATAATTCACAGAAGCATTTTATAATGGCAAAACTCCATTGGAAAACGTTCTGTCAATTAGGCCTTCTGTGTTGTTCTCAGAAAGGATTAAAGCGCTAACAGTGAGCAGCATGAAGGATTTCTTGCACTTCTTTCTCATCATTCGAGTAGACATACACTCTCACAGATATCCTTGGGGCTCTAGATAATTTTTTAATATGTGACTATTTCACTCCTTAGTCTTTAAAGTTGAGAGTAGATTGATTTTCTAGGGAGTGAAAAGGGAATTTTCTTTCCCAATGAAACAGCTTTTTGCAATTAAAAATATATTTCAATACTAAAAGAGTCCTTTTGGAATCCATACTTCTTTACACCTACTAATTAATGCAAATTAAGAGGCATAGTTGCCTTAGTTACTCTTCGGACCAGGCAGTAATAGTTGAAGAGCTCTTTCCTGTAACACTGCTCTGCTGTTAACAGTGACTGGAGCATAGCCATAGGACTGCATGAGCGGAAACAGGGCAGCACAGGCTCATTTGTGTATGTTGTTTTCTTTTTTCTGTTATGAGTATTTTTACTCCTTTTTTCTTGCGTGTATTTGTTTATTGTAGGGGGTAAAAGTCAATGTTACACTGCTTATCTTTGGGGCTGGTTGTACTGCAATACTTAAATCAAATCTACCTCACTAAAGGCAGTAAGAGCACTCAATGACCTTTGTGCTCCCAGATACACACAAAGCTACCATCTTGCATCCAAATGTATATAGATGAACACACTATTGATACATTTAGATAGCCCATTTTAGAAACTAGCTGAAATGGTACTTTGTGCACCACGTTCTGGCGCTTTAGTTATCTTCCCTCCCCTCAATCCCTACTGATGAATGCTTGACATCACCTACCAGTAAGAAATTCCCTCAAATACTGGTATAAAATCCAAGAATAGGAAAACAACTGCT
Source organism: Ambystoma mexicanum (assembly GCF_040938575.1). Taxonomy (NCBI): domain Eukaryota; kingdom Metazoa; phylum Chordata; class Amphibia; order Caudata; family Ambystomatidae; genus Ambystoma; species Ambystoma mexicanum. Next base: position 1,172,803,244 of record NC_090932.1, on the reverse strand, counting down.
ATTGTTACTTCTTCAATCTCTTCATGAGAACATTCCTAGTTTACCCTTTGCCACGACTCTTCAATATGATATGTTAAAATCAACTAGGGTGAAATCCTTTGACAAACTTAAACTCAATATACAGTGAACATGACTGCCATTAGGGCCGTACCCAAGTGACAACGATGACACCAATACCCTGAATAGATCCCCAAACATGTGGGAGAAATACGCCCTGATGACGATTAATCAAAGACCAAGCCATGTAACTATTTCGTGGTTCCTAAGAACGGAACTGAATATCCAACAACTTTTGATCAAATGGACTTGGAGTGAATGTATTTACTGATGGACTTTATACCCGACTAACACATGATACATGGCATACCGTTCTGCAGGAATAATAGAAACATACAATTCAAGACACCAATTGAAATGCATTAGGCCACCTGTAAGACCTAGTTGTCTATTGTTAAAGGTTGTTGTCTGTTGACCAGAATGAATCAAATTCGCACATCCTGCTCACCCCAAGCTAATGTTGTTTGAATAGCGCATTCTTTAGAATAGACCCTGTTTATGGCCAGAAAAAATACTTTATTACCTCCATGGGAATGCCATTCATACACTTGGCATGATCCTACGCAAGGAACAAGTGTGAAGGAAAGCTCCTAGACAGTGGCACAAGTATTCCAAAAGAAGTAGTGGAATGTGACGCTGGCAGGGGACCGAGTAGGCAGGAAGGGAGCAACATGCAAATCATTTTTATGGGTTGCAGGCATGCTGGTTGACAGCCAAATGAGTTGAAATAGATTTCAATTTAGCTGTAACTGTTATCGGGTGGTAAAGTGGAGAGGTGTACTTTAACTTCACAAAGAACAGTCCCAGAATGGTGAAAACGGTTGCAAAAAGTAGTGGAACTGCTAACAGTAAAAAATAAAAGTAGTGGAACACTACTCCCGACTGTTCCCACTCACATCGACCACTGCTCCTAGAAAGAAACTATATTCCCTTTCATCAATACTGTGAAACAATGGTGGTTACAATGCACTGAAATGTGAGAATAGTGCAGTCACCTCACTCTCAGGGTTTTGGTGTGTTCTTTGTTATCATGTTTCCTTTGCTTCACACCGTTGCCTGCGAGACAGTACTCTAGGATGCATGAAGTGAAGAGTACAACCATCTGATTTTGTTTCTTGGCCTAAGTTCCAGATGAACTGTATTGCTCAAATAACTTTAGTGTGAAGTGGAGGGGTTTATTAATTAACCCTTTATTACAGGCAGGAGATTCTGGTTTGGGGAAATCCCTGCCCTCAAGAAATTGAAAACTTCACAAATGTGACAAAAACCCACTGATTAGTAAGAGATCTTATAACATGGATAAAACATGGACATCTCTTGGTTTCCAATGCTCTTGCCTTCAAGGCCAAGCCAAACCTCTGAGTGCTCTCCAAGCTCAATCCAATGGTACAACAACCACTTTGTTTTCTGAAACTTCAAAACCACCATGCCTCGCTACGAAACAGCGCTCTTTCCCACTTTTGTTCTCCAACAGCTCCGAGCCCCACTGCAGGCTGCCACCCTCCGACAAGGCGCTTTATCCTATTTACAACCTTTTCGTGACATCACTAGTCACTATGCATGCAAAACAATCAAGTGCACTCTTAAATCCTCACATTACACAAAAAATACCCCAACACAAACACCCCACGGCCATCATCCTGCTTTCATTCACAGGCGATCCATTTCTTAAAATGCCCACTCAGGGGCGTGGCCCTTCTTATAAACCGTAGCATAGGATAACCTTTAAACCCGCTATTTTTTTATTCTTTTGTATTTTCTGTAATATTCAACAAGGTACCACTTTCCGTAACCTAAGCTAGCGCCTAAAAACAGGTAGCCATATCTTCATCCGTAACATAAGCTAGCGCCCGGAAACAGGTATCCATTATTCATCCATAACCTAAGCTAATGCCTGGAAACAGGTATCCATTATAAATAACATAAATGACAAATCACAACACCTCATACTTCCACTCTGTGGATCCGCTGAAGCCCTAGGACACCGTCACTCCCACAATCTGCCACTCCGCGTTCCGGTTTGATAGGCATCCCATGGGGAGCAGGCAGGAATTTCACCAAAGGGGCTCCTGACGACCGTCTGTTTCCACGTGTGGTTAGTAATCTGGTCCTCGTGGGTCACGACGCATCCCTTCAGGCACACAACAGGAAAAACGGTATTCGCCAGGGGTCTTAGTGGAACCATCCTCTGCTACCACTTAAAGTGGGGGGGGTTATTAATTACCCCTAATTACAGGCAGGAGGAATTGGTTTGGGAAAATCCCTGTACTCAAGAAACGGAAAAGCCCAAAAATGTGAAAAAAACCACTGTTTGTAAAGAGATCTCATAACATGGATAAAACATGGACATCTCAGGATTTCCAATGCTCTCTCGACTGGTTAGAGGTTAGTGAGGATGGCTACATATAGAACCCATATTGGGTTAGTGTTTCCATTGGCTACAAGCTTTCTGGTGGCTCCAGCTTTGACCACCTCCTAAGTGTTGCAAACACAGGCATGTCAGGTTAGTGCATTACAATTGGATCATGCAACAAAGTGTGAATTAGCGTGCAAGGTGAGTAGGGATTGGTCAGCAAGAGTGTTCCAAGCCTTGACGCTTTGGATGGTTACCAGCGCATACAAAGTGATGGGAATAGTCCCGAAAATGCTGTCTGTACCAATAGGGTTACCTTCTCTGAGCCTTGAGACATAACATTTAGCTTTCAACCTAGTATTACTTTTGCATCATTATCCTGAGCCGGATGGGAAAGACAGTCTCTGTCTGGCTCAAATGCATAGGCTTTGTCTCCATGTCTCAGGTCACGTGTGTAGAGACCAAAAACTTAATTTTCCTGCTCACATATCTGAGGATTATTAGCTTTCCCGCATCCAGGTGTCCTATCTCTTCTGCAACTGTGAAACTCGCCCTCCCTTTGACCTTGGCTGGAACATGCTCGCTGGCTACATGAACAGTCTAGTCTGTGCTTTCCTGCTGGATCAGTAGGTCAGGCCGCTCCCTTTATTCTTGAGCCTTCCCAGTGCTTTCCATTCACTTCTATGTTGCTGAATGTTCCATTTTGATTTACATGGCCTCTCATGTTATTTGTGCTCAGCGTCAGCAAGCTGTTTATATGTGTTCTTGTGCAACTTGCGTTACTGCATAGTAAAGTGTATACATCCTCTATCTAAATAGGTCATAAGCATGTTTTTTGTGTCTAGGCATAGTTTAATCTAAGTGTCTGTGTAATTTCATGCAGGAATGCATATCTGCTTCATATCTAACACGTCTATGTCATGGTCTCGTTCGTGATGTCATCGGCTCTTGTACAGTCATAGTCCAACTGCTCCATCGGCTGCAAACCTCTCCTCTACAACGTCATCAGGATAGGGTCTAAATCGTTATCTGAGTGAGTAATGTTTCTCACACCTGCGGTACAACAGTGATGAGGAAGAGGAGGCCAGGAACAATGTGCACCTTTCAATTCTATGACGTCGAGACGAGGGATGGAATGGTGCGACGGAGGCCAGGTTCCTTACATGCAACAGGTTTGAGTGCACTGCACATGGGATCTCGACTTTAAAAACAACGGGGCGTTCCAAGTTACCAAGCTACAATCTACTGTTACAAAGTGTCTGAGGGTATTACTAATACCTTTTTGGTCTGTTAGAACGTACACAATGCTGTACACTGTGGGAAATAAAATGGTTGTTTTCTCAAATAAATGTTTATCCCCCAAAACAATACAGTTAAATCGGCAAAACGGAAATTGTGTTTTATCTTGCAGTCTTAAAATTACATTTTGGAGTTATGGTACTTTCAGTTTCATATTTTGAACAAGTGTGTTTTAGTTGATGCAGCACTTTTAGCGACAGTTGTAATATCTGCCAACATATGATGCAGGGTTGGAAATAAATCGAGGAGTGCTGGTATCTATTTACTCCTGCTTGTCACCTAGAAGAGCCTGCTTAGCTTAACTCCCCAGGCGAGTGGATGCTGAACAAACACTCATATGTGAATTGAACCGTGTGCATTTGGTACAATCTAAAATAAAACATAGTTTCGGACATCTATACACCATTTAAAGGAGTCATAAAGAAAGGACAACATGATAAGTTTGCATCTTATGGGGAAGTTCCATTTGCAGAACGCTATGTACTAGCTCCTCGTTCCCCAGTGGTAGCTCCTCTCACTGGTTAATGCCGGATACCCAGGAGCTGCTTTAAGCCCCTGCTTATCCAATCTTAATTTCGAGCCTTTTGATGTACTTTTTTACTGTGTTAAAACACAATGATCAGTCATCACCTAGCAGGAATCAAACAGCAAGTGTACAAGATAGGCCTCGGCCATATCCCCTAATCTAATGAAGCGCTGCCCGACCTTGTGCATAAAGTGTTAAATATCCAGCTACAGTGTTGACTTCATGAAGGCTTTATTTTATATATGATTAGATTCCTGAGGTAGAATAGAAGACACATTTCTAACATGCATATTTGTTTTTTCTGCTGTGGTGTTTGTTCTTGGGTTGTGTGGGTCGGTCGCCAGTCAAAGCATAATTACTAAAGAAGCAGAAGCTACTTATGTTCTCTTTTTTTTATAATACACAAGAATTATTTAAAAGAATGATGGGAGAAAAATCAACACTGTGAGATTGTTCGTGGAGTGGATTGAATGGACATCCCGACAAGCTGGATGCTTCCTAGGCGAGTTTTCTCAGAGCCTCTTCCACCAACACTCTGCCAATGACGTGTGCTTGAGCATATATGATCCTAAGTTCAGAGGGTGCCCGTGCAGCCAGGGAAAGCACAAGAGCCGTCGTAAAAGAAGTCAGCTTCCTTCCTGGGGGAGAGCATACGTGGCTGGTGGCCACAGTGAAATACATCCATCTCCCACCTAGAGGAGGGTAGATGCCGCGCGACGTTGCCGGCATGCAGGAGGAAAGGAACCACCCCCAGCCAGAGCTGAGTAATGTGAGCAGCCATATGTAGTTAAACCTATGTACCCTGCGAGTTGTGGTGTGCCTCCCAAAATATCTGCCCCAGCAATGACCACCCGGCAGATGTGGCCCCCTGTGTCCCGGGTGCGGCTTTTCCTGCCAACCCCTCAATGACAATGAACTAATAAAGTTGTACGTGTGTGACACTGTTGCGTTGGCCCAGTATCCCCAAGTGTATTAACGGGCAATGTGTGTTGTAAGTGGAGGGCGCAATGCCACAAGTTATCATTGTTGTCACTGTGTTGTTAATTTACTTTATAGCCATGGCATGGGATGTTGTGACTTGAACCCGTGTCCAGGGCTCGTGCTATGACCCGTGGCGCAACAGCATGTGACTGCTCCAATAAAGGGCAGAGCAGCTTCCCACAGGGCAGTCTTTCTCTTAACATGATTCCTGCGCCATGCGTGTTATTTGGCACGGTGCCAGCGCTGCGCACCAGGCAGTGGGCCCGTCAAGCAGGGCCCCTCAACAGTAGGGCCCGGGACCACTAGGCCCCATAAGACTAGTGGCCAAATGATAAACAGCATATTGAATGACTAAATCGGCTTTTTATCAGATATTTGAAAACTAAAATGTGGTGCGATGTGTCACAGAAATGGCTATTTGAAGCGAAAAAGACCAATAAGTCCAAATGTTGCATGCAAGTACAGTACTTTATAGAAAATGTCTGCGCTCTATACATTCATTGGATTGTTTACGACAGGTTGCAGTTGTTTTCATGTACTGCCTGGTTTATTTTCTAGTGCCCCATAGCAAAAGCTACCACTATTTTCCATTCTAAGGTTGTATGGATCCTGCTTTTGGGAGTTCTGTAGCATAACCTATTCTTTGGCAATTGGCCTCCTTCTCTGTGATGCCACTTCATTTGCTGCCTTCCATTCTTTGAGGCCAGGCTCTGCCTTCCATCCCCCGGCAGCCTGCTCACCTGATGGAGTTGTTTTGCAGACTCCTCCTCCAATGCTGGATGTGGCCTATAGCGTGTCCTCTAGCGAGTCACTTGACTCTGCCTTCTGGTCCCTCCTTTAGGATGTCAAGCACACCCTGCAATCTCATCGTCTGTGGTGTGAGACTTGCTTTTGGTCTTCCAGCACGTGTTTTTATGTGAGTCTCTGGCTGCAGACATGTCCTATTTGGCATGGCCCTCTAAAATGTCTAATTGTACCTGCCGCTCTCTCTCTGTTGTGCCAGAGTTGGCCTGTGGCCTCTTTCTAAGATGTTATTTGCTGTCTCATCTACTGTGATGCATGATTGAACCTGCGGCTTATCATGGAGCTCCTGGGTGGATTAATACAACCTAATGTCATTCAATAGGCACTTTGTCGTACATATTTTGAAAATGTTCTTTGATATACCGGCTGGGGGAAGGGGGTTATTTAGCATTAGCATGCATAATATTAACTTGCTCCTCTCTCTCTCCGTCTCCTAGCTATGAACACGGTGCTGCTGAGCAACCTCTTCTCCCTTCCGCGCATTGTCTATGCCATGGCGGAAGACGGCTTGTTTTTCCAGGTGTTTGCCAAAGTCAACCCTCACACCCAGGTCCCAGTGATTGGCATTGTAGTCTTTGGCTTTCTCATGGCTTTCATGGCACTCATCTTCGATCTCGAGGCCCTTGTCCAGTTCCTCTCGATTGGCACCCTGTTGGCCTACACCTTTGTGGCAGCAAGTATCATTGTCTTGCGCTTCCAGCAGGAAAAGGCAGACACTGAGCCCCCAATAGAACGTCCGCCAACCCCTCCGCCAGCTGAGAATGATGGGCGTACAGAGCGCAGTGGGGAGATGAAGGAGTACGAGTCCTTTTCAGATAAGCTGCAGTTGGTGGAGATCGAGAAGAGAGCAAAGCAGCGCAAGGAGCCTGGTCAGTTGAAGGCCGCCTTTGAGCCCTACCTCAAATTTCTGAATGACTTCTATCCAGGGGAGGTGGTGACTATCTCTGTGGTCACCATGATGGTCTCGGCTATCTGCACATCCTCCATCCTGGTGTTCGGCAACACGCACCTGCACCTTCCCACCTGGGCGTACTGCCTGCTGCTGATTCTGTTCATCATTGGTTTCCTTGTCAGTCTGTTCTTCATTTGGGTCCATGAACAGCAGCGGAAAACCAAAACCTTTCAGGTAGGTTTGGGGGTCTACTTGACGGGCTGCATAAGGGGTAATGCAAGGGGTGGAATGACCTTGTGGTATTACGCATGCGACTCAAATGTCCCAAGGTTTATCTGCGATTTGTTGAAGATGTGCTGTGCATCGAACACTGTCAAGTAGTGCGAAGCTTGTGCAAAACCTAGTCTGCGCTGATTTGGGGGGAGCCCTTTGGTCCGGTAAGAGGTTCCTGAATGTCGATGTTGCCATGGAATTAAAACATTGTGACGTGGACGATTATTTCTACCTCAGAAAGCATGCAGTCCTTCTAATGTGTTTTGGCTCCACTTTGGGCCACCTACCTTGACTCATGCCAAGAGCTATTTCCATGGGGGTAGTTTTGCACCAGGTTGTACGTACAATGGATGAGTTAAAGCAAGGCACATTTCTTGTGTACATTTTGTTGAACTTGGGGTTTTACCCTATGTCACTAAGGATAATGCAAACGTGGACACTATGCGCCCTTTGCCATAGAGACGCTGCGCTTCAGCTGACTGTTGAGGCCCGACAAGGCTGAAACACGTGCCTGGGGTAGCTGATGGTACTCTTGTGCAGAGGAGTAGATGCGGGTGTGGGGGTCCCTCGGGTGTTCGGGGGAATCGCCGTCTCTGATTTTGCCCTTTGCCTCCCTCAGTCCGTCAACTCAGGGATCCCCCTGCTGCACCCAGCTATTCAACTCTTTCCCAAGCGGGCCCCAGCTCTGATCCACACAGGGTGTAGTTTGTAACTGATAAGTCCTTAATGTGTGGAGGCCCGTTCTTGTGGCCTCCATTGTGGGTTTTGTGATCCCTGAGTGATAGTGGTACAAGGTGCCCCTCCACTCTACGTATGTATCCGGGCCCGGTGCTCCCCCAGCCTTCCTCCAGGGGCTCTCCCCCTTGAAGCTTGTTTGGATTCAAGCCCACCTCCTCTTATCATTGAGGCCGGGCACTCTTGGCACTGCAGGGGCTCTGAGTCTTTGTCCGCGCGCCCCACGATGTAGGGAGACGGCCACCACCGCTCCTTAAGGCCCGGTTACTGCCGCATTTAAGGGCTACCATCCAACTCGTGATGAGGCCCTAAGTCCCTGACCAAGTCAGAATAGACTGAGGTCAGGGATACGTCGGTAAAGGATGGAGAAAAAACAAAGTGAAAAGAGGACGGCATTGGAAGGAAAAGGGGCATGTAGATGGAGGAGAAGAGGAAGAGGAGCAGGAGGAGGAGGGGTGGACAGGGGTTTTGGTTGATTCCCTCTCCCCCATTTACGTAGGCCAAGAAAAACATGAAATTCAAAAAGAAAGTTTGTAAAAAAGAAAATGGCCAATTCGAAAAAGAGGCAATCCGTTCTCAAGTCATACACCTTCCTGATCTCCGTTTACACCCTTTACCATTCATTGTTCGGACTACATTCTATCCAAATAAACACAAGCCAGCTAGCTGCTAATGTGCATTTTGCATCATTATTTATTTATGTATTTATTTTTGCTCTGATGCAGTCTTGAATCTTGTTTTTTAAGTTTCTTATCCTACTGCTAAAGTACACTTTTTGATATATGCAATCAATAATGTAATTCCTTAACAATGT